>NW_008238635.1:266964-316008 GCF_000691975.1 Corvus brachyrhynchos
GAACCATCGCACCTGCCCTGCTCACCGGGAGCCGCCAGCGCCCCTGCCGGCTGCGAGCGGAACTGCACCCGAGGGGAAAGGGCCTGACAGCCGAGAAGGCTGGGACTGGGTTTGTGATTGCTGTTACTGCCATAGTTGTTGTTGTTTTTGTTTGACTGGTTATATACATATATATATATATATAGTAAAGAACTGTTATTCCTATTTCCCACATCTTCGCCTAAGGGCTCTTGATTTCAAAATATAATAACTTGGAGGGAAAAGGGGTTATATCTGCCACTTCAAGGGGGGCCTCTGCCTTCCTTAGCAGACACCTGTCTTTCAAAACCGAGACACAATGTCAAATGACATTTTGCTCCTTATATACTGATAGGCCTGGGGATGCTGGAAATAAATATCATCTTTAAGGCTGGATTCCAATATCTTATATTTGCTCTGCAAGCTGTAAAACTCTGTTAGTTTTCTTTGACCAAAGAAGGATATAAAAGGACACATGTACCAGTTTTGTTGTTTGTTGACACATTGTAAAAGAAGAATATACTCTTTTTTTTACTTCCCCCAAGAAGATTTAAAGAGTCACTGACATTAATAAGCGAATAAAAGAGAGCCATAAAGATTTTTCACAGTTTTCTTGTCTAGAACTTGTATAGAAGAAAAATAATTAGCATTGAAATTTCTTTGCCAAATTGTGTAGGTTGTGATTTGTTTCTCTTACAGATAAAAGTGGCTGTGAGGAAATGGATGTTATGTCTTTGAAGTTCTTTTTAAGGCTATTACCCTTTCCATTTGTGAGAACTTTGGTTCTCTCTTTTCATTTATTACATTATCTGTTAGGTCCTCATTTCTCGCACCTTCTCTGTTGAGGGTTTATAAGAATTCCCAGCTTTCTGTGTGGACTAAAGGCCTTTTTTTTTTATCATGTGAATGCTTCAAATGAAAACTTTTTGCTTTTCTGTGCCACCTAATTTCCTGAGTTTCTTTTTCTGAAGATTTAAGGTAACTATGAGGATGGGAAAGGGACTGGAGGGGAAGACTTATAGGGAGGGGCTGAGGGCACTTGTCTGCTCAGCCTGGAGAAGAGATTGAGGTCAGACCTCACTGGGTTCTTCAATATGTTCATGAGGGGAAGAGGAGGGGGAGACACTGATCTCATCTCTGTCATGACCACTAGACAGAACCAAAGGGAACATCTGAAGCTGTGTCAGGGGTGGGTCAGGCTGGATATCAAGAAAAGGTTCTTCCCCCAGAGGGTGCTGGGCACTGACCGGGCTCCCCAGGGAATGGGCACAGCCCCAAGGCCACCAGAGCTCCAGGAGTGTTCAGACAACACCCTCAGGGATGCACAGGTCTGTGTCTGTGCAGGGCCAGGAGTTTGACTGGATGATCCTTTTGGCTCCCTTCCAACTCAGGGTATTCTGCGATTCTGTGATTCCAGGGATCTATGATACGACTACTACAAATTCCTGCTGCTACAGAGATAGCTACTCTTCTTACTACTGTTAAAAAAAAGATGTGCCTCACTTGAAGGGATGAAAAAAATGGACACGTCAGGCTCAGCTCAAAGATGAGGTGGTCAGCAGTAAGTTAAAATACGTGCTCTGGGTATCCCAGCTGCCAGCTCTGGGGCATGTGCTGCTGCTGGGGGCCGCTGGGGTGGGGCAGCCCATGAAACACCAGCCCATGATAGCGACCTTAAGGCACAAGGCTGGAAGGTCTCATTGTCTGTGCCATCACACAACAAACAAGGCTGGAAAGGCCCACAGTGTCTCATCTGATCCCACCTCCCTGCTCCAGCAGGGCCATCCCAGAGCATGTGGCACAGCATTGTCCAGATGGTTCTGAAATATCCTGTGAGGAAGACTTCACACCCTCCCTGGTCTCTTTTAGTGCTCAGTCACTGCACTGGAAACTTCTTCCTCATGTCCAGGTGAAACTTCCTGGGCATCAGTCCCTGCCCATTCCTCTTGTGCCATTGCTGGGCCCCACGGAGCAGACCCTGGTCCGTCCTCTCAACAGAGACACCAAAGACCCTCAACTCTCCCTTTTACTTTCAGTGTGTGCACCCTGGAGTTCTCCTGTTCTTCAGTAGACTTGTCAATTAATGGATTCTGCAGGGAAGGCAACGCTGAGTGAAGCATCTCAGAGCTGAGTGCTTTGAGGGATGTGTGAATGCCTGCAAATTTATTTCTCAGGTTTCTCAGTATAATGGGCTATAACTCAGTGCAGGTACGGTATCAAAGTCTGTTCCTCTTGGAGAAAGTGAGAATAAAATCTGGGAGACTAATGGAACATAAAATGCTTGTTTATGCCCCTGACAGAGCTGTCTGTGTTGCTCTCCATGTCTGAAGTACATGCAGATATACATTACCCGTCTGACCTGCACTCTCTGGGGCAGCCATTTGCTGTTCCATGCAAGTAAGCCATAAGGAAATAAGGAGCTTTAAGTCACATATTAATAAGCTCCCAGTTCTTTGCTTAACTAATTAAGCAAGACAGGAAACAGGAGCAACAAACTCTTGGAGCCTCAGCACATTCCCTGGACGGATCTTTGCATTTTTGTACTTGGACTAAGTACATGGCAGGTGGCTGATGAGAGCAATAAAAACAACAATAATATTGTTGTGAGCAGAAATTTGGATTGAAAATTCTTCATTTAATTTGAAATTAGAATTTCATCTTTTTTTTTTTTTTTCTTGGAGGAGAAAATCAGGATATTTCACAACAGTTTATATTTTCAAACTTTTATGGGCCTCTTTGCAGTTAAGACCCTGGAAACCTTTTGCAGTAACATTTTCATGAACTCTGACCCTCTTCCTGAAATCTGGACAGACATTTTCTGGAATACTTCTAGTCACAGTTCAATGTGACATGGGACAGAAGAGAATCAGGGAATGGTTTGGGTTGGAAGGGACCTTAAAGTCCCACCCAGACCCATGGTCCACACTCCACTGTCCCAGGTTGCTCCAAGCCCCGTCCAACCTGGCCTTGGACACTGCCAGGGATGGGGCAGCCACAGCTTCTCTGGGCACCCTGTGCCAGGACCTCCCCAACCTCCCATCTAACCCTGCCCTCTGCAGCGTGAAGCCATTCCCCTTGTCCAGGCACTACAAGCTCTTAAAATAGTCTCTCTCCATCTTTCTTGTACGCCCCTTCCAGGTACTGATGAAGATTGATTAATGCATTTTGACAAAATATTTACTAGGGACAACCTTAAGAAATGCTAAAATTGGAGTGCTGGGTGGAGGACCAAGACAAGAATTGTGAATCTGTGTGTCTTGCTGTGGTCCCCTTGGCACAGCACGGCAACGTAGCACATTCCATAAAGAAGTCTGGAATTGCTTGTCTTTCCTTTGTAGCTCTTTTTATAATGTGAGAATTGAGCAAAGGAGCCACCTTATTTTGGAAATAACCACTAATTGTACTTATTTCCTGTCACGGCATGACAAAATCTGCTGATAATGCTTTCCAAGTTTACACATTACCAGAAAAATAATGAAGTCCATGCAGTTTTTCTCAGTGGCATCTCTTAATGAGACTGCTTGAAAATAGGCAGAAGAGCCATCTGCTGCTACTCACAAGAATCCCCCTCTCTCTCACCCCTGGGTAAAAGGGACTCGTGATGAAGCACCAGCATCTGTGTTTGTAGCAAAACAGTAAATTCAGTTTTTAGTTCCTAAAAATGTTAAGTGTAGCCCACTGGCTGGATTTGCCTTTGTTAGGAATTTAGCCACACACAAGGGGATTCTTCTCTGCTTCTATCAGCATCCAGTTTGCTGACAAGAGTTCACAATGTACATAAAAATGGAAGGGCTCTACCATGTTACTACCAGGCTCCCCTGCAGAGAGGTTGTTTTTATATAACATGTTTAAATGTTATATAAAGCAGAACTGACCCAAAAAAGGCCCTTTATAGTCTTCTGTGAAGGCATCCAAGAACCAAAGGGAATGGTAAGTACAGAAAAAAAGAAAAATGCACAGTGCACGCAGCAGATTTGGAAAGATTAGATTCTGCTACAGTACTCCAGCAGCTCCAAAGGAAGAGGAATATAACTTTATTTTTTTCTCTTGAGCAACTTGCTGAATTTCATAAAGACTTTACTTAGACATTTTCCTAAATTTACCATGATAAACTCAAAACCCATCTCTAGGAAGGGAGATCAGTTATCAGACAAATCTAGGGGAAAATCCAACCAGCCAGCTAAAATAATTTCAATGAGATATCCACGGAATCAATCTTGCAGGAAGAGAATGGCAACATCGAGTAGCTAAGCCCAGCTGCTCAGCTCCTCTATTGCTGCTGGTTCTGTTTTATTCATGGGAACTCCTACACCTGCTGCCATCTCATCTGTGATCTCGCTGGAGTCTCTTCTCAGAGCACAGCCACAAAATCCCAGCCTCACTGGCAGATAAAGTGTTTGCCTACATACAGTACAGTAATCACCCAGTTAGGCGAGTTCCTGTCTTCTGGTGCCTTTTCATTTTCAAAAGACAGGCTGTTCAGAGTTGTTGGCTGAACTCAGAGATAAAAGTTCTATTCCCTTTTCCTTAGTTAACATTTCCCCACTGAAAAATAAGCTTTCCAGTACCATAAACAGTGAAAAATGTCAGTTTTACTTGGCCTCAAACAGACAACAGAATTGATTTAAGAGATTGGCATAAGGACAAGTGGTTTACCTGTAAGAACTTGTTTTTCTCTAGCAAATTAATTGATTTTTTAGCTTGAAAGCAGAACATATGTTTTTCTAAACACATGAAAATTTCATGTATCAACTACACACCACGAGAAAAAACAAAACTGCTGATAAAGAACTAGATTGAGTTAGATGGTTTAAAGACACAGCAGTATTAACCTAGGCCTAAGTGCAGAAGAGATTTTGAGAAGGCATGCACCTTGGTGAAGGTGAAGAAGCCACTTCCACCTGTTAACTCTTCCATCTCTCTGTTAAGTGAACACTGTGATCCTTGATCACTCACTCACATGCAAAGCAAAACTGAGGACAAGGAAATAGAATGCAGAGGGACGTAGTAATATTGGGAGGCAGGAAAGAGCAACACAATGAAACGGATCTTGAAAAATGTCAAGTCAATACACCTAAGGAAGAATTATTTCAAAACTTTGGAGATTCACTGTTGATGTGGGAGATATGAAAGAAAAGTTGAACTCATAAAAAGCAACAAATGAAACCTGCATCAGTAAGGCAGAATGCCAGATGAAAGAAAAATTGCGAGTAGGGTTTCTGTGCTGCATTTGTTAAAGTCATGCCGTGATATATATGCAGAAATAATGCCAGGTTGCACCACGGTTGCACAACCCACCTGGAACATCATATTTGACTTTATGGCTGTAAGAGGATGCCAGAAATAACAAGATGCACCACACAAATAAAGTGAAGTTGATTGAGCTCTGCCAGACCAAGAACTCTAAACTCTCTTCATTCAGGGGAACAACATTTTGAAAAGATGTTGTCATCCATTTTTGTAAAATTAAAAAAGTCTTTAGTAAAATCTCTACCTCTTCCTTATGTCTCTGTTTTCCAGTTTTTAGTAATCTGCATAGCCTTCTGAGTTGGACTGACCTTGGCTGGATATCTGGTGCCCACCAAGCTGCTTTATCATTCCTCCTTTCTCAGTGTGACAGGGGAGAGAAACCGTGATTAAAGGCTGGTGGGTGAGGTAAGGACAAAAAGATCCCCTGCAGATCCCCAGCAAGGACAAGATGGACTCAGTTCTGGGGAATTCATTTACTACCAAACAACAAAGGAGTAGGATAATGAGAAATAACAACAGAGCTAAACCAAACTTTCTCCTACCCTTCCTTCTTCCTGAGTTCAGCTTCACTCCCAGTTGTGTAGCTCCTAAACCTGAGCAGCACAGGGAACAGGAACAGGGGTTGTGGTCTGTGCATCCCATGGTATATCTGCTGCTCCTTCCTCAGCACGTACTCCCCTGCTCCAGTGTGGGGTTGCACCTGTGGGAGACAATCCTTCATGAATTCCTCCAGACTGGGTTCTTCCCATGGGCTGCAGCTCTTCACAAACTGTTCCAGCATGGGTCCCTTCCACAGGGTCAGTCCTTCAGCAAAAGGCTGCTCCAGCCTTGGTCACAAGTCCTGCCAGAAGACTTGTTCCACTTCGGCCTCCTCTCTAGATGACAGCTGTGAGGGGTCTGCCAAGGGGCGGTGAGGGTCAACAACTTCTTCCACTCAGGCATGGCCAGCAGTAGGTTCATCTCAGAGCTGCCTGGAACTGACTGTGTTGAGCATGAGGGAGTTTCTGGCATTTTCTCACAGAAGCCACCCCTAAGAGCCCTCCCTGTACCAAGACCTTGCCTTACACACCCAGTACACCACTGGGGAATGTAACCTGGATAACTCAGGGAGCGTGAAGACAACAGTGTGTGACCAGAATACCCAAAACCCTCTCCTCTGAGAGGCTGCTTGCCCAAACACTGATGATTACGATCAAGAGCAAATTAAAAATAACAAGGTTTCCTTATGATCATGATCAGCCAAATTAAGATCTTAACAAGGTTTCCTTATGATCATGATCAGCCAAATTAAGATCTGTCCAGAGCATGATCAAGAGGCTTTGGATGAAAGAAGGAGTCAGCTTGAAAAGGCATAAAATTAAGGATGGGAAATACATGATGCAGCGATTGAGAAGAAGGTAACAGAGAGCAGTAAGCCCAGACTTGACACCCCAGGAGTCCCCTTTCCAAAAAGCCTCCCAGGAGGGTGTTTGTGTCTCACAACCAACCATCCCTGCCGGACTGGGAAGCACACAGGGCCCCACCTTGGCTGTGCAGCTGTGGCTCTCTGAGGTGTCAGTGGCTCAGTGGGCTGTGAGAAGCAGCAGGAGGAGCTGGACCACCGGCAGCTCCCACGGAGGGTGTGCAAGAAGGGGAACCCTCAGAGCCAGGAGAGGGGAGGTGTGATGGCAGCACACACGGTGTGGGGGTGGATCAACGTGAGTGTGTGAATGGCACTGTGTGGGAGTGCATACTTGGAACGTTTTGCAGAAAGGTGTTAAAGGGTTCTGGAAATTTATAGGGTTTTATTAACAGCTATTGAATGTGTAGTAATGCCATTTAGGTGTCGTATTGCGGCTATTGATTATAAATGTATAGCTCTGGGATTGCCATTTCATTAGGTGTTGCTCAAATAAAAATCAATAAACAATTTTGATCCCGATTTGAGTTAAAACACATGTCCAGAGCAGTCTTTTCTTGTGTCATTCTGTAAGTCTCATGTCATGTCTGCCTGTGGGGCTGGCATGGTCACCAGTTCCATCCTGGTACCATTCCAGAAAGCTCAGTGAGGAAGCATTTACATTATTTCTTGTCACTACTGGTTTTATATGTACATTACTCCCATCTCTGATTTCATTTCTTCATTGTGAAGCAGTGATGACAATATATCCAAATTCCCCAAAATTGGTTTGAAGAATTTACCACTGAACTACTGCCTGTTGGAGAAAAATATTTCAAAAATCCATGTTTCATTTTTTCTCCCAGTGAAGAAAGTGAGCTTGATCGGACTCTTCCACAGGCCCCATTCTTTCTGTCAGGATATATAATTCAAATTATTTATTCAAGAACTATGACTTGTGATGTTTCTATTACTTCAAACTTGAGTGTGGACACGTGCACAACATATCAAGCTACACCACGACGGTAACTATGACACAAACCTGAATTTCACTGTTGCACTTACAGAATTAATTCCTTAGGACATGGGGTTCAATTCCTCCCCAGATGTTGGGTACCTCTGTGTCTCTCTGCGGCTCCTACACAGGAGTGACTGAGCACATGGCCATGACAGATCATGGAATCATGGAATCCCAGGCCTTTTGGGTTGGAAGGGACCTTGATGATCACCCAGTGCCACCCCCTGCCATGGGCAGGGTCACCTTCCACTAGCCCAGGGTGCTCCAAGCTCCATCCAACCTGGCCTTGGACACTGCCAGGGATCCAGGGGCAGCCACAGCTTCTCTGGGCACCCTGTGCCAGGGCTTCCCCACCCTCAAAGGGAAGAATTACTCCCTGATATCTAATCTAAACATACCCTGCCTCAGTTTAATGTCCTGTGGTTCAAGAACAGGAAGAGAAAGTAGGTCAGCAAAATTTAATTATCTGAACCAGGTGATTCTGCTGGACCATCATGGCCCTGCAGAGCAAAACTAGAGTGTCCCCAAATACTTTTACCTCTGGAAGCTTGCAGAAATTTTTGCATAAGCAATGGGCTACATGGATGCTCCCTGGATTTTGTTCTATGTATCTAGACCTAGAGAAGAATAAACCAATTAAATTTAAATCCATGGGCTGTTTAATTCAAATCAACAGTGTCTAAATCATTTGTTGCTTTTGTGTCCATCACAAAGTAATACATTACCATTAAAAAACTCCACCAAACACGCATCCAGAACTCCCATTTAAATCATATCTTGCAGGATGACTTCCTTTTGCCTAGATGCAGCTCCACGTGTTCCACAGCCATTCATGTCTCAGTTTTCCATCATCTGAGTCCCTTGGAGACTTGGGTGAAAACAGGACCAACAGTTTACTGCCACCTGCCTTTTTCAGAGCAGGGAGCATGGGAGGGTGGGTTCAAGTGCAAGAAGAGACATTTTAGGGCCCTTAAGAAGGAGTCCCCTTGAGTGGTCCTCTGGGAAGAGGTCTGCCTCTTCTAAACTTCTTCAGGGGGGTGATGACTGTCATTTACCTGTGGAACGAAGGGAAAAGTAAAGGAGACCCAAAATTAAACCAAGCTCCCTTTAACACAGTGAGCAGCCAGCAGATTTGCCTTTTGTTTCCTTATTTTCCCATGAATTCTTTGATTACAGGTCTTCTATGTTAATTTAAAATGAATAAATAAAAGAGGTTATATATTCTGTGCTGGGTGGACTTTTTTTTTGCTTCAGAAGTGAGTAAATAAGAGACCAGTTAATTGCTTCAGTTGTTTTTTATGAAAATAGACTGGTTTTCAAATTAATCACATTAGTGAGGCATAAGAAATGGTGTTAGAAGATTGTTGAGGTTTCTTTCTAATTAGGGCCACTGAGAATAATATTGTATTTTTTACTGTGTTGAATTAACATTTCATATTTAGCTGCAGGTGTCCATTTCAGTGATTTAGTCTCATTTAACCATTGAAAAAATATAAAAAGGAAATCCCTCCTTCTCAGAGACAACCCACAGCATTTTTTTCCAAAAACCTTTTTCCTGCAGAACAAGAAATTATACGCACTGATTTTCATAACTAATTACAATGAAAAAAAATTCCAAATATCTCTAAGAAAAGTCCAATTTCTTAAACAGTTTTTGTTCAGAGTCTCTGAGAGATGCAGAGTTTCTCTCCAACCTGGGAATCCAAAGATGAGAAGGATAAATAAGGCAGTCAATTTTTAACGGTAATTTAAAATTCAGTGGAGATTATCAACTTCATGAAAGTCAATTTCAAGAGATTTTATGCTGTAAATAATATATTTTTGCTTGTGTTTTGCCTTAAATTGAGTGCCTTGGGCTGGAGAAATGCTTATCTCTGAGGTATTTTTCAGAGATCCTGTATCCTTGCATGACACAAGTAGGATTGAGGCAGTTGTTCTTTTCCTATACACATGGTTTTGGTGTCTCTTTCCCACTCTTGCTCTTGCCCATAGCTCTCCCTTTCTCTTTGCTCCTCCCTTCCTTCCTTCTCGTGACACCCAGGTCAGGAGACAGCAGGACGCACACCTTGGAAAATATTTCTTATTTAAACTAACGATAAATATTCACAACCCAGTTCCAAGTGGTGTTTTTACACTTACGGATCACAGAGTCATGGAGTCCGAGACAGTTTTGGGTTGGAAGGGACCTTAAAGCCCACCCAGTGCCACGCCCTGCCATGGGCAGGGACATCTCCACTATAGACTGGGTTGCCCCAAGTCCCATCCAACCTGGCTTTGGACACTTCCAGGGATCCAGGGGCAGCCACAGCTTCTCTGGGCACCGTGTGCCAGGAACTCCCCACCCTCACAGGGAACAACTCCTCCCCAATATCCCATCTAACCCTGCCATCCATCAGACTAAAGCCATTCCCCTTGGTCCTGGCACTCTGTGCCCTCTTAAAAAGTCCCTCAAAAATTTGCCCTCGAGTTGTCACAATGCTTCCTTCACAGCCCACTGGGAATTGTTTGGTATTCAATGTTACATTCCTTTGTGTAGGTGAGGAGGATTAATCCTTCCCACAAGAGAGCAGCCTGAAGAAGTACTTTGGTGGTGTGATTTGCTTCATTTTAAAGAATAATAAGCAAATGTTATGTGAACTCTTTCTAGATGGCAAAGAAAGTGTTTATTTTAGGGTGAATATTTACAACATTTTCAAATCCCAGACTGCTCCGATGAAAGCTAATTTAAATTAAATTTTCCATTAAAATTTTGAGACTTGGTAATAAGAGTATTGGTAATACTCAAATCTAATAAATATACTGCACTTACATTAAGATAATGGTAATATTTTCTACTTTGGTCCACAGTGCAAAAATGAGCTTACAGCCACACAGGACGACACAGAAACTGACTCCATGGATGGATGGATGTCTTGAAGAGCTAGAATAATTTTCTGAAAACATACAGAACTGGATCTTTTTTTTCCAGTCATGAAACTGGTATTAATGTTGGCTGTGGGGAAGTTTTCTTTTTTTAAGGAAGTTTACATTGTTTTTAAATGTTGTGTTTCTACCTGATACTTTACCATTTGCCTGTCTCCTTTCCCATTCCAGATAGCAAAAGACTTGAGTTAGATCTAAAACCTGGCTTTAAACATGCAAGAATAACTTGTTTTCTGTCTTTGTGCTCCTTAAGCAGGCTGAACAGAAATTGAAAACTTAGAAAATCTCTGTGCATGGTGCCCATTTGGACCTGAGTGCATTGTTTGATGTAGTTATCCCCTCGTGCTCTGTATTTGCTCTGTACAGACTCACACAGGCAATATCACCCTCATCTTGATTAGGTCCAAGAACTAGTGAAACACATTTTGAAATGAAATAATTTGTGGATATCCTACTAAAATGAGTTCTTAAAAACAAGAAATCTGAGCTCCAGATTTTGTTCTGAGAAAATATTGTGAAATCTCCTTTTTCACTGAAAAAAACCCCCAAACCCCTAACCAAAAGACTGCCACATTTCACTGTCACATCACAGCAGTATTGTGCCATTAAAAAAAAAAGTGTTTTCCAGTTTATTTTATAGTAATGGATAATTTTTAAAAATTCTTTGCGTCCTGGTGCTGGCCAGGACAGGGTTAATTTCTGCAGTAGCTGGGAGGGGCATGGCCAGGACCCAGACATTCTATACCCACTCACAGCACTGCTGGAGGTGCAGAGAGAGAGAACGGGGTTCCTTCTAGTCTAGAAAACGTGGCTTCAAGAATCGAACTTATACCTTTGCAATTGCAGTGTAAGTCGGGATATATGGATTGATAACTCTGCATGTTTCTAACCAATGAATTATTCTATGAATCACAGTTCAGATCCTCAGCAGGCACAAACCAAAGTCGTTTCTGATCAGATCATCTTGATTTTTGTGTCTCATAAAGACATGAAATATTTTTTCTTACAAGGAGTCAGTGTTGTGTGTTCCCCTCAGTGACTTCTAGTGATTTTTAAAAACCCTCAGCAAATGTACTCATTTCAAGAGTTTAAAATCAAGGTAAATATGCAGCATTAAAATAGAACATTTCTGATGAAATTTGGATTACTGCCTCTTAAAGATGGGAAGTCTTCTATCCCGTGATAAGAACCTTAAGTCAGGAGGAACATGTGACACCCTTCACTCATCTGTGTAAATGCACCCTATTAAAAGCCTGTAAAATGTTCTGTCTGTGTTGTTCACACTTCTTTCCCTCTATGTGCTTTGCACCATAAATCAACTTGTTGGTACAGTAGATCTATACCAGACTGGTACAAAACAATTCTGCACATGCCTGCACAGCTTCCTTCAGCTAAGATTTGCACTACAAATATTAAGACTGGCGTGAAGACATTGAATGAGAGCTTATGTGTGTGAAAACACCAGTTCCTTCTAGCAAGGACAAGATATATGTGGACAGCAGATGTTGGTGGCACCTAATTAGCAGGTTATCAAGATTATGAGACATTCTTGAGACACTTAGACAGTGAAGGCCTTGGACATCTTAAAAGACAGATTAGACTTGACTAAAACTGTGTTGCTTTGGAAATATTCTGCCAGCACAGCAGCACTTTTAGGTAAGAAAACTTTAAGTATTATGCACAGTAATTTCAAAATATAATTCACCACTGGATTATTTACTTAATTTGAAATCAAATGAGGTGAGATGAGGACAGGATATGAGAAGATTCTTGTATACCTGTGTGACAACTCCCTCACTCTAAAGAAAGGAAGTTCCTTTCCCAATCTGCTCCAAGCAGGATTGCACCTGATACTAAAATCTGTCAGTGACTTAGAGAACGGAGCGACAGGAGTAATTAGTGCCAGCAGGATGAAGCTTCCTGAGTGGGAAAAATCAAGTAGAAAGAGACCTGCATGAGAGCTCATTTCTTTCCTCAGAAGTGGAAATTGGTGAGGAGGGAAGACTGGGCTGCACTGCATGTTTGGCATTGAACTGCTCAGCCTACAGAGACCTCAAAATAATAAGGGAAGGACTAGTTCGGCCTGAAATATTTAATAGGATTGATTGAATTGTTTTGTTGAAAATTATTTCACCACAAGACAGATTTAAGTTTCCTTTTTTGCTGAACCTGTGAGACAGAATCTTTGTCATCCCTGTAGAAAAAACAGTGTACTTACAAATTTTCCACATCATGAAGCATTACTACGCCAGTGTTTCCTTCTTCTCTCATAATCTTTGCATTTAAAGAGGGAAAATAATTTTTAAGCACTTGACAAGTGTTGTTGGAATGGTTCCATATAAGTGTGTATGTGGAGTGTGGGACTGAAGAATCCCACAGGTTTCCTGTCAGGCATCATTTATTTTATTTGAAGGAGTTAACATCTGATTTCTTTAAATCTAGTTTCCTGACTCCTTTTTCTCTCGAGTAAGGACAACCCCTAAAACAGTGGACAATTACACCACAATTATGTACTCATAAAATTGCATAACTGTATAAGCATATAATTATATGAGCATCTAATTTTAATATCTTCCAGACCTGGTAAAATTGAGGAAGTCAGTTCACAGTGGCTTTGCGGTGCCCATCTGCAGTGTAAGAGTCCAGGACATCGTCTGGGACTGAAGGTCTTGGAGGGAGGAGACAGAAGGAGTGAAAAAGGATGAGTGTCAGCACACCATGGAGCCCACCCTGTTCTGGCAGGGTGTTGGGGGTGAGCTTTCTGTACCCTCATTTGTCCCTGCTTTGAATTAAAAACTTGAACTTTGGGATACAGAATTTTCTGATAACTTAAGGCAAATCTTTCCAAGTTTACCTTTTGCCAGTATTAGAATATTGTAAGAGGAGTGTTTAACCACACAGTGTAGTGAAATCTTTTAACAATGATCTAATACAGACGGATCTTTGAACGCAGTTCAATTTGTCTTTTTGCAAGAAAATTTCACCTTTTTCTTATTTCCTTCCTTCCTGTTAATGAGCTGTATTATGCAACATTTTACATAGGTAAAGGCTTTATATATTAAAATTAGCCAGTTATTACTCATTTTCCCACTACTTAGTAGATATCAGTGCCCTTTCCCTGGCAAAACTAAATTTAAAACCAGAAAATCCCAATCCTGTTCCATCTAAGGCATTGGGAGATTTTCAATTGCTTCTAGCAGGATTTGGATCAAATCTGAAACAATAATTAGAGTATTGGTATACTTTTATGAGCAAACCTAATTTTATTTAAAAAAAAACCTATTTAGCAGATAAAGTAAGTGTCATATATTTATTATATTTGAATATTAGCAATGCTTTTATTACCAAGTCTTACAATCTTAACCGAAAAGTTAATTTAAATTAGCTGTCATCTGAACCACTGGATAGAGGTTTGAAAATGTGCTAAGTAACTATCTTCATTTCTAAATTCTGCTTTTCCTCAGAAAGCTCTATCAGTGTTTAGAGAGCACTAGAAACCCATATGAAGTGTGCTGTATTGAGCTGTGCCATGAAAGTGATGCCTGAGGTGGCCACCTAAAAACAGAGACTAGACAAGAAAAAGGGAATAAAGGTAGGTATTTATTTGAAGGGCCTTCAGGGTACACTCTAGGGAGTTAAAAGGCTACACCCAAGATGGACCCTGGGTCACGGGTTCTTCACCCTTTTATAAGTTTGGTCCATTTGCATATCAGGGTTAATTCTCCAATTATAACCTCAGTCCATTATGTAATTACCCCAAGTTTGCCCTCCTCTTCAGGGGCTTTCAGTTTACACATTTTGTGGCCTGGTGTCCTTGGGGTGCAAACCTAGAGAGGTTTGTCTAACCAGCCTGAGAGAACAGCAGCTAACAGGCCACAGGAAACTTCAGAGTTGCACACTAGGCAGTGCAGGATTTGAAAAATACAAACGTTAAAACCTAAGGCATCAAAAGTATTGTGTAGTCAGGGATTTGAGACTTAATTGCACATTATCGTGCAGCAAATTAATTTATTTTCACTCATCTGCAAGCATGTGAACATGTGTCACTATTCCACAAACTTCCTTAGTTTTCATCACACAGAGGTCTGATAAAACCTGATGGTCACTCTTACCTCTGTATCGACCAGAAATGCTACATCATTTTGAAATACTCACAATTAAGGGTCTGCCTGTAAGAGCTCATGAGCATAATGAGTTGGAATGTTTTCCATCAATTTTTTCCAGTAATAACCTTGGTCCATTTGAGACATTGTTTAATAGTCCATAACTTCTACTTTAATAGGAAACAATAATTGATTTCTACTTGTACTTGAATACTGTAGGCTATAAATTTTAGCACATTTAATACCCAGTTAATGACACACCTCTGGAAATGGTAACAGAAGGAAAGTCTGGGCCAGCATTGTTTGCATGTGCAACCTTGAATATTTACAGGGTGTTTACTCAAATCACATAGGGTACAAAGGAACTAATAATTTTTCTACAGGGGGAAAACCCCCAAGCACAACAAAACAAACCAACCCAAGGAAACAGCACAACCAACAGCAGCACACTGTGCCATTGTGACTTTGCTAACAACATGTACCTCATCAAGTGTTTTGTAACACAGCCAACCACAAAGTTGGTTTATATTTATTCCTTTATATTTACACAAAGATGTGTGAATATAAAGGAATTCACTGGGATGTGTAAGAAGCCAATGCTCCAGAAGATTGAAATGAGTGCAGAACTGAGCTCCTAAGAGATTGATTCTGTATTTTTCTGCTGATTGACTAATGACACATAAGCTTAAAAGTTCTATTATTCTATTTCTTAGGGATCCAAGTGATAGATTTGAATACTCCAGAAGAACTGAAGCTACACTCTTTGTTGATTGAAAGAAAATTTACTGCAACATAATCTCGTAATTTGGCTTGCTCTGTGGCAGTCAAAGAGAAGAGATCAAAAATATTGCATGGGCAGTGTTAATTTGCAAAGTCATCCTTCCCCTAGCCACTTGTATGAGTTTTCTGCTCTAAATATCTGACAGAAGATACGGTTTCTAACCCCACTGTTTTCTGAAACTTATTTGCTTTTTATTTCATTAAAATTACTCTCAGGAGCAAGGGGGAAGGAGGGCAAAGAAGAGAGACTGGGAGGGAGGAAGAAAGGAACGAATGAACAAACATCCCTACCGGTTTGCAATTTAGTAATTATATATAATTGAGCATCCATGGTCATAGAAATTACTGATTGCATGTGAATCTGCAGGTCAGTGCTTGCTTTTAAATAAGATTTGAGGAAGCACCAGGGCAGCAGGGAGAATGGAAATGATCCACTTTCTCTGCTAGTAATCCAAATCAAGAGGCTGAGATCAAGATCTGATGGGCAATCCAGTGCCCTGGTGAGGGGTGGGTGGTGGAACACACAGAAGACACTGTTTATGTTATTTTTTCCCTAGCTTTATATGTGTTTCAGATTTTGAAAGCGACCACTTTTTACTGTGCATTGACTTGTCACAATGTAAATAGAATAAATGGCCTAGTATCTCTGGCACTAAACACCCCAGGTGAATGGAACAGGATGTGGTGGAGAAGGCAGGGATAGCTGACAGATTTATAATAAAAACAGCAGCAAGTGCCTGTAGAGTTGTCAGGAGTTCAACTTTGCACCCTAACAATTCACATATATCTGCAGCGGATATTTTATTAAAGTTTAGGTAAGCCCCTGGCATTAGAGCCATATAAATAAATCTTCATGGAAATAATGTCCATTGTTATGCAAGATTTTTGGAATTGGCATTCTGTTCGGCTTTTGATAAGGTAGTGCTCAAACCCCCAGAAAACTCCTGGGAAATTTAATATTTTAGTGGTTTTGTCATTATATTCATTTTAAGATTGGGGTTTCTACTTTGTTTTTGATATATTATAGCACTGAATTATTAAATAGATGAAAAATTACATGCCACACTAGGGTGGCAGACTTTATTGATTAGGTCTTTTTACTACTTGAAAAATTTTTGATAGAATTTTTTTATCTTTTTTTGTATTAAATAGGGACAAAAAATTATTAACTGCATTTTATATACAAGCCCTACTTTGGGACAGGGATGCAGCATGATGATTTTTATGAGATCTCTCCCTAATTCAGGTCATACCTCTTTTTCTTTCAGCCAAGTTTAGTTACATCAGTTTTTCTGGATGTCTATAAAATCAGACTTACCATTTGATTTTTTAAATTGTGTTTTTCTGTTGCATTTAAATTGTGCCCTTTAATTATGCTTCACATATTGGTGCTGACAATGGCAGCTTAAAGAACTTGCAGCACATCTCCAGTCACAAGGTGCTCTTGCTGACATCACCTTGGAACATGGTCTAATTGCCAGAATTTTTTAAGAATCACTCATTTATGTAACTGAGGAAATAAATAGCTGTAATCCTGAGTATCTGTTGTTTGTTTCACACTTGCATTTTAATTTTCTTCAGAAGTTTACAAGGGACAAGCACATTATGTTTACTCTGGGAGTTAATGGCTAATTAATAGGTTTTGTGTCACACATGATGACTGCAGCCCTTGAACAGTAGAAAGATTTGTTGCTTGTGAAAAAAAATACATAACAAACATTTGTGGAGGTTCACCATCAAAACACGTAATTTCCTCTCCTTTTGGTGTATGATTTACCTTTTTTTTTAACTAAACTGAAAAGCTAAAGCCATCCAAACAATGAGGATGGGAGTTGGTTTGGTTTTTTTTCGTTTCAAGTTTGATGCCATTCAATTAATACCATTGTTTATTTTAAGTCTAAAGTGTAAAAAAAGTCATGGGATCTCGGATGATTAAAGTTAAAAATAAGCAACAAGGGCCAGAAATGCTGGAGAAAAAAGGATTATGAAACATAATTAATGGACTGTGTGTTATTTGATGCGAAATCAACTTTATTAGACCTAATCTTCAGACTTGCTTTTTAAGATGTTCTGAGATATGGCACAAATGGTGGCAATTAAAAGGGAAGGGGGGAACAGGAAAGGTAAGAAATTGTAGATATTGATAAAACTTCATTCCACTGTCTTGCTGTTTTTCTCTGAAATAACATATAAATACTGCATAGAATAAAGCTAGACTCTGCTAACACTGTATTTGATAAGAAAGGCATTATTACCCTTTCTCAGTCACCAAGAAAAAATCTGAAACACTTGATTCTCCAGGCTCAAGGACCTCTCCTCTATGGACAACATTGATCTGCTTCTGAATTATTGTATCAAATGTCTTTTGGTCAAGAACAAACAAACACGTTGCTCTAATACAGAGTGGGCAGAATAATTTATTAGAACAAACAAATTGCTCTAATACAGAGTGGGCAGAATAATTTATTGGCTTCAACAGTACATTTTTTATTTCTTGGCTGGCCTGAAAACTACAGTGGAAAACCTGCAGCATGGTAGTTGTAGACAGATGGGTTTGAAACAGCCCTTTGTACACTTTTCAGTCTTACTAAGAGACAGGACAAAGTTCAGGTATGTTAGCAGTTTAGCTTAATAAAGCTTAGTTTGTTTATTCACTCCCAAAAAAACCCTAAAAAAAGCAAAGGAAATTGAAATCTGTAGAGAAGTTCTTTGCCAGCCCTGGTTATGATGGCTTTTCCCTGCTGTTAAATAGGGAAATCTAGAAACAACAAGTGCTGAAGTATGGGTAGACCTCACAGTATTTACCATCTCTTGTTTTCAGCATCTTCCCCCAAAAGAGAGGGGGGAGGAGGGGGAGAATATAGAATAATTCCTGTGCTTTTGTAGGCCAAATTTCCCTTGATTTTATTTCAGGCCAAGGCCTCGAGCAACCTGCTTAATCGAACACGTTGAACTGGATGATCTCCAAAAAAGGTTTCCTCCGTTCTCAGACATTCCATGGTTTTGTCTCCAAGATAGGAATGGACAAAGTCACAAACTGGGTGAGGGGAAGAAAGGAAGCAGTTACACCTGGAACCAAGATGTGGGGTTAACAAAAGGCAGCTATACACCACTATGACTATGGCTCTATCCTTTGAAAGTACCACACAATCAAAACAGAAGGGAACTCAAACAGGCTAAAATCAGTTGGTTTTTATGCAGATTTAGCACTTAAATCCTCTAGACATTTTTCAGTTTGTTAGAACACGTTTGTTAATAGCTAATAGTGTTCCAAGCAAAAGTAATGCTTTTATATTACTTGCCTGTAAGTTTTCCTATTTACTTGGCACTTGTTATTCTTTCTGTGAATAAACAGATTTACTACTCTAATTGTGTATTACATGTGGGAGCTGTAAATAATGTCCTCTACATGGAAACAGGAAATAGCTTTCCTGGAAGCTGTCCATGTTTGATTTGGTGTCTAGTTAGAGCTAACATTAATTCTAAAAGTACAGACTGAGTGCAGATTTGTCCAAGGGATGTCCTGAGGATGATTAGGCTGAGATCATAATACCAATGGCTAGAAACACCAAAAGTTTCAGGAAAGGTAACTGCAGCTGCTTTGTACTAATTTTTTTATGAGGGTGGGCAGGCCCTGGCACAGGGTGCCCAGAGAAGCTGTGGCTGCCCCTGGATCCCTGGAAGTGTCCAAGGCCAGGTTGGATGGGGCTTGGAGAAACCTGGGATAGTGAAAGGTGCTCCTGTCTGGGGCAGGGAGATTAGAACCAGATAACCTTTAAAGGTCCTTTCCAACCTGAAGTATTCTGTGATTCTATGATTCTTGTTGCAAATGAGCAGTGATAGAGTAAGGAAAAATAACTTGCACAAGAGTTTGTTTTCATACTTATAGTGGCCAAAAATATGGCTTTAATTTTGTTCTGTTTCCAGATTATGGTCATTATGGAAGTAGATGAGAAAAGGGACTGAAAGAGAGAGAAGACATAAATAAGAATAATACCCTATCTGTTGTGCAGGAGATATTGACAAGTAGATTAACAGCCCAAATGACCAATCAGTCAATAAATAGTTCTCATGGAATCACAGAATATGCTGAGTTGGAAGGGAACCACAAGGAACGTGCAGTTCAACTCCTGGCCCCGCACAGGACATCCCAACAATCCCATCCTGTGCCTGAGAGCATTGGCAAAACACTCCTGGAACCCTGGCAGCCTTGGGACCATGACCATTCCCTGGGGAGCCTGTTCAATGCCCTACCACCCTCTGGGGGAAGAACCTTTTCCTGATATCCAGCTTAATCCTGCCCTAACACAGCTCCAGGCATTTCCTTGAGTCCTGTCCCTGGTCACAGAGAGCAGAGATCAGAGCTGTCCCTGTGCTGCCCCTTGGGAGGATGTTGAAGAGCTCAGTGAGGTCTCAGTCTCCTCTATCCAGCTGAACAGACCAAGTGCCCTCAACTGCTCCTCATACGGCTCCTCCACACCCTTCATTATCCTTGTGGACTCTTTTGGATGCTCCCTAATGGCTCTATATCTTTCTTGTATTGTGGCACCCAAAACTGCCCCCAGCACTGGAGGTGAGGCCGCCCCAGTGCAGAGCAGAGCGGGGCAATCCCCCCCTGACTTGACCAGCGCTGCTGGGCCTGGTGCCCCCCAGGACAGGGATGTCCCTCCTGGCTGCCAGGGCACTGCTGACTCGGATCCAGCTGGCCATGGACCAGGACTGTTCCCACAGCAGCTCTGCAGCCTCTTGCTCCCCAGTCCATACACACAGCCAAGGTTGCCCTGTCCCAGGGGAAGAATCCAGCCCTTTCCCTTGTTAAATTCCGTACAATCAGTGATCACCCATCTCTCTAATTTGTCAAGGTGTCTGCAGGGCCTCTCTGCCCTCGAGGATATTCTCTCAGAATATAAGTGTAGGAACTTCCACTGTTTATTGAATTCCAGAAAGAACAAGTAAAATGAAAATGAAACGAGCATCTAGGGTAGGTACCTGTAACTTCATTTATGTGCCTGCATACACAGGGTATCATGACTTCCTTCACGTGACACACCCAAATATTGCAGGCACTTTGGAAAACTTCATCTGCTTTTTAGATCATGAAGAATTCTTTGAAATGAATTGGCCACAACTTTCTCAGTCTGAGTTGTACTTAAGTATATTTATGTTTTTAAAATCACACCCAAACATGCTACAAAGGTCTACATTTTCTATCTACGTTGAATTTAAGAAATAGCTTTCAATAGATACCATTCCTACAATTTAATGGTGAAGAGAAATATTCCTAAGCCAGTTCAATATCTTTGTTATTTCCTTTGAGAAAAGTCCTGAGACAAAAGCCTACAGTGATCATGAGACTGATGCAATCCCAAAAATACATCAGTAAATTGCAGCAGAGATGTTAATCTTCTTTTAAACAGAAATAATTTACTGCATCCCCAAATGTGGCTTAACAACATGTGTTTATATAATAGTAGATATAAATATTGAAAAAATCAAAACCTGTAATAAGATTAGACTAGAAGGATTGTGAAATTGTGAGGCAAATCAGATTAATTTTCTCAAGATGATCACTGTGTCTGCTACATATGAGATCAGTGTCACAGGCAATTTTGTGATAATTTGTATTGTGGACATACACTTTTGAACATTTTTAACTTTTGTTTATTGTTGTGTTTTGGGTAGAAGCCACTAAAAATGGGAACTGGTTCCTGTTGGATTAAACTTTGAACTCTGTTAAGAAAGAAATGGCTCAAGACCAGAAGTTCCTAATGTTTTCCAAAGTTGAGATAGTGCTTTTAATCTGAAGTTAGACTAATAAATAATTAATTTTTGATTATCAGTCAGTTTACTGGTGGCCCCATTAAAGCTACAAGAATGCTCCTAATTGTCAGTTTAGATGTGCCTGTACAATTTACATAACTGGGGCCTTTGTAGACTCTGACTTCAGAAATAAAACGAAAAACAACAAAGGTTTCAACACCTGCATGAAGGTCCCAATGAAGATGTTGGTTTTAGAGCTAAGGCCCTCATGCACTTGAAAGATATATTTTATTATCTATTCTACTTCTAAATTTTTAGATAAATTATTATGTCCTTTGGCTATATTAAAGATTCTGTATTACTGAGTCCCTTTTGGCTCTGTGGCTCTGTGAGCACACAGACGCAGGGATGGCTTCAGTAATATTAAGCCAACGGCAAGGAGTTGAGAAGGGTCCTTGCTTAGAGTTCCACAGAAAGCAGTTTATTTCTACAACTTGCGAAGGGCTCTAGAGGTGAAGGACCCCGAGCACATGACAGCTGGAGCTTAAGTACAGGGGTGTGGCTAGCACCAGGAGCCAACCGGGGAAGCAGAACATTACCATAACCAAGCACGGCATCCTGGGATGAAACATAGATTTAGAAGAAACATAAAGATTTTAGTTCTAGGCTAGATGTGTTGAAATTAGTTAGAATAAGAAGGAATTCGGGCCCAGCTAGAGTTAATTAAAATAGTTAAGAGAGCTGGACCTGAAACAGTTTTCAATGTTAGTAATTGATTACTAAATAATTGATGATCTGTCATTTGTATGTTTGCTTAGCTGTGCTTAGAACAAGGAACAGAAACTTTGATAAGTTGATGTAGGGAACAAGGACAATTACCAATTTCCTCCCTTGGTGGGAACCCGTCCAAAAGTCATGCAAGAGGAAACTTAGAGGTCACTAAAGTAATTAGGATTGTTAAAGTTCAGAAAGGCAAAAAGGTCAAAATGAGGAAGATGAGTTACTTCTTTTTTTTTAGGAGCACTGACCCAATTCAAGACCACCAACTCAATTCAGAGGACACTGCACTTTAGGAAGCTGTTCCACGCAGTGCCTGGCGCCAATAAAACATTCACTTTCTAACTCTAAACTGTTAAGAGTGCTTTTGTCTGTCTCAGTTGTATATCGATATTCATATCTTGATAAATCAGGGAGAGGCTCCTTTGCCTCACCAGAACCACCAAGTCTTTGGCACCAGAGACTGTCTTACCAAGAGCTCTCTCTGTCTCTTGGACCACAGTTGGCCACCACAATTATGGAAAATGACAGAGACTTGAATAGTGATTCATTTTTAAATGCTGTTTTTATTGTAGCTTTAAAGAATTCCAAATCACAAGGCATCCAGTAATTCTATTAAAAACTTTATGATGTCTCCTTATTCCACGGCTCAAAATATAAATTTTCCTCTGAGAAAACCATAGCTACTTTTTAATAAGAATATATCAACCTCTGGTGCAAGATGTCAGCGCTGTCAGACCTGTTTGGGTCACTTTACTCTATACAGATCAGCCTGAGGAGTTTTATAAGGGAATTTTAAAACTTGAACTTGGTTCATGTAATAATATATCTGATACAGAAAGTTTAGATCCAGATTTGACGTTTTTTAAATTCATCTGGTGTTCTGTTTCAGGATTGTAGACAGAAATACTCACGTGAAAAGTGTTGAGGGAATTTCTGCCTTCCTGTGGACAAGGAAAAGCTCTAATTCTATAAATGTGTGCATGCAAGAAGGAAGAAATGGTCAAATGGCTTCTTGTCCACTAATGTTAATTTTGTCCTCTCCCTCCCAGTGCAAGAGCTGCATCAGCCCTTATATACCCATTAGATATCAAACTTAAGTATTTGTGGCTGAAAACATCTGAAATGGAACCACAGCCCTCTAGGATGTCCCTTGATGCTCCTTCCTCTGACAGAGGGCTTTTTCCTTCTGGAGTGTGATCACAAAATGACTCTGAGATAAAGTATTAGCGTTACCATTCTAATGATTATTTTTTTAAAATATTGTGCAGAAAAGTGATTTTCTAAAAACCACATGGCCCAGCTAAAGGAATATGAATGTTGTAGGTTGAGTAGATGGCTTATTTTCTTCTTTTCACAGGCTGAATTTATAAACTGTTACTTCTTCCACACAGAACTAAAGCCTAAATATTTTTTCTAGACCAGTATATGGCAGTGCTGCTCATCATTGGTATCTTTTATTGATGATGCATAGGTGGGATTTCAACAAATCTTGTATTTTTATGACCTGTAGAATTCTTATTCTACCCTCATCTCCAACTTTCATGTCTCATGTTGCCACATGAAAATGCACCTGCAGGAGCTAAAATTGCTAATTCTTTTCTATTGCAACTGACATATTGAAGGCTGAACAGTAAAGTTTTCAAGTTATAAATTTGGGATTGCTCTCTCTATCCACCTTCCATTTAAGATGCTTTTTTCTTTATCCAAAACAGTGAACAAAAGTAAATCAGGCAGTATATTAAGTGCCTGGAGACTGAGTATCATCTACTATGCAGTACTGAAGAATTATGGTCAGAATTTGGCATAAGACTTACCTCTAATTCCCGTATACAGTATTTTGTTAACATATATATATATACTACTCTCAGCATAATTCATTTTGAATTAGAAAAGTGAAGGAAACTTATCCAAAACTAAATGGGAAGAGTAGCAAGTCAGAAGGGAATCATCTGGATTGCTGACAAACTGGGACAAGTAATGACTGTGGCATGGTCACTAATGCAGGCTGAAATAAGGTGCTTGTCCTCTCTTTATGAGAGAGGGGCAATTAATGATAAGATCTGGAGCCAGGGCAGTCTGTGCATCTGTTCAGTGGTTCAAATGCAGAAGAAACTGATTATAGAACTATATATTCTCAAAAGGAGAAAAGGCCCTGAGGCAACTCAGTGAATCCTCAAAATAAGCCTGGCAACAGATGACACTGCACCTCAAATTTAAACCAGAGGGCCCACTTCTGGTGGATAATGGTTCTGGTGGGTTTCTGGTCCAGTTCAGCCTGTCACGTCCTCACTGAAATCCTTTAGAAAAGCACCCAAGAGCTAAAACATGGACAGTTTCTATCTAACAGTCATACCTTCATGTTTTTCAGTGGTCTTCTGCTCACCTGTGTCCAGGGTCTGCTGTTGACCTCAGACTGCTTTTTTTTCTACCCAAAGTTAAACCTGAAATAGCAACAACAGGAAGAGAAAAGAGAACACTAAGGATAACTGGGTGATGTGACTTGAGGTACATCCAAGACCACAGCAAAGAGTGGAGATTTGGGTTCGCTATTCCCAAGGCAAATCTGCAGAGATTTGAGTGGAGCCAGACACCGCACCTCAGGGTATAGACTATTTGTGCTGGGTGGAGTCAGAACTCACAGATTACCCTGTTGCATTAAAGCCTATATCCACTTTCCACTAGACCAGGTTACTCCAAGCCCCATCCAAGCTGGCTGTGAATGTTCCTGGGGATGGAGCAGCCACAGCTTCTCTGGGAAGAATTGGTTCTCAGACCAAATTTCTGGGTGGCCCTATTATGAAAAAAAAGCCATAAATAAATGTACAACGCCATCAATATACCACTATTGTCCTGATCACAAAGCTTAATTTCAGCTGCTTTTGATTGCTATTATTATAAATTATTCAGAGCTTGAAAGCATCAATTAATTGTGAAGAACTAGAAATTAAAAAATGCTTATTTTTAAACTTTGGATTTTTACAAGCTCTCGTCTTCTCCATGAGCTTTAGAATTTGGCTTTCCAAAAAGGAAATTGAAAAATATTTGAAACATTAGGGCTTTCCAAGTATTCTCAGTCATATTTAGACATGCTGTAAATTAAAATTCACCCATGGCTTACTGGAACTAGACAATGCTGTAGCTAATTTAGGCGTGTAGTCTCTTATTCCTTGTGATTTATAAAGAGGCCAGACTAGTCTGTTTGCACTGCATATCCAATTTCTTGAGATTTTTCTAGTACTTTCTTTTGTTTCTGGTACTGGGTTATCATTATTAATTTGAAGGATTAAAGATATCAAAGCTGTATTCCTCCATTTTTGTGTTTCGCTTATATGTTGCCTTATCTACCTTTTCTATGCTGCAGAAAACATCTCTACAGCTCAAAAACTGACATATTTAAACTACTTTTCTCTTCAACAATATAATAAAATTTGTACATTCAATGAAAGGTTTTGAGAAGTCCCTGACTGTTGCATTTCAGTGAGACATGGGTACAGACATGGGTGCAGACAATATGCAAGAGGCTGGGAGGAGGCAAACCACTCTGTCCAGCCAAAATGCTGAAAAATTATCAGCTGCCAAACATACAGAGATTTTTAAAGTGTGTTTTAAAACTTAGCTCCCACTTTTCACTGTCCCTGTGTGTGTAAGTTTGTGGTGGCACTCCCAGACTCACCTTGACAAACCTTGCCTTTATTCTCAACACGTTTGCCAAAGATTTCTTTATCACTTTTGCAGTCTGCAACCCACATCTATAGGACTGTCATGAACTGTTTCTGATCCTTCTATCCAGATCCTGGGCTATGTCTCCTTCTCCTCTTGGACCTGGCAAGAAAATGGAAGAAAAAACCATCTCTAGACGGTGCAGAATCCAACATGTTGGTTGTGCAAGGCAGGAACTGCTTCTTTACTATGGATAGAACTGGTTTTCTCTGGACTATTGAATATGTTGCTGCTTCTATTTACAGCCACATAAAATGGACAAGGGCGCAACTGACTGTAGGCAGAGATTTCTGTTTCAAAGAGGGCTGGAATGTTCAAGATAGGTTTGTGTTAGCCAACACAAAATGGCAGGATGGGCAAAGCAATCAAAACAAGAAAACATCATTACTGATAGATCAGCACTCTTAATGTCTTACCCAATAACTCTACAACCTGTAGGAAGGCTTCTTTCTCCTCTTAATCATTCTTCACTTTACCATCTCATGGCCACTGCAGCCAATAATGCCTTTGACCTTCACAAGAAGGTCCTCATTGTTGGTGAGTATGAGGTCCCACAAAGCATATCTCCTTGTTGTCTCCTTTACCATTTGGGAGAGGAAATTGTCTTTGACGGTCTCTGGAATCTTCTGGATTGCTTATGCCCTGGTTATGTCCCTCCAGTGGATATCAGGGTAGTTGAAAAACCCCATGAGGACCAGAGCTACTCCAGAATCCAGCTGCTGGACCAGAATCTGTCTATAGAGGTCTCACCCACTTGTTCTTTCCAGTCAGGCAGGCTAGAGCAGACCCTTCCCGGCCTCTTCTAATCTTAACCCATAAACTCTCAGTTGCCTCCTCATCCATCCCCTGGCACAGCTTCGTGTACCCCAGATGTTTTCTCACATGTAGCAAGGCCCATTTCCCCTCTTTCCATCCTCTCATTCCTACAAAGCCTTTATCTCTTCATTGCAACACTCAGATCATGGCAGCCATTCCACCTTGTCTCCGTGATTCCAAGACTAGACCCCTACAATCGCACAGGTTGAGAAAATTGGGAGAGTAGTTTACCTGGTTTTGTTTCTGCACACCCATTTGGCCTCCAATCAGACATATTAAATAATCCCATCCATATTTTATTTCATCCCATTGTATTTTAGCACAAATCCTCTCAGGACGGTCACTGAGATGTATAACACAGCTCTGATTTAGTCTCACTCTGCTGTCTCCTTTTTAGTACTTTTTTCTGTTAGATTCATGCCCATAACTGTGACATTTTATGCATCTTCATCCACTTATCAACACTTAAATGTGCCACTGGGGTGGGCCATGTAGACCCTAATTATAACAGAAGGCATATACATATTCCAGTTCCTCAAATGGTGTGATGCTGTGACAGGGAAGGTTTAGGCTGGATATCAGGAAAGGTTCTTCCCCGAGAGGGTGCTGGGCACTGCCCAGGCTCCCCAGGGAATGGGCACGGCCCCGAGGCTGCCAGAGCTCAAAGAGTGTTTGGACAACACTCTCAGGGATGCCCAGGATGGGATTGTTGGGCTGTTTGTGCAGGTACAGGAGCTGGACTGGATGATCCTGGTGGGTCACTCCAGCTCAGGATATTCTGTGATTCTATGGTTCCTTTTTCTATGTTACCGAATTGTTACACTGGTCTTGCAAAAGCATATTTGATGAAGATTCAGTGTCCTGTGCTTGAATTGAGGGAAAATCTATTGAAATACCCCTAAATTTGTGTGCTTGCTATTGATCTCATATATCACAGCTTCACAACAAACAGCTGAAAAAAACCCACATTAATCTCTTCTGGGGTAAAGAAACCCATCAGCTTCCCAACGCAACTAAGCAGTGACAGATTTGGGTTGTTTGGCTCATCCTCTCTGTTTACCATACAGTTTAAGATATTGAACTATGTAATTAATGATTTGCTAAAATATAATCTCCTTGGATTACCTTTCATTGTCAGTGCAGCAGAAAACATGATCATTCCTCTTAAGGGCTTACTAAGAGAATTATCTATACTTTAAAGAGAGTTAAATTCATAGCTTCCTGAAAAGAATTTTATTTTCCCAATTACCTTTTATCTTTCTGCAGTTTTCCATTAGAAGGTAAAATAACATCATCTATCTCTGTTAGGCACCACAGTCCAGAAAAATATTGCTGAAACTTGGATGTCATTAGGACTAAATATTCTTTCTCTTCTCTTCTTGTTTCGGGAAAACTGATACTTGCTTTTGAAAAGATAGATACAAGCTGGGTGTCACTTTGATTAATTAGGCCCTGACCTCTTCTCTTTCCTGTCTTATAAAGAAATCTGAATTAATATTATAACAAGGATTACCAAAATTAATCCAATGCACATTTTCAGAGAGAGAAAGCTGAGATGATGTTTAATAAGTTAACAATGCAGAAATCAAATAATAAAGCAAGTTTTTCCCTCCTAGTTTTAGTGTAAACTCTAGCCAGACAGGGATTTGGGTTTTTTAAAGACAGGATAAAAGTGATTTGTCCTGTTTTTCTTCTGGCACAAGCCTATGTGCACTAGGTGGTAAAGCTGAAAGCACCAACCCAGAGGCATCTTTACAAATCATTTGGCTCAACAAAGGGGTTTAAAAGGATTCTTTCAGGGTGTAGAATTCCATAGCAACAAGTCCCCATCACCTTCAGTAGATTCTGGCTGCATGGCAAACTGAGTTTTATGCCTGTCTATATGCTGTATGACTATGTAGATTACACAATGTGTGTGTGTGTATATATATATATATTTATTTATTTATTTATTTTTATTTATATTTATATTTGTGTGTGTGTGCAAAGAATTTGCAGAAAAACTTTTAAAAAAGTCAGCTCTCTTCCTCACTGTGATGCAGAGACAGCTTTGAAGCTCCAAAGTGCCAGAAGACACTGTTATAATAACTGAGAGAATTTTGCATCCCTTTGACATAATGCCACAGTAGTTCAGTTGGTCAGAGCAGGGTGATGACACCACCAAGGCTGTGGAGTCAATCCCCACATGGGCCATTCACTTAAGAGTTGGACTCGAAGACCCTTTGTGGGTCCCTCGCAGCTCAGAATATTCTGTGATTCTGCGATTCTTTAGAGGTCTCAAATTCTCACCTCTGTCCAAAAGAGAAGTCCCTTTCCCTCAGCTAATGCCAGTAAATTGTGTCCTCTCAATCCACAGAGTGCAGTTATTTAGCAGAACAACTAGTGATCCCTCGAGAGCCAGTGTAGCAGTCTTTCTCAAATTATGTGTGCCAGGATTTTATCATGGCTGGTTTCCAAAAGCTTTAAAATCAGACTTTTGTTACTTCCCTTGGGAAATGGTTCAAAAAAACAGTTAAAATCTCTCTATTAGGAAACTTTCTTTGATAACTTCAGTCTGAACTAAGGGAGAGAAAGAGAAGTGTCTAAGCCATGAAGTCTGCAGTTCAGGATATGAAGGCTAGAGTTCAGCCTTTTTTAAAAGTTTCCCTAAAGTCTATGTACGTGGCGCAGGTTTTGTGCTCTTCTGAATGTAGGTGGCCTTGAAAGTGTGAGCCTGAACAGAGATTTCTTTTTTGGCTGGGGAAAGGAAACATATATTCTTTTAAAAACAGACCTTTGTGTGACAAACACAATATATTTTGTCTGATGTATAAAAATACATCCACACATTTTTGCTTATGTTCTCAATGAAGGTTTATACGTCTTATATAATATACAATATTAGGGATGCAATGCACTGAGATAGCTTAGAGCTGCCCTACACAAGCTATATATCAACTGGTACTAATTAATTAATTCTGCTGTCTCGGGTCATGTAGTTCAAGCTCTGTCTAGCATATTTCTCAGTATTTCCAAATGCATTATGCTTTCACATAACTATTGACATTCTTAGCAGGCAAGTCAGAACAGTTCTCCAGTCACACTCAATTTTGCATTTTTCAAGGCTGCAATGGTTTTAGAAATATTTATTAGACAAGAAAATATACAGTTAATGTGAAATTCACAGCAAGCAGTTAGTTGCTTTCAAAATCCAAGCTGTCTCTGTTAATGTTGCAGAAAGTAAACAGCTTGAGATACAGATATTTATCATATTATACTACTATATTTGGTATATATATATACATTAAATTTTAAATGCATGTATATAAAAAGGTTCTTTGAGCTTCCTTTTCAAATTGCCTCCAGTTCATTTTTTCCCACTGCAAAAGTACACAACTTATACATTGTGTACTTTTAAAGCATCCAGAAGCCAGATTCAGAATTTCTAAGTAAAATAAAACTGAACTTCTTCTAAGACTCATCACCAAGCAACATTAACTCATTATTTATGTATTAACTTACTTCTTTAAAAGTATTTCTGTGATAGCAAAAAACATTAATGCTTCTGTATCTGTGGTACAAACTACTGTAACCTTTATGCCAAATCCTAACAATACATGGAGTTTGTCCTGGATAGAAAAGCCACCAAGTCAAATAGCAGCAGCATATGACTAAATATTTTGCTAGCACAGAGATGTTGTATAATTAAATATCTCTGGTCCAGCATGCAAGTTTTGTTGCATCTTGTGTGAAATTCATAAATGCTAAATCAGTGCTCATTCATTTTCCAATGTATGAATGAGCAAGCAGGCACAGGAAGCTTAGTCAACTTTAATCAATTTTTAAAAACCATTTAACCTCTCCAGTAAAGCATATTGCATAAAGGAGTAATGGCAGGCAAAATGCAAACAGGGAATGTGTTAGGAGGCAGCAATTAGAGGTTGTCTTGGTCACAGAATTTTTGAAATTGCCATGTAATATGTTTTAAAATAGTTGGGGTGGGTTCCATTAAAGCCATGCCTTGACTTTCCGTAGCTCAGAGGGGTGTTTCTTGTTGTTCTGTCCTCAAAATATGTTATAAAAATGTAAATCATTGGGAGGGGCAGGAAAAACAGGCACTGAAAGAGATTCTGTTTCCCTCTCTAGTAATTTTCAACAAAAATACGAAATTCCCTTCATATTTCCACAGATAAATTTCTGCAAATTGTATGTGTGATAATTTTGCCCTTAAATTCTTCCACTGCTGCTTCGTTACCATTTCTGTGCATCCTGCAAGCAGCAGCTTTGGGTTTTTTCAGAGGCATGTTGCTTGAAAATAGGACAGGCAAACAGCAGAACAGATTGCACAGAGTCTGTGCAGCCTCCATCCTTGGAGGTTTTTGAGACCTGAACCTTGAGCAACCTCATCTGAACTGCACCAGAGACCTTCTGTGGCCCCTTCCAACCTCAGTGATTGTATGATTATCTGGAAACGGGGGAGAGAGGTGATGGAGAGAAGAGTGCTCTAATGAAACAGGATAATCAAACAGGGCTGTTAGGAGCAGAGGCGTTTTGGGTGGTTTGTGTAAGGATGTCTCTCAGTTGGCACGTTTTTCCCTGATATGTAAGAGTGACATACCAGAATGACTGAAATTAAATCGTAGAAGACGTAGGAAGGTAAAAAACAGGTGGCAGAGAGTAATTCCCCTATGGAATGAATACAAAAAGGGCATTAGAAATGTTTCTGGCTTGAGACCTGATATTTTGGAAACATTTATAGGGAATCAATCTAAAGATCTGGGATGTGATGCCCAAAGAGAGCTTTGGAGATACTTGCCAAAGCTTGGAAGTGAGTAGAAGATGAGTAGTTGGTGTTGCAGTTGAGCACCACGGACTTTGAGACAAGGAAAGTGCCTCAACAGTTCAGGCCATTGTCACGATCCGGCAATACAAGCAGGGGTCGTGATGGTTCGTTTATAGATCTCAGAGTGTAAAAGGACACAAGGGATTTCAGTTTTAATCAGAACAGTGCACCTTTATTAAGTGCCCACAACACAGTAATGTGATAGAGGAGAGAGAGAGATAAAGAAAACAAAGTAGAAGAGTAGAGAGGAAGAAGCAGGGGGTGAATAGCTACCAACAGATGAGACGAAGTCCTCATGGTCTTCTGCCAATAGATTCACCTTCTTTCCGTGGGGAGATCCCAAGCTCAGTTATTTCAGAAAGTCCCTTTATAGTCCTTTTCAGAAGTGAGGGCCAAATGGCCAAGAGGTGGGGGAAATCTACAGCCGTTGTTATGGGGCCTGTTGCTTTGGGAAACAGGTACAGGACGGACGTACAGGACAGGTCGTACAGGACAGGTCATTCCTTTCCACTTCAGTGCAGTCCTTCCTGCTTTGGCAACAAGAATTGATGCAGTCCATTGGGACCTGCACTAATTTCCTCAGGAATGTGTACCAGTTCCCAGTGGGCACACCTGCAGCCAACACTTGGCAGACATCCCACCTCAGCAAGGCCAGGACTCCTGTGTTCAGTCTCTGTCCTCGGCGATGATCGTGAGGCAGATGAGGGATCTTACAGCCATTGCTCCCACCCCAGAGATCAAGGTCAACAGGCCAACAACAGGTTAATAAACCTCATCAGGAAAGATAAAAATTTAGAAGTGTACAGAAACTGCTTTTTTTTCCCCTAGTACATTTCCCTAGCTCCTTTCGTGTCTCTTTTGGATGAAAGAATAAAAATACTCTAGTTTGTAGAAAGTGTCTGTTAATCACTTTAAGCAGCTCACCAGCTACCAGCTCTGAAAAAATAATTCATGTAGTGTTGAGCTCACAGAGCCTGTTGCATTGTGATGGCTGGAGATAGAGGTTGCTTGTACTCAGGAAAATCTAAGGCTGATTGTAAGTCTGTGTCTGCTCTTGAGGAAGGTGAGGTGAGCTACCCAAGTAGCTCATTGAGACAGTGGAGAGTTTTATTTTGTAGTAGTGTAAGTTATTAGCATTCCAGCTAGACTGATTTTGCTGAGACACTCTTTTGGAGCTGGAGTTGTAGCTTTTCTAGTATTATGTCTTATTGAACAACAAAATGTACTCACAAGTCCTCAGGCAAGGCGAGATAAACCTTAAAGGTAGCCGAGGAGAGAGATTTAACATCAAATGATTGACATGACCTCCGAATGCCCAAGCTGTAGTGTGTTGACTCCTCTGGGGTGATGCTTTCCTTAGAACTGAAAAACACCCTTGTACAGATCCACCAGGATGAAAATCAACCTACCATTTGTGGAAGCACTTCTGTATTCCAGATGAACAATTGCAAGATGTTTTTAAAGGGGAAGAGGGCAAACCCAAAAAGGAATCAGGTTTAATGTGAGAAATATTGCTTTTTCTGTTCTGCATTTGTGAAATTGTCTTTAATTTGAAACAGTTTTGTAGTTGTCCTGCAGAGAAGATCCTGCCATTAAGAAATCTTTCTGGGACTTTATTTTCCTTGTCAAAGTATGCTGAACTTCAAAGAATGAAAAACACTTTCTATTACTCATCTTCTTGGGAATGGGTTGCCTGGGATTGCCAGGATCGTGTCAAGGGCTCCTTAGAAGAAGTGGAAAAGAGAATTCTAAGTTTTAGCATGGTGGATTTGGACCATACACTGAGAAAGGAACAGAAGAAGAGTCCGGCAGATGCACTTCTGTTGCTGAGGAAGATGGCACTTCTTGAAATAGTCTACAGAACTACAAATACATATGAAGGAAATAGAAAAGCAAAAATCATTCTGGCATCACATGTATGCCGATGATGTCAAATTTTGGCACTGGGCCAAAGCATCAAGCTGCTCTTGATTGTTCCTTGTGCTGAGTGTGCTGATACAGAAACCTCTGGCACTGGGCCAAAGCATCAAGCTGTTCTTGTTTGTTCCTTGTGCTGAGTGTGCTGATACAGAAACACTTCGGTGAGGTTCCTTGTGGCCAAAGCCTCATAGAGCAGATTGAGGGATCCCATTAGTGTTCATTTCCTCAAGTTTTGGCACTCCATCCCATTGCTCATCCCAGCATGGCTTGGTCCCCTTCCCCCTTCCAAGCTATTTCAAAGCTCTCTGAATGAGCCCTGCTGGCTCCTGTGCTAGAGCTCCTTTTTCCCCTCTGAGAAAGGTACATCCCATCAGGTGTCAGTAGACCAGATGTTGAGGAGATCCTCCCACAGTCAACAAACCCAAAATTTGCATGGTTTTCAATCCTAAAATTATTAGGACAGTGTTGCATTTTCAGACATCTATTCAGAGCTGCTGGAACACTGAAACCCTGGTCTGGTCTAAACAAATAAATATAAAATAATGATTTTTTTAAAATGTGATGTAAAAATCATTCATAGAATTCATTTTTCAGTTTATTCTGTGTTGGAATTTGAGTCTTAAATTGTATTGCACAATCTACTTTTTAAACTAATTCACACAAAAATCAGAAAAACTTTAATATTAGTAAAGCCCAACTATTTTTGCATAATATGAAAAACAGTTTTTAAGTCCCTTCTAGTAGTTTTCTTCTCATTTTCAGAGGGAAAAAGACAAAGTTTTAATTAAATAAGAAATTTGGCAGGCAATTCTTTAGTCATTAATCTGGTCTGGTGCCTTCTGCTATTTGTAAAAAAAATGGATTTGTACAATTTTGAAATTCATTCCTAATAAATGACCAATACTTATGTAGGTTTAATAGACTCAAGCCTCTAGTGCATGGAAAGCAGTCAAAGGCTTTTGAATTAATTGTATTCTTCACTGCATTACAATAATTTCCAGTATGGTAACAGATGAGCATCCTAACCCTGGGATTTTTATGGTTATTCATCCAGACTTTTTCCATAGCCCACTATAAATCAGGATAGTTCTGCCACAGAATGCTGCAGTGTGGGGAACTAAATACCTTACAATCTCAGATGTTCAGTGTCCTTAAGACAGTGCTTTTATGAAAACCAGATGAAGCCAATGAAGTTTAAGAGTTAACCAGCAGGATTCTAAAGGAGGAGAACTACCTTCCAAGAAGTTTTTAAGATGCTTTATGAATACAAAGTCACAGCCATACTGCAGCCTACCCGCTGGGTTTTGCAAGCATTATTTCAGAGCATGGATCTCAGCATGAACTAATTTGCTATTTTTTTCTATTTTAATACATACCACTGCTTATGGCAGTTCAACAGACTGATGGAGGAGAACATTAGTCTTCTGAACTCCATGCTTGACACATAAACTGCTTCTGTTACCTAAAACAACTCTAATAAATCCTGTTCAGCATTTCCCTACTACACAGCACTTGATGCTGCAGTTTAATGCTAAGTAGTCTGAGCTTTACAGAACAGATTTGCTGTTCTCTCATGGTGGTAGAGTCTCTCCTCAAAATCAGCTCAAAATATTAGTATAGCCACAATTATTCTCATAAAAACACGACAAACAAGGAATGAAGTACCTGCACTTCTGGTGGATATAAATCTAATCTCCAATTGCTCTTCCCTATATCAAGGCTTACAACAAGTGCTATTCTTCTACTCTGTGCAGGATTATAGAAGTAATAGAATAGATAGACATTGTATTAAAAAAAATCTGCTGCAAAAAAATTGCAACTGAAACACAGAGCATGTTACTGCTTTGGTAACAGAAGTTTTGAGTTACCTAATGATGCACTGAGACCTCAACTGCTACATCTCTCACCATTACTAGAATCAGTATTTCTCCTCTCTTGTTTACTGGGACAAGAATGAGCAAGAATCAGGGGGAAGGGAGTGGAGGGATTCCCAGTGGAGGGAATCTGTTATGGATCACCCAACCGGGGTGAAGAGGTGGACAAAATACTGCATAAGGGTCACCAAGGACAAGTGCTGGGTCCTGCCCTTGGGTCACTCCAACCCCAGCTTCAGAGGGGTTGGAAAGTTGGAAGAGGGCCTGGGAGTGCTGAGGACAGAGGCTGGACAGGAGTCCAGATGTGCCCAGGTGGGCAAGAGGCCAGTGGCCCCTGGACTGTGCCAGCCACGGTGTGGGCACAGCCCCAGGGCAGTGACTGTCCCCTGTGCTGGCACAGCTGAGGGACCTCGAGTGCTGTGTCCAGTTCTTGGCCCTCATGGCCAGAGAGACCTGGAGGGGCTGGAGCGTGTTCAGGGAAGGGAACGGAGCTGAGGAGGGGCTGGAGCCCCAGGAGCAGCTCAGGGAGGTGGGAAAGGGGCTCAGCCTGGAGCAAAGGAGGCTCAGGGGGGACCTTGTGGCTCTGCACAAGTCCCTGACAGGAGGGGGCAGCCGGGGGGGGGTCGGGCTCTGCTCGCAGGGAACAGGGACAGGAGGAGAGGGAACGGCCTCAGGCTGGGCCAGGGGAGGCTCAGGTTGGATATTAGGATGCATTTCATCACAGAAAGGGTAGTCCAGCCCTGGAACAGGCTGCCCAAGGCAGTGGTAGAGTCCCCATCCCTGGGGCGATTTAAAAGCCATGTAAGATATGGCACTTGGGGACATGGGTGAGTGGTGGCCTTGGCAGAGCTAGTGGTTGGACTTGATGGTATTAGAGGTCTTTCTCAACCTAAAAAATTCTAGTATTTATTGACTACATCCTCTCTAAGTGAGTATTTCTGGACATCTTAGGAAGATGGATCCTTGCCTGTGCATTCAGTACAGCAGAGCCATGATCTTTTTCCAGTAGTTAAGGCAGCAGATATTTCCAACACAGGAAATGCACAGGGATCACGCAGGGGGGCATGTTAGACTGTTTATCTATGGCTCCTTTCAGAATGGCAAGGTCTTTCCAGAAAATTGAAGGGACTAAAGATTTTCTTTGTGTTAAAGAAAAATGAATAAAAACTGGATGATGGATGAAGGGATGTTGTGTATAAACCACACTGGAGTTTTCATTCAGAAACTGAGCTCTAATCCATGAGGTAAATACAGATAATAGCACTGCTGACTACCGTAGGTGTTTACATTTTTATCCTTATTAAACCCTTGCCGGGAAAAAATATATGTTCATCACCTATGGAGATATTTTAAACATGTGTAACCTTTTTTTTCTCAGTGTTGGAAATCTGTTTCTGCTGTTTTACTTTTTTTTTTCTCCAAAGGACAAAATTACGTGGTAGAAGAAACATTGAATGAGTAATTCACTTCAGTTAAAGTCTGAAGGTTTGGCGTGATGAAGCATCTCAAAAAAGCAAAAACCCAAAGGACAAACTCCTTCAAACCCTCTAGTTAATGTTTGCCCCCAGGTCTAATTGATCATTAACCTTTCAGATTACTTTACATTATGATTTTCAACTGCCTGGGAAAGGAAATTCTTCAGGGAACTACACATCCATTACGCTGTAAACGTCTTTAAGAAAGAGCCTCTGGTACATTTATTCTAGCCTGGGGTTCTCTGGTCCATGGGAGATTCCCTCGGCCACAGAGTTGTGCATTTGTTAAGGGCAGGTGGAAAGGAATGACAACAGGAAGAAAATCTGGTTATTTACACAATCTTTTTTTCTTATGTGTAATAACAAATGATAGATTTTGGTAGACTGTATATTTAGCTTTTGTTTTGTGATTTATGTTGTGTTCTGTCAAGTAGGATGACTGGATCTGGTGAAAGAGCAACTGAGCATGAAAAACTGCAGCAAATGTGGTGGGGTGGTGGAGTCACCATCCCTGGAAGTGTTTAAGAAATGACTGATCATGGTACTTAGTGCTATGGTTTAGTTGACAAGGTGGCGTTCGGTCACAGGTTGGACTCGATGATCTTGGAGGTCTTCTCCAACCTTAATGATTCCGGGATTCTATGAGAAGAGATGGGATCATGTTGCCATCAAGTGTCATCCAGGCCTCGGGGGCAATGGAAAGGAGTTCCCAAGGCTCAGCAAGGAGTGGGAATCATTCATTAGCACCCAGAAGATTGCGGAGTGATGGAAACTAAATCTGGAAGCAAGAACTCACCTGCAATTCAACCTGGAGGCCAGAAGAGGAAGGAAAGAGTTGACTGTTGAGAAGCAGATTTTTGAGTAATACTAGTGTTCTGATTTTCTTAGAATATTTACAAAGAAACTCAGTAAAATTTCCCATGTCTGTAAACCTTACAGAAGTAGCTTCCCCTTGTTTCCACATGACTGGGCATGCAGGAATGATCATAACTGGAGGCTTCAGAAGGGTTGCACAGGGAGACTTGATAGTGCTTTTTCTCTTGAGTAAGAAAAGGAGCCAGAGCTACAAGATGTCTGGCAGTGAGGATAAAGGACTGGCAGCTCCTCCTCCTTTGTTTTCCATTAGGTGCTTCTGAAAAGAAAACTTTTTCATGTGAACAGTATTAACAAATACTTTCTCATGCCAACTGTCTCATCATTTCAGTCAGTATTAAGACTTTCATATTGTTGCAGGCAAAAGCTGCTTGGTTCAGGCAGTTTGCTCTAAATCAGAATTAAAGTGGTTTATTGATTCAGGAGTGACACATCATTAACCAACAGCAAGGAACTCTGCAAACGTGGTCACTCTTAGCAATACAACAGATAAACAAAAAGTCTAGACACACAATGCCAATGAACACCTACAGAGCTCCCAATACCCTTCTGTAAGTAGTACCTAAAAGATTCAGTTTCCCCTCCCCCTTACACATATTCCTCTTCCTCGTAAATGAGATTGTTTTGGAAAAAGACCCTCTCCAAACACCTCTGTATTTTCAGTTCAGACACTGCTGACACTGACATTCTTGTCTGACCTGTTGTTTTGCAGCCCTTTTGCCAAGGCAGTGCCACAGGACTGACCACCTCACAGGTGTTAATAACCCCATATGAGTTCATTAACCTGAAATGGGTTCATTCATCTCTATCCCTTTACTTTCCCCGCAGGCTCTTTTCCTTTAATAACATTACTAGAACTAGGATTTCTCCTCTCTTGTTTACTGGGACAAGAATGAGCTATTTTTGCAGGTTTTTTGTTGATATTCTCCTAATTCTGTGTGTCTTTTCCTGTCAGTCTGTGCCTTCTGATATTTCTAATCTATTTTCCCAGATAATTCTCAGAGCAACAGCAGCAGTGCAAGGAGCTGGCCTTCAATGAGATACTGTTCAAAACAAAGGAAAAAAAATTTATTATTTATTGTTGTATAGGCTTCTTTGTCCGTCCCACATATTATGTGTGGGATGGAAGATTGAGAGGAAGAGAAAGAGAGTCTCTAAGGTGCTGAGTTTTCACACAGGGCAATGGAGAAATAGAGTGCTCCTGTAGATGTATTGGCAGATCAGCAGAGGCAGTGCAGTGAAGTATTGAGTGTTAAAGACAAATTCTATTGATATAAAATTAGTACTAGACTCACACAGGCAGCCTATTAGGTTATTGGACACATCTCTAATATAAAAATAAAGCTCGTGTTGCTGTGCAAAGTCCCAAGTGTTCAGCGATTAACAGCATGTTGTGCTCACAATTTGGTCAGTCTTGTCTCTGCAGCTCAGAGCTGAGATGCATTTCAAAGCAATAAATCTCTTCTGGAATACTTGTGGATGTTTTTTTCGCTCCTGATGCTAAGAAAGAGATTTACCAGGCCTCAAAACTCATTTTCTCCTCAAGAAGAAAAGAAAAAAGCCTTTTTAAATGTCCTTCTAATTGATCCTTCTGAGGGTTAAAGGCAAATTAATGAAGCAATTCATTTGTGCAAGGTTATGAAGTGAAGCCATTGTTGTCCATCAAAATGGTGGTTGAGGAAGAGAATGGAATTAAATTGCTGACATTGGGAGGCACACCTAAATATTGTCAGGTCCCAGCCTCCTACTCAAGCAGGATCAGCTAGGGTTGGGTGTCCAGAATTTTTTCCTTTTGGGGTTTTCATATCTCCCAGAATACAGACTCTAAAACCTGCTGGGCAACATGTTTCAGTGTTTGATTGCTTTTACAGTAAAAATGTGCTTTCTTATGCTGAGGCAAAATTTCATGGGTTTAAATACAAACAGGTTTTATATACTTAAAAAATTTTCCTCTAAGTCTTCTGTTCTCCAGACTAAACAGTCCCAGGCCACTTAAGCTCTCCTTGTGGGAGAGATGGTCAAGCCCTTTAGCCATATTTTTGGCCCTAAACAAGGTAACTAATTTTCAAGAGCCTACTATAAAATTTGCCTACTGATGGCCAAATTTTATATATAAATTAGATAGATTTTTTTTCTCTTTTTTTTCCTTCATTGGAGCTCTAGGAGCTTTTTGTTTTCCCTTAAGTGATGCGATAGAAGGAGCAAATATTATTCCATTTTTGTTACCATTAGAACTGGACCACAGGGGAGATTGACTCTGTGGCTGGCTGTGCATCATCATGCAGGTCTGTTTTCCTAATGGTTCACATCACAGGGAGTCTCCATACTGGCCATGAATTCTCACTGATCCAAGCCAGGTATCTTGAATTAAATGCCAAATTTTCCATGGGCTTTGGTCTTACCCCTGTGTGAGGCTGGGTCGTGGAAGGGATATGAGAGGTATATTAGTGTATGAATTTACATGTAACCAGAAATGCAGGAATTCATCACAGGGAAAGCTGGGAACAAATCTTCAGTACCTCTAAGAGGAAAAATTAAACTCTTTTTAAACAAAATACTCTTAATTTAACCTCTGAGTAAGAGCCATTTTCTTATTTCATACCATTCACTTCCAGATGCATTTTCATGTTCTACACTACATTTTCTCTAAATATTTGAAACCTATAATGTGCATCTTCCTTCACCTGTACCTCCTTTTGGCAGAGAATTATTACTCATGATTGGTTTTAAGTATTATTTCCAATATTTACAACCTCTACTACTATTGCTCTTACTCCAAAGACAACGATTGGTAGCATATGAGTCCTTCTCCCTTCTTATCTCTTCATAAGGTACAGCTTCTCAAAGAAGAGTTTAAGTAAAAGTATAAATACTGCTCTTCTACAGAAATATGTATTTATTGTGTTTATTGAGCAGTTTTCCTCAAATCTTGATGATCTTCTAAATATCTTGGTTGCATTCTTTACTTCCTTTGGGAGTTGATAGAAGGTGAAAGAAATATAATTTAGTCTTTTATTAGGAAGTGATATAACGATGACTTCATAGATCTTTTGTATAAAGTGAGGTTCAGAGGACAGATCTTTGTATTTCTTTAGATCCTGGAAATCTGCAAAAATTGGCCTGCTCTGCAATGTAAGAAGTCTCCACTCAAATATATTGTTTTATCCCTGAAATTTTAGCCATCAGAAGTCCTAAGCATAAAAGGAGCTCTCATAATTTCTTTTTCTCCTTTCCTCTTAAACACACAGCTAATCTGGAAGTAGAAAGACATCTTTGTTTTCCTTCCAGAGATCTTTATTCTAGCAAGATCCTCTAAAAATAAGCATTAAAAACCCCCACGGTTTTCCCCCAAGCACTATCAGGCAATGCTCTCCATAACACTGAAGAACTGAGTAACTTAATAATTTGAAGATAATGCTGCTGAACTCTCGTTGGTCTCATTGGTTTGCTGGAGAGGCTTTTAGATTGATCCAGCTGCTCTTGGATATGTGAATTTGTGGAAGAAGATCATACCAGGTGCACGAAGATGTCTTTGCTGGTTGTACAGCCATTCAGAGATGGTAAATCTCTTTCTTAACATTTAACGGTCTTAAAAAACTTTAAAGGAAACATTTCCACATTTTCCACAAAAAGAACACCATTTAGCTACAAATACATATAAATACTTGGAAAAATCTTGATAAATAAAATTTTAGAAATTAGAAAATACATTTTTTTAAAAAATAGTATTTTTTAGAAAACATAAAATTTTTTTTCTGACTGGGAAGAAGTTGATTTAACTTAACTTTACTTCTGGTTTTATTGAAATGGACTCACTTTCACACAATTCTAAAAGGGAAAAGACTTGAAATAATTTTTTCTAGTTCTAAGCATTTTAAATTGTCTACAATAAATTAAGCTACTGTGTGTAAAGGTCCTTGTATTATCCTAGCAACACTATTATGTGGAGCTACTCCTGTAATGTCCTAATATGGGAGGTGAAATATTTTCTTTTCATTTCATTTGTAAAGCGCTTCCACAATATCAGTGAACTCAATAGATTCTCCATCCTGATTTAAAAGTCTTATTTGTTTTCTTTTCAGAGTGTCTTTGCAGATTGGAACTTGTAATAAATAGGTTTGAAATTTTGACACTGATGGGTAAAATGTGTCAAACGGTTCATGTGCTTGGACTGCTGACATGATGTGCCATAACGGAAAAAATACTAAAATGGGAAATCATATTTTGAATGAAGATTTACATTATCAAATGAGGTTCTTTTAACTGTCATCTTTGCAAAATTAAAAAAGCCAGTACAAAAGTAAAACAAATGTAAAAATATTGATTTCCCACAAAACAGAAAGTGATTTTCAACCTGTTGTACCTTATGTCTCAATCAACAGGATGGGACTAAATGGTTATGTGTCTGTCACTGATTTCTGGGATAATTATTGTTATTATGTATGAATTTGTGTTTTCTCTTTTTTTTTTTTTTAAGAAAAGACATGCAAGAGATACAAATCTATTTTTCACACCAGTTACCTCACTGCCATAACCCACAGGTTTGTGTGAAAAATACAATCTTCCTAAACTCACAGCTGGAAAGGATGTGACCATCATCAGTGCAGGGGGACCTGTGGAGGATGGGGAAGGGTCCAGGCAGAGCAGGACGTAAAGGCCTAATTTCAGAGTATGCAAAGACTGTGAAACTGTGTGGGCAAGGTCTCTGTGGCTGGTGAATTTGCTGTCCTGGACAAAGAGGGGAAAGCATAAGGAGGTGTGTATTTTATGGGAAGCTCTAAAGGGATTTTTTATCATGTGCTTTTTGATCACATGCTGCTTCTCCGTGCCCAGCACAGGCTGAGGGAGCCGGGGCTGCTCAGCCTCGAGAGGAGCCCCAGCTGAGAGGGGCCCTCAGCCCTGGCTGTCCCTGGCTGCAGGGAGGGCTCAGGGCAGGGCCCGGGCTCTGCTCCGGGGCCCAGCAATGGCACCAGAGCACCGGGCAGGGCCTGAGCCCGGCAATTGCCCTGCCCAGGAGGCAGAACTGCTGCCCTGGGCAGGGCCCAGCCCTGAAGAGATTGTCCAGAACCATCTGGACACAATCCTGGGCCATGTGCTCTGGGGATGGTGCTGCTGGAGCAGGGAGGTGGGTTCAGATGAGCCCCTGTGGTCCTTTCCAGCCTGACCCACTCTTTATTTCTGTGTGATTCTGCTGTGTGATCTTACAAAAGGGAGCCTTAATCGGGCTGTGGCCTCTCCAAGATGACTTTTTGGGGAGAGGTAATGATGGGTATGGAGCAAAAACCGCATCCAAAGAGACTTTTTCTTCCTATCCCTTCTCTCTACCCCCATTACAGACAAATAGTAAGAAAGCAGAACGATTTGTTCTTATGTACTGGAGGAGCTGGGCTTGCTGTGCCCGGATGAGGAGCCCTCCTGGAGACACGTCTGCTGAGAGGTCTGTCCTGGTCACTGTGCCAGCTGCTAAGGCAGCTCAACTATATCCTCTCCACTGGCTCTGCACCATGGCCTTCCATGGGGACAGGTTTGCTACTCACAGGCAGAGAGAAGCCAGTCAGTTTCCTCCTGCATTTTGTGTGTGAAGCACCAGATGTCACGGTCAAATAAAGACAGGCTATGGGGGGGAGGACAGGACACAGATATCTCAGCAATTTTTAGGAAACTCTGCCTGTTTTTGCTTCAAACTGACAGAGAGTAGGTTTAGATTGGTTATTAGGAAGAAATTCTTCCTTGAGAGGGTGAGGCCCCAGCACAGGTTGCCCAGTGAAGCTGTGGCTGCCCCACCCTTGGAAGTGTTCAAGGCCAGGTCAGATGGGGCTTGGAGCAAGCCGGGCTAGCGGAAAATGCTCCTGCTTGGGGCCAGGGTGTTGGAATAAAATAAGATTTAAGGCCCCTGCCAACCCAAACCGTTCTGGGATCCTACAATCCTATGTTCCAGAAAGTGGATGTCAAAGGTCAGAAAAAATGCAGAGCCTGTGTGTGCTGAGGCTGTCCTGATTTATGTGCATTGATATGAGGTGATCAGCAAGACCTTGGAATATGGTCAGTGATACTTTTCCTGACTGTAGCATGCCTGGAAATAAATAAAAAGAAGTCTGGTGTCAAAGCTGTGCAGCTGGTCATGGTGTGTGTCCCTAAAGGCTTGGACCTGTAGTGGAAGTCCTGCAGGCTAAGATGAATAAGGCAGGTAGGTGGGACAAGGCAGTGCAGATGCCTGTGGTGACCACAGTGAAGTGTCTTGTAATTGCTGCCTTAAATAACTTAGAAAGGTTTGCTTTACTTGCTAGCTTATTTTTCATGTTTGTTTGTGCTCTGTTCTGGCTGTACACTGCAATAATAAAGTATTGTTACCAGCTTGGCAATCCCAGAATGAAACATTCTGAAATTTTAGACTAGTTGAAAATATTTCTTGCAGTTCTGACAATGACCACATTCATGATTTACAGATACAGCAAACGAAAAGCTACTGAACATCTTTCATTGTTAAAACCTGATTTGACATTCATAACTAGAATAAGCTGTTAAAAGTTTTTGAAGTGCCTCTGTTGATTTTTGACCCAAATCTACACAAAAAAAACATTAATTGAAGTGTCACGCTGAATGTAGAATTTTGCATTCCATAATGAGTATCAATTTAGGGAGGGAATAACCTGACATGGGTTTTTTTCAATATTAAGATAAAATTTACTCTTACATTCCTTATGGCACACAGACCATAAAGAGTTTCTTACTCATCCCTAGGCTAGATGTATTTTGATCCAGTCTTGAGTCCAGTTTATAGATTCTTTTGCCTTTTCTTTGGTATCAAACTGAAATTGAGCTGATCTGGTCAAGGGAAAACACTATTACCATAACCCCATTTTGTTTTACCTAAAATAGTACAAATATATGACATGAGGGACCATGTTCCTGTATTTGAGTATCCCCTTCATCCTCTAAACAAGCAGATGAAATGTGTTTGGGACCAAAAACTGGAGTATCACTGAGCAAAGGTTACAAGTGAGCTGTCTGTTGTGAAATGCTGATCTTTTTTTCTGCTTGTCTGTTTTTATCACAAAGTCTTTCACTGAGTGAATAATTCAAATTCCAGATGATGCCTTGTCGTTGTCTGCAGTGGGCAATTATCTACTTTTATTGGGTTCTCCTGAAGTAAAACCAAAGAAGGGGAAGAAACCGTCACAATAACATTGTCAATTTGCTGCTCCTTTGTTTTTACGGTAGCTACATGCTTACAAAATTTCCTGAACTCACATAAAATTATGTATTTGATCTCACTGGGGTAGAATCTGTTTGGGAGGGAAGTTCATCTTCTTCCAATCCCCTGCCATGTACAGGGACACCTTCCACTATCCTAGGTTGCTCCAAGCTCTGTCCTGGACACTTCCAGGAATGTTGATTACATATGGTTTCTAGGGAACTTCCAGATGTTTCTAGGCAATGGAGAGCATTCAAGGATTAAGAAACCTAGTTTAATGAGATACCTAACCATTTTTTCCCTGCCAGCATCTTATTTTAAACAGGTAGGTATGTCTGTGAATGAAAGCAATTAAATTACACGCTTGCTTAAGTAGCTCATTGAACCTGGTTGTAATGAATAAGCAGAGTGACGTTGTGCTGCTTTTGTTTCACAGAGCAGGCAGCTGTCATTACTCTGTTTATCTCCATTTTTATACCCATTTTTATGACCTGCATTTGTGAATGCATCTCCTGTTCTCATATCTTCATCAGTAACTCTTGACGTAAACAAATCTGCGCAGACAATGATCATTTTGTCACACTTGTTAAAGTCTTTACGTATCACTTTTCTGTTTTGAAAGACACATTTTAATCCGTGAGCTTGTCATTTTGTGACCAGTCAAAATAAAGCACAGAATCCTATAAACACATTTCTCATGGCATAGTTCACGTAGTAACAATTTTAACAAAAGAATGCCTTCCTACAGGCCACAAAAAAATTTTAAATTATTCATAAATAATGTCAGGATATAATTTAGCCCCTCTGAATGCATTGGCAAATGTGAGGTAGAGAGGGAGAAATAGAAACTACTAGAAAAAGGGAGAGTCAGAGGGAGAGAGACAGTAGGACAGAGAGAGAGATAAAGTACAAAATATCATAACTCCATGGATCCCGACAGCATCCCATTGGTCCTCTTCCTCCGGTCTTCTCGGTGGTGAGGGTACCAGTCTTGTCCAAGTGATGGGTGCAGTCTCGATCCGGTGGGAGAAGCCCAGGAAACAGAGTGAAGGTTCAAGTGGGAATGCTCAGATACCTCCCCTGGGGCAAGGTTTTACACTGGATAATGTAATCACAGGACACTTATAACACCTTCTAAGACCTTACAGCTGCCTCTGCATCAGTGAGGTTGCGTTAATTACGGCCCCATGAGCAGGGATGAATCCTTCATGCTGTGAATATCCTGGTACTTCTCCAGAGGGCAGTTTTCACAGCTGAGCCACTTGTGTGAGGATGCTGGCACGAGGAGAAGCACTATCCCACCTCACAGGATTTGCCCTTATCTTATTCAACACCCAGCTGCAGCCCTGGGTGATGGGTGCGCAGGCCTGGGCAGTTAAGAGGTCGATTATTTGAGTCATTAACCATTAACAGTCCAGTTCCTCATGTATCCCACCATGATTCTCCACAGCCACAGTCTGCAACCATAGCACCTGCTAAGGGGGATGGAATGGAGGGTGGAGCAGAGTGGAGACACCGTGGCCAGGCTCTGCTGGAATCCTTGCAGGAAGAGGAACTTGGCGGCACTTTGCAGCTGAGAGAGGAGAAGATGTCCTGCTGATGACTGGGGCAAAATCACTCTCCTCCAATGAACTTGGGTCATTATAACCTAATTGCAATATTAATACACACCTCCATCCCAATGTATACCCACCTCCATGGTCCCACCACTCCTCACTCGGCATGCGCTCTAGATTTTTTTTGACTGTATCTTTAAAAGCAGTGAGACAATTTTACACCAATCAGTAACAAAGGTATGTATGACGAGGGTCAAGCTCCACCTAAACATAAAGAAACCAAATAAAAATAAGTAGAGAATGGGGAAAATTTAGGGAAGACTCCATCATAACTGCCAGGATCAGCTGACAGGCTGAACCTGTTTTCTCCCCCAGAGGGATGCCTACTGAGTGAGAATCATACTGTCTGTGCTGAATACTTTTACTGGGATTAGAGCTTGTCTAGGTATTGCTTTGAATACATTTTTGCAGTCAGATACCCACCGACAATCCTCGAAACTTAACGTGTCACAATTTGATATTAATAAAGAGCGTTATTCTGTAAACTGTCAGTGTGCATCCTTCCTGGGCACTGGCAGTCACTGGCAGCAGGGAACACACTCACAATAAAAGGGGAGATCTGCTGAGGGCTCCTCCTTGTTTTTCCCTGACCAAGTCAGTCAAAATCCCTCCAATCCAGCAGGACCGCTCAGTGCAGGGTCCCACTAAGGGAACACTGACAGACTGGTCAGGCACAAGGGGCTCAGCTTTCCTGGAGCACTGACAGACAAATTAAACACCAAGAGTTGAGGAAATCTCCTCTTTTCACATGACAGCACAAGTATGGTGTGACATGCAGAAAATTGTCTAGGAAGATGTATTTTTGACCACATTGCTACTTAACATTGATTAGTCCATTAGACCAATGACACAAAGAAATTGATTGGCACTGCCAGGACTCCTCATTAAACTGGTATACAGTTAATGATATATTTTATATATATATATATATATAATGATAATAAAACAAACAGTCTTTCTACAGTATATTCAGAAAAAATTTCTAAGTAAAAATACATTTTGATGATTACAGTTAATTAAATATTAGCAATGCTTTAGCATTCCATGCACTGGTTTAAATTCTATTTTTATCCGTTCTGCAAAATGTTGTAGTTGCTTTTATTTCCCATGATTTAATTTCAACTTCCATGTTCTCTCTTAATATTTCTATGGCATAGTGCCATCTTGGGGATGCTGTGAGCATCTGAAAGGACATGAAACAGACTGAAAGAAAATCAAAGTATTTTTCCTGCACTATGTTTTTGTTGGACACTAGGATGCTAAAAATAAATGTGACTGAAATCTAGGACTCTCTAAAGTACCAAGAGTATCACAGCTAATGCCATGTCTATAGAAACTACCGCAAATTCTTGAATGCAGCATGTTAGCTGGTGTTTTAAACTTGTGAATTCTAGTGTATGTGTCAATAGAGAGTCTCAGCTTTTCCTTTAAAAGTACATTTCTCCTCTAATTAAAGAGAAACACTGATGTAATCCTAAAAGATTTGGAAGCTGGAAGAGAAATTGTATCCTGTTAAAGACAGTGACACTATTTTGGGGAATCTTCGTCCTGATTTCCAGTAATTGGTAGATTTATAAAGAGACCATTTCTTCTTAGTGTGTAAAGGAGGAGCAAAAATACAGCAACATTGTTTTAGTCACATTCTTGTAATTTGTAGCTTGACCTTTATTAGTATCTGGCAGAGGTTCAGAGCATAATTTGAGCTCTCAGGACTGCCTCTTCCTCCTTCATTCCCCAAAGCAAAACCAGACAGATCTGCTGACAGTGTGCAGTACAGGCATGGGCTACTATTGTCCTCAAAATATTTCAGGGTTTTATGTCCTATGGTGCAACCCTACCAAGGGACCACTGCTCCATCCTCCAAAGCAAGCACCAGATTTTCCTGTGCATTCATTTGCATAATATTAAGAAATGTTCCACTTGACAGAGACTGCTTGTAAGTTTCTGGAGAGACCTTTCCCAACACAGCTACCTGCAGCCTAACACGGAGCCATATCCTGCAGCTCAACAGATGGCTGAGAAATTCCAGCCTGAAATAGTGCTGCTGCTGGTGAGTTTGCTGTTCAGTGAAGGGCTGGGATATGCACAGGAGATGGTTCTCATTTCAGGAATTATCCCTTTAATCAGCAGCTTTGGAGAATATTCTCATGCCCTCTCCAGGTGCAGCTGCTGCTTTTTCCTCTTAGCAGCTCAGCAATGTGGGCTTGTGCCAGCAGGTTCTATGGTGGGTCCAAGTTCACCACCCCACCCACAAGTTCTTCCCTGTTTGCAAAGAATGGCCCAGCAAGGCGCCGTCTCACCAGCTGTGTCAGTTTCTCTTTCACACACTCCAGGAACCTCCTGGATTGTTTCCTCTGCACTGTGTTAGGTTTCCAGCTAACCTGGTAAGTTGAAGCCCCTCATGAGAACAAGGGCCAGCAATAGCAAGACTTCTTCCAGCAACCTCATAGAGTGTTTTGCCTGTCCCTGCATCCTGGTTTGGTGGTCTTTTACAGACTACCACCAGGATCCTTGCCTTGCTGGCCTTCCCCCTGATTCTCACCCATAAATACAACCCTCTCCTCACCACCATCAAGCTCCAGACCATCAAAACCCTCCTGCACGACCGGCTCTCCTTCCTGATGTGTCTCTTCTGGAGAGTTTTCAGCCATCCATTGAACCACTCCAGCTGTGCCAATCATCCCACCGTGCCTCAGTGACAACAACTGCATCACAGCTTTCCTG
>NW_008238635.1:316069-318755 GCF_000691975.1 Corvus brachyrhynchos
TGCTGAAGGAAAGCATTGGTTAGAAATACACGTGCTCCAGGCAAAATGTATGAGAAACCTGACTCTGCTTTAACTGCTGGCTTATGATGAATGGCTTGGGGAAGAGCTGCAACAAAACCTACATGCTAAAATGGCAAAGGTAGTGAGCAGCAGCTGTATGTTTAGAAACAGGAGAGGATACCTCGCTGCATCACCTGTCACAGATGAACAAAAAGAGGTTAAATCTGTTGAAAAGTTTGTGTTGGTTCATTAGCCACATAAGGTTGATGGTGAGGATGCACAAGCATTTTTGTTCCTTAGAAATGGAACAATGAGAATTAACCATTCAGCTTGTCTATAAATATAAAAATAAATAAATAAATGAAATGAAATGAAATGAAATGAAATGAAATGAAATGAAATGAAATGAAATGAAATGAAATGAAACATCTGGGGGAGATGCAAGAGGCAGATGTGAAAGAGGAAACAGAGCAACACCCAGGGGTTGGGACATGAAGAAAGGAACAGCTCAAAGAGCTACTCCTGAATCCTGTTGTAGTTACCTAACTATCTAGTAGTCATCTGCTAAATTTATCTTTTTAAGATTACGAAAGCTGTGGTATTTATAGATAAGGCTTTTAAAATCCTTTGGATATCAGAAGGGATGTGACTCTTAAAGATGTCTGTGAAATACCCATTGAAATTGTCACATATCAGTATCCAAAATGCAATGATAACTTAGGAAATGCCAGTAGATAAGTATCTGAATAAGGTAGAGATCTGAACAGCTTGCTTTTTGATAGATACTTTAGAATGATATTGTCTTACAAAACAACATAAATTAAACTCTCTAATTGTATGGAAGCAGGTCTTTTTTCCTTTCTGATTTATAGTGCTATTTCAACCATGATGTCTCTATTTTCATAGTTCAGGAGATTGTTCTTCCATATCAAGAAATATTCAATCATATTAAACTAGACTTTTTTCTCCAAAACAAATGAGAAGTTATTATAATTAAACAAGGCTTTTGCAACTTTTAACATTTTTTTTAAATTTTAAAAATGCTTGGGAGCATCTCATCAGGCGTTATTGGAGAACTTGTGCTTGGCATTTCCCACGCTGCGGTGACAGCCTGGGGTGGTACAGGCTGCCCAGCTCGAGTGCTCCGCTCAGAACACCGAGCAGTTCCAGTAAAGTTTCACATGATTAATGACACAAACTAGTTTCACAAAGAGTACTGAAATCATAAGGTGGGAAATGCGAGACTGCCAGAGCAATTCCTTAACTTACATTCCGAGCAGCGCCTTTGTGTGTATGTTCCCACTGCCTTTTGTTACGTGTTTCCAAACTGATACAAGCAACAGGTCAAGGAACCCCTATTGAGCTTTGTGAACATTGATGCAATATAGAGTGAATTTATTAATAAAATAATTTTCTTAATTGCTACAGAAAAATTAGGACACTATAAGGTATAAGAACAACATGGCAATGTTAATTTGGGTGATTTCCCCTTCTCTGTCATTACTAGTGGTAATCCCTGATGTGAAATGATTTTGTGATATACTGGTATTTAAAAGACCCTGAATGTACTCTCCATTTTTTCCTCTTATTCTTCTGCAGCAATGAAAGTGAGAAGGCGGAAATGCACACCTACCTGAATGGTATTTATTTACAGGGACTGATACTATATTCTACACAGTATTGTGACTAAAAACCCAGGCCAGCTTCAAACTTCAAAAGAACACTTTACTAAATTCACATTTAGTGTACATATCATAAACTGTGAGTTCTTACCCCTTATTAGTCATTATCACATCACAATTATCAAGCTTATCAAAAGTTACCTTTAAGTGTAAGGGAGTTGATGCTGTGAATCCTTACTGCTGTGGTCCTTGTTGGTCTTGATCCCCAAGGTCAAAGAGATTAGGTTGAGATCTCTTGGTCAAGGAGAGCTGGAATCCAAGCAGGCATCTTCTTTCTTCCTGTTGCGATTTGACACTGGCCAAATGCTAGGCACCCACGAAAGCCACTCACTCACTCTCACCTGCTACAGCTGGGCAGAGGAGAGAAAAAATTTCATGAAGGGTTCATGAGTTGAAATAAGGACCAGGAGAAATCACTCCAAGGGCAATAAAAACAGGCTCAGCTTATAGATACAAAGTGAGTTTATTACTAACAAAATCAGAGGAGGATAATGACAAGCAAAATAAGCACTAAAAAAACACCTTTTCTTCCCCCAAGCCCCCCCTCCTTCCCAGCGACAGCGCAGGGGAAAGGGCGTGGGGGTTTGCTCAGTTTGCCACACGAGGTTTTCTTCTGCTGCACAGGGAGAGAAGCTGTAGAAGTTGTTCCCCTGCTGCACCATGGGGTCCCTCCCACAGGAGACAGTTCTCCATGAGCTTCTCCAACGTGAGTCCATCTCATGAACAACAGCTCCCTGTGACCTGCTGCAGTGTGAATCCATCCCATGGGCAACAGTCCTCCTCAGACTCTTGCAGCATGGGTCACTCTTCCATGGGGTGCAGTCCTTCAAGGACAGGCTGCTCTTGCATGGGAACAGGGCCCCTCTCTCTACAGGTCTCCTGTGGAGTCACAGCCTCCTCACAGGCACCCACCTGCTCCGGTGTGGGGCTCCTCCACAGGCTGCAGGTGGATCTCTGTATCCCCATGGCCCTGCATGGGCTGCAGGGACACAGCTGCCTCACCA
>NW_008238635.1:319467-320833 GCF_000691975.1 Corvus brachyrhynchos
GGGGCCGCGGAAGCCCCCCCCGAGTCCCGGTGCCCCAGCCCCGTAGCCAGCTGGCCGCACGGCCAGGCCCTCAGCAGGCAGTGAGTAGGGGCAGGGAGCAGGTCAGGCCTGCCACTGTCACACATCGAGGGGAGGACGAGGGGAGCTTTGCTGAGATGGGCCAAGAGCTTTCCCGGTGGGGAGCTGAGACAAAGCAGGAGATGTCCAAAATCTCCCTGCGGGAACAGCAGACAGGGCCAGAAGTGCACCCAGTGAAGGACAGCAGCGCCAAGGAGCTGTCCCGAGGGGCAGAGGATGGAGCCCAAGAGATGTCCCAGCAGCAAGACAATGTCACCTGCAGCACTGGGGACAAACCCTTGGGCCCAGAGATGGAGGAGGATGAGGAGGAAGAGCCGCAGCCTTGTTCCCCAGCGGGGTTCAGGCAGCTGTCCCGTTGGGCCAGTATCACCTTCAGCGCTGGGGACAGAGCCTTGAGCCCAGAGATGGAGGATGAGGAGGGGCCGCAGCCTTGTTCCCCAGCGGGGTTCAGGCAGCTGTCCCGTTGGGCCAGTATCACCTTCAGCCCTAAGGACAGAGCCTTGAGCCCAGAGATGGAGGGGAATGTGGTGCCGCAGCCTTGCTTTGCACCGGTGCCCGACATGTGTTCCCACTGGGTCCCTGTCATCTACAACCCTCTGAAGAGACCCTTGAGTCCAGTGATGGAGGAGGAGGAGGAGGAGGAGGAGTTGCAGCCTTGTTCCCCAGAGAGTGAGCACGAGGCAGAGCTGTCCCAGGGAGAAAGGAACAGCTGCTCACCAAGGGTGTCCCAGGGGGAAGAGTGTTCGGAGCAGGAGCTGTCCAGGGGAGTGTTGGACAGGGAAGAGTGCACAGAGGAAGAGATGTCCCTCGGAGAAGCCAACAGCTCCCAGGAATGCTCAGACTGGGAAGAACACCTGGAGAAAGAGCTGTCCCAGGGGGACATCAAGAGCTGGGAAGAAGTTTCCGATTGGGAAGAACACGTTGGCACAGCCCTTTCCCAACAGGAAGTGTCCCTCGGCCAGGACGTGACCCCAGGGAACGGCCACAGTCCCTCCGTGCACTCCAGCTGGGAGAATGACAGCGACCAGGAGCTCGCGCAAGAGCCCTGGGAAGTCGGCACCGAATCTGGCAGCTGCATGAAGCCCTTGGCCCCGGAGGAGGACGAGTGGGACGAGCTGAGCGTCCTGGAGCTGCCCCTGGAGGAAGACAAGGAGCAAAAACAGAGGGCTTTTGCGGCAGACGGGCTCCCAGTGCCTGTGCCTCGTGAGGCCTGGGTTGAGGGCCCGGCCCCGGAGCCGTGCAGCCTCCCCAGCCCCTCGCCTGCCCGGCTGGGAGCCCAGGCCCACCG
>NW_008238635.1:320925-321716 GCF_000691975.1 Corvus brachyrhynchos
GACGAAGACGAAGATGATGAAGAGGATGAAGACAAAGAAGACGACAAAGACGAAGACGAAGATGATGAAGAGGATGAAGACAAAGAAGACAACAAAGACGATGAAGAAGACGGAGATGAAGAAGATAAAGACGACGACAAAGACGACGACGAAGACGACAAAGACGAAGACGAAGATGATGAAGAGGACGAAGACAAAGAAGACAACAAAGACGATGAAGAAGACGGACATGAAGAAGATGAAGACGACAAAGACGAAGACAAAGATGATGAAGAGGATGAAGACAAAGAAGACAACAAAGACGATGAAGAAGACGGAGATGAAGAAGATGAAGACGACGACAAAGACGACGACGAAGACGACAAAGACGAAGACGAAGATGATGAAGAGGATGAAGACAAAGAAGACGACAAAGACGAAGACGAAGATGATGAAGAGGATGATGACAAAGAAGACAACAAAGACGATGAAGAAGACGGAGATGAAGAAGATGAAGACGACGACAAAGACGACGACGAAGACGACAAAGACGAAGACGAAGATGATGAAGAGGATGAAGACAAAGAAGACGACAAAGACGAAGACGAAGATGATGAAGAGGATGAAGACAAAGAAGACAACAAAAACGATGAAGAAGACGGAGATGAAGAAGATGAAGACGACGACAAAGACGACGACGAAGACGACAAAGACGAAGACGAAGATGATGAAGAGGATGAAGACAAAGAAGACAACAAAGACGATGAAGAAGACGGAGATGAAGAAGATGAAGACGACGACAAAGACGACGA
>NW_008238635.1:321758-322735 GCF_000691975.1 Corvus brachyrhynchos
GAAAACGCCCCTCCCGCTGCAGGCGGGCGCTGCGGGCGCTGCGGGGGCTGCTCCGCTGTCCCTGCCTGGCGGCACCGCCCGAGGAGTAGCAGCGACACGGCACCCACAGCAGCCAGCACACGGCACCCATTGCTCCAGAGCCGCCCTCCCTGCGGGGCTGCGGCACCCACGGGGCTCCCAACCCACGGCATCGGGAACCAACGGCAATGGGAGCAGGAGCATGGAGAAGACGGAGATGACAAAGAGAGGATGAAGAAGACGACAAAGACCACGACGAAGACGACACAGACCACGACGAAGATGATGAAGAGGATGATGACAAAAGAAGACACAAAGACGATGAAGAAGACGGAGACAAAGAAGATGAAGACGATGACAAAGACAACAAAGACAAAAGAAGAGGAAGAAGAATAACTTAAAGATACATAGAAGAATAAGAATAGGAATAGGAATTAAGCAATACATAGCAGAAGAAGAGGAATAAGAATAGCAATTTAAGTATCTATAGAAGAAGACGAATAAGAATAGCAATTTAAGTATCTATAGAAGAAGAGGAATAAGAATTTAAAAATCTATAGAAGAAGGACAGTTATAGGAATAAGAATTTTAAAATCCATAGGAGAAGAAGAGGTATAAGTAGAAGAAGAATGTAGAAATACGTAGAAGAACTAAAGAAAGAAGCAGAAAAGTGAAAGAATAAGGAGAATAAGAAGAATAATTTCAAATTCCATAAATGAAGATAAAATCTAGTAAATAAATAAAATTAGCAAATATTTTCTCTTTGTTCCATATGGTACATTTACATTGCAGTGTAGGATATAAAAACATGAAGGCACAGTAGGTTGAATAGAACAGAGTTCCAACTCCTGAAGATATTTTCCCATTTTCCAATAAAATTTGTGAGGCACAAGAGCAGAGTCTCCAGATTTCCTTTCTCCTCTCTCCGAGCCATTGATGCATTTCCCAACTCAGTCCCA
>NW_008238635.1:323615-347069 GCF_000691975.1 Corvus brachyrhynchos
CTCTTCCACGGGGTGCACTCCTCCAAGGCCAGGCTGCTCCAGCCTGGGAGCGGGGCACCCTCTCTCCATCGGGTCTCCCACTGGAGCACAGCCTCCTCCAGGCATCCACCTGCTCTGGCATGGACACCTCCCCCGTGGGCTGCGGATGTATGTCTGCATCCCCCGTGGATCCCCAGGGGCTGTGGGTGGATCTCTGCATCCCCCGTGGATCCCCATCGGCTGCAGTGGCACAGCTGCTTCACCACGATCTTCACCAAAGCCTGCAGAGGAATCTGGGCTCCGGTGCCCAGGGCACCTCGTGTCCCTCCTTCTCCACTGACTCCGGTGCCTCCGTGTTGTTCCCCTCAGGTGTTCTCACCTGCTCCTCTTCTCTGGCCAGGAAAAAACTGTCCGTGCACACTTTGCTCTGATTTTCTTCGTCAATCTGTTATCACAGAGGTGTTACCAGCCTCTGCAATTGGCCCAGCCTTGGCCAGCAGCTTGTCCATCTTCAGAGCCATCAGGGATTGGCTCTGTTGGACATGGGGAAAGTTTCCAGCAGCTTCTCACAGCAGCCACCTCTGTGGCCCCCCCCGCTACCCAGAACCAGGCCCTGCAAAACCAACACACTTCCCCACCTTTCCTTCTTGTCACTGATATAAGCTCTTTAGTTACCTTGCATAAAGAAAATATGCATATATATTTCATGTGGTCCCAACATTGTTTGTCCTATTCTGAGGATCACACACAGTACTGATCTGGTTTTGCTAGGCTTTTTTCTTGCTAATTCTGTTTCCATCAGCTGCCTTGCCTGCTTGTATGCCACCCCTGTGCTTGTCTTGGAGGTTTTACCACTTGCATGTGTCTTTAACATACCTCATTTGGCTGACCCTGGCATTAAACTCTGCCCCTCAGACATTTTATGTTCTTCCTATGTTTATGCTCATCTACATAATAAAATTGTTATATAGGAATCTAAACTGCTCATTACGGGGTGGCAAAATATATACTGTCACTATTTATGTTATTTTCGTGTGTTCATATCTGGTTTCAAGGCAAAGAAATATGAGATGAGCTATAAAGTCCCTTCCAAAGCAAGGAATTTTATGATTCTATGATTCTGTGATTTGATCATGTTTCTGAATACTGAAAATGTGAGATATTTGCAAAATGGATTTGCAACATGCAATAAACATATGAAGGTTTCTGGCAGGAAGACACTGGCTGTGGATCAGGAATTTGTGTTTCACTACCAATTTGCAGTGTTCAACAAAGGAATATCTACTCTTCCTACCTGAAATGGTGTATTTCAGAAATATTCATATTATTGACAAATTAAATCATGTCTTGTAATAAAGAGGAGAAAATGATCTTTGAGAATGGATGAAGGACAAAAAAAAAAAAAATTTACACGTCCTCTCTACTTACTTTGCTGTCTGGTATGTGGGGCATTCCCTGCTGACTGACTTCTTCCCAGACATGTATTTTTAATTATCCAACAGCTCCTGAGCTAGCACAGCCATGCTGCTGATTAACGTGACTACAGACAGGGCAAGGGGACCTCACTTGAATAATTATCAGCTTTCCATGTAGTCTAGAGAGGTTTGTAATCCTTGAATTAACTTTTAGGAAAATTCAGTGCCCAATGCCAGGAACACATCAGATTGTGTATGACCTTTAGTGCTAATCAGGGAGCTGTATACTAACGAGAGGTGCTTATATTTGCTTATTTTTCTCCACAGAATCAATAACAGCTTGTTATGTTTAAAGCATTGCTTTATATGAGACTCTGAACAGCTGAGAAACACTGTGAATCAGATCCTGTTTATAAATTTGCCAGATATATTGCATAATTCTAGAACTCCTTGATAATTGTGGAGCTGGGTCCACCAGAGCAGTCATAAACATTACTGAATTTTGTAATTTTAAGTAAAGGTAAATCAAAGAAAAGCCCCACATATTAGGAGCACTACCTATTTTCCTGTTTTCCTTTAATTCATGTGTGTCCATGGGAATGATCTTTTCTTCAGGTCTTCAAATCTTTAACTTTCTCTCTTTGTTTTACCTTGTTTTGAAAGGAACAAAGAAAGCTTTTCTGCTGTTTTCCTAAAGGCTGTTTGGTGTTTTCACAGGGACAGTCTCAGCTGCTTTTGCTCTCCCCCAGGCTGTCACAGCACAGCTATGGATCTAGAACAGGAGGATGGAGTCAAAGCAAAACCTTTAACACCTGCTGCTTACCTTCATCAGTGTTCTGTCTGACTGATTACTGGGGATCTGGAGTTATGCCACACAAACAGGGGGTTTAATTTAAATACTTATTGACTAAATTTAAGGACACAACAATAGCAAAAAAACAGTAAAACAACAATGCTAAATACTCAACAATGAAAAATAATAGCAGAGCACAAACACGCCAGATTCACACCTGACTCGTCATTTTTAGGTGCTATTTCCAGCCCACACCAGGGATGGAATCCTGGAAGACACGGCCCCACTCAGACAACACCACAGACACCTGGAAAGGGACCTACCTGACACAAGGCACTGATAAGAAGGGTTGTTCTGACTACTGCCCAAAGTAGGTGCAGCACTTGATTTATTCCATGAATTCACTTATTCCCTGCTGTGTGCAGTGAAGGCAAGGCTTCAGTGCTTTCATGGAGCAGTCAGGCCTATGGCAGCTCTTTCTGGGAAGTTTTCAGAATGTTGTCCCCAAATTTGTTTTACTACATTTACACCACTAAGTCTCCTGGCCTGCCTGTTAGGTGGATTGCCCAGTCAAATATTACTTTTGACTATTTCATTCAACCATTATCCTTTTATAACCATTGTATTTCATTTACTGTTGTTAATTGCTTCCTAAAATTGCGTAGAGTGCTAATACATTTATTTATTTTCATCTGGATTTTGCATCACTAATCTCCAAGCAATGCACTGTATGCATCCTTCCATCTATATTCTTTTATTCTTTTTTCTTGTAGCTCTGAGGACTACAGCTGTAAAGACTGTTATGTGCACATTTATCTCCTGCAAGGTCAAAGCACCAAGTGAAGGTCACCCAGACTCCTCCACAGCTGTTTGAAGGACTAATGTCAGAAAGAGCAATATCAATTAACTTTCTTTTATTTTTCAAATAGCTGAGATAACTCTCCATGTGGTACAATTGAGCAAGTCAGTGTGGTGTATTTGCTTTTATAATGAACAAAAGCAAGGACACAGAAGATGCTCTAGCCTGGAAACAGGAATTTTGTCATCATGCTAGTGCATGACTGGAAGGGCACAGGTTAAAAAACCAAAGCAATAAATAGAGTATATTGGTAGTGAAAACAATTCTTTCAGTTGCTACTTAAAGCAAATTATGTAACAAACCCAGAGCCTGGAGTACTTTGAACAGTTCGAAACTTGCTCTTACTGGTCACTGCAGCTTTTCAAGCTGAAGTTTCCTTTTCAAATATGTCTGCTACTAATTATGCTTCTAGAAATTCATATACAACAAAACCAAAGCAGCTGCAAGGACAGTCAAAGAGCACAGTTGCTCTCATCCTGTCCACATTGATCTGTGCAGCATTTTGGTGTCCAATATAGGCATTTAGGTTAGATTCATTCCACTCTTTTTGCCTTTCACAATGAAGGTTTGTAACCTCGAAAACGGTTTATGGGTTGTACAGGGGTGGTTTTTTGGTGATAGAAAACCATTCTGTTCCCCTATTAGACAGATGCTTTAAAACATGGTATCTTTTGCCCTCATAGGGTTTGAGAAAAAGACATTGTGAAAACTTCTATTATGTCCCTGACAAGAAGAATGACAGGATGGTTAAGGCTGGAAATGACCTCTGGAGAGTCTCAAGCAGGTTCAGCTGGAGCAGGTCCCACACGAGCAGCTGGGTTCTCATCTCCAAGGATGGAGATTCCACAGCCTTTCTGGCCAAAGGGGTCCTCTGCTCACTCACCCTCACAGAATAAAAAATACGTCTGCTTTATCTCCATTTTGGGGTGGTGATTTCAGAAGATGTCAAGACATCAAATCATTTGTTAATTTCCTTTTTTTTAATTCCTGAGTACTTTTTATCGGTTGATGTTATGGTCTTTCCAATTTGTGTGTTGGAAAGAGGGAGTTCATATCAATTTTCATTACTGCACTGCACACAGAATTATTAAGAGTGGTACTTGCAGGTGAAATTAATGCAACTGATTTTTTTTTTTTCTTTAATCTCCAGATAATGCACTGTGTAGGCTACTCTAGGTTTTGGTGCAGTATGAGCAATATTTTAAAAGATAGGTTTTATTCCAATCAGTGTGAGAAGCAAACACATTCCAGTCAATGTGAACAGCAAACCCCATGAACAATTCAAGGACATCACAATAATTTAGAATTTCTGTGTTACAAGTTAATTATTTAGATAGAATGTGAATATGACTGACTAATAGTCTCTGCACCAAGACATGATTTTGATTGAATGGGCTACTCTTGGCATCCTTCCAGCATTAATTTTCCCCTTTTTTATTTCTTTTGCCAAAAGTATAGAAGCAAAACAAAGACCTGGAAAAGCTCCAAAGTCCTTTGGGACACTCTAATGAATTATATGTATTAAAAAAATAGCTGGTTTTCTGTAGGAAAAATTTAAGATGGTCCATAATAGGTTAGAGCAACGAGGGGAAGAAGCTCAAATAACATCTGGAACACAGTGATTGAGAAAAGTCAAACTCTGTTAATGGACATATAACTTGATGTTTTCCAGGAGGCTTCAACACTGCCTTGGAAGGGAAAAGACATTAATATCCATTTACCAGGGAGCTATATTTGTATTAAACTGTGCTGTGGAGATCAATGGGAGTGGCAGTCTTTAGCTCCTACTCATACTTAGCTCACATTTACAGTGTAAAAAATTACATCTGCTGAAATTGAAAAGGACTACCCACTCTGATTTTTTCAAATGTAACTTCTTCTTCGACATAGAGAGATAGTTGGTGCTTGGTATCAGATGGACACTTGGCAATAAAGACCTAGACAGCAATTACGAGACCTAAAGTCTACTCAGAAATATTTTTTTTTTTCTGTCTTTGTCCAGTAGAGCTCTTTTGCGTGTACGTTATAGCATCAGACATTTATTCCTCGGTTTTCCAATCATTCCCCCAAACGTGTTTTGGTTGGGTTCTGGTTGTTTCTAGATCTTGGGGGGTTTTAACTTTGTGTTTGTAGAACACATCATATGTACAAGATGTCACCGTGCTCCAGTTCCTGTGTTTACTGCAGTAAGAAACTATAATGTTCATAATTCCCTGTCCAAGCTGGTTAGCTGGAGTAAGGAAATTTCTGTAATTTTTCTCATGCCTTTTTTTATTAGGCAAGTTGAATTCATTAAGATAAAGAAACTAAAAATGATGAAGATTGTGAAAGCCACAGTTTTCAATCATATTTTGTTATTGTCACTGTTCGTATTCACTTGTGAGACTGGGGTTTCTGATTTATTGGGGGAATTCTGCCTGAATTCCTGAATTACTCACATTTTCCATACTACAGATGTCAGGGCAATTGGTAGGTAAGAGGGATCTCCTGTAGGGAATCCAAGTCTTAATGGACTTCTGTGCATGTGAAATGAATCTGAGGGACTAAAGAGACTTCCAGAACATCCAACAGAAGCCAATGGCCTCATCCTCGATGGCTTGCATTCAATATTCCCTTTGGAACTGGGACATTTGAAGTTTTGAATCAGAGTCATTTTTCTGTGAAAAGAGAGCAGCTTTGCTCCTGATTCTGGGGGAAACAGAGTACAAGGACACTGAGAGGAAGCACAAGCAAAAGAGCAGAAAATCTAAGAGTGAGATTTTCCTGCATTTCAGCTTATTCACTTGCAGTTACATTGGCACATAATGCATAGATAATAATTCACAGCTAAACATCTATCACAGATTCTGTTTTAGTTTGGTTTTAAAAAGACACGAGATTTTGAAAATTAAATGAGTAATTTTAAAAAATCAGGGCCGTTCTTCCATAAGTTTATTTGGTTGGTTGGTTGATTGGGTTTTTATAGATAACGTGTGTTCATTTCTTGCTTGTTTCATGCCTGTGTCCAAAGGAATACATAACAACCACAGACTTTCTCCTGTTTAGGAGTTAGTACAAATTCTAGGATTAAAATGATGCCAAAGCAGGTGAACAGTGGAAGAACACAATAAATATGTCATGGAAGATAGTGTAACTCTGAGGGAAGTTTATGAAACAAGTTATAGTACACGATAAAGAAAAATAAATCTGAATTCATGAAAAGTAGAACGTGAGAAAAAAAGACTGAATCCGTTAAGCTGTAGGAGACAATAGAAAAATGTCAATTGGATCTATGATACTCTGTAAGAGAAAACAACAACAATTACTCCAGAAAAGTTGGAAGGATTATCAGTTCGGGGACATTTTTGGGGACAAAATAAAAAAGACCCAACAGGTGAATGATCACATTCTAAATGAGCATACCGAATATGACAGGAGATGTGAGCAAAGAAAATAAACATGGTTTTCTGTGATACCTAGAATAAAACATAATGATAGGGGTATTTCTGTTTCTACTATAGTGGACTGTAAAGTCTATTCTACAGAAAAAAATGTTGAGATCATCACTCCAGAACTACCAGAAAAATGAAAACACTACTGCTTTTGCAGGTTTTTTAACAACGTGTTGTGTTTTCTTTTTCTCGAGAATATTTTCAGACATAAATATTAAAAACTCATTACATTCCCAAATACACCTGACAATAAGGAAATGAAAAGAAATTTCAGCATTTACATGAAAAACTTAGTGTTTTGATAGAACAATTGGTGAGCTTATGACTAATGAATAATTAACCATCTCTGACAACATATTAATGGTCCATGACTTTGCCGTAGGCTACACTTCAGTCCTTAGATTGCAAATGATTTAGAGGTGCTGATCTAATATTATTAATTTCTTCAAACTTCTTAAGGCACAGATGTTCTTGGAAACTCTCTCTGTATGAAACATCTCACAGCAAAATTAACAGTTGTAATTCATGATGTGCCTGACATTCCTGAGTTTTGAGGGAAATTTACCTTGGCAAAGAGTTGAAAGTAACTTTTCCTGTTTAATACAGCGAAGCACTAGCACAGGGTGCCCAGAGCAGCTGTGGCTGCCCCTGGATCCCTGGAAGAGTCCAAGGCCAGGTTGGATGGGGCTTGGAGCAACCTGGGCTAGTGGAAGGTGTCCCTGCTCATGGCAGGGGGTGGCACTGGATGGGCTTTAAGGAATTCTGGTATTCCATGACTCTAATATTAATTAGATCACAATCTTTTTGAAGCAGTTTGTTCAAAACATGCATGTGTTACATCATTGTTTTACTACTCTGATCGCTGAACTTACAATTTAAATTCTAATGTCAGGACTTGCAAGACATCATCTGACAGTGGGCATGTCCAGGCCAATAAAACCCAAACAAACAAAATCCCAAACCACTCCCCTAAAATATTAATTTTCTAAATTAATAGGTAAAGGTTGCTGTCTTCTGAGGACATACTTTACATCTATTCACTAGTTTAAGTTTCTTATGGTTCAGCCCTGTGTTTCATCTGTAAGTTCTATTTTTAATTCTCCAGTTCTCTGTAACTGCAGTTTAGGTTGGGTCTTCCACCATTAAGGATTAAATAAAATGTTGGTTATTAAGCAGCTGCTTTATATTCTTGTTTTGATCCAAAAAATCCATACCAGTTTTCAAGGATGGACACATGAGGGAATAAAGGGCATACCTAAGAATTAATTTCCAAAGTTCTTGTGCTTCAAGAGTCTGATAAAATGATTGCCAAAATATTTGTTTAGGACAGTAGGTTTATATAGAAAAAGAATTTCTGTAATTCTCTGTCAAAACTTGTTTGTCAGCCTGATCCTCTAATTGCATAAATAGGAAGAGGAACAAAACAGCAGATTTACATTCCAATGTGTACATATCTTAAATGATTGCTTGATTTTCTGTCAGCATCCTGTGAAAATTAAAGCACAGCTGTTGTTGCATGATGAGAATTACAGACAAAAAAATATTTCCTTCAGTGGGAGCTGAAATCAGTCATTATTTGACAGAAAGAATTCATTGCCTGACTGATTTGTTCCTCTACACTTAATAGCACCCTTCTAACTTAAATCACTTCCAAGCAATAAATTTATGGATTGAATCCCAGAGAGTGCAAACTGAGTTGGTTCTTCTGAATTCAAAGATATTTAAGTTTATGCAAATTGATAATCAGTTTGTGCTTCATCAGTTTAGTTTATATATGCAGAATGTACCTTCTTTCATCCCTAATAACGAGTTCGAGCCTTTTAAGTAATTTCTGAGTTCTCAAAGGTGGCTGATCTTTGAAATAATTTCTTAATCAGCATTCAGGTATGAGGAGGAGGCAGGCTGCGTGTTCTCCAAGTGGTAATTCCCAGGCACAAAGTGGGAAAACTTCAAAGACTACAAAAACAAAGTTAGTTTCATGAACATACCCTGCCTGCTGTGTCTCTTATTTACTTATTTACTATTTACAAGTATCCATATGGTCAGTGCACACAGTTTAATGACAGGTAAATGATACAGCTTGCCCTGGGGCAGAAAATAGAATGTAAAAGAGAGAGTAACCTGTAATTTTGGCATCATTGCTTCTCTAGTCAAAGAGGCCTGCCTCACACTTCACTCAGTGGGAAAAACAGGCCAGCTGAAGTAAGAATAATCAGGCAGAAAATGACAGAAGGAGGAAAAATCCAATCCAAGCTTCTGTTGGCTCAAGTCCTTAAGAAGAAATTGCACAGCTCATAAACTTTCACAGGCAATCAATTAACAAATCAAGAAGCAAAGAAAATAAAATACCACTGAAAGAAAAAGAAAAAGGATTTTCTTGGCTTTTATTTCTTTTCAGGCTTTGTGTTATACTTTAATAAAGACCTAAGATTCAGAATTTTATAGGGTTTCTGAGAGAGGAGAACAAATCACTAAAGTTATACAACTGTGATAATTTCCTCCCGCTCTCAGCAATCTCCGGGGAAAATCATAGAGGGACAGACAAAATAACCATCTCTCTTACTTCTATTCTTGGTTTCCATTGATTTTTGCTCTTGTTTTCCACCAGATCCCTTTTAATGAGCTCTACCTTTTGCCCAAGCTTTTATTGGAATGCACTTTTGATATTATTGTAGACTTAATTAAATCTTTTTTAAATTATGATTTTCATGGTGAACTCACCATTTGTTCAAAAGCCTATTGCAACCAGGTGTTTTTCCAGTCTCTTTTTGTTAATAACTTCAGTAGGTTTTAATTAAGGATTTTGGGGAATAGGGAGGACAATAAAACTGAGGATTTAGCCTGAGCTACAGTTCTGTGAAATCAGTGTGTCCTCTAAACAATCCAACAAGGAGAGAGGATTAGGCTCGATTTTTGTTGCAGAAGAGGATTGCACTTCCAGTTTGGTAAGTTTTGTTTAGGCAAAAAAGAAATTGGCTGAATGGTCATCGATGGAAAATAGCTTTGATTTATACGAACAATAATGTCATACCTTAAAAAATGTCAGGATAATTTGTGCATGGAATCACATTCGATCCATGGAAGGCAATATACCGAGTATTTGGAAAACATGGGGTTTAGTTTCTCTACTTCAGCATCTGGAGAATGTAATTATCATTTCCCCTTCTTAGAATCAGCTTTTTCACGAACTAGAGAGTAAATCCAGTATGTGTTTCTCCTGCAGGTTAAGTCAGCGCTGATAGATTTGTGATGTTTACATTAAAATGCTGGAGATCAAATCAATCCAGAAAACAGTGAACTCATCCACTACTTCATGCAACACCCAAGTGAAATGTGAACCTTGGCTGAGTTATGTTCTCTCTCATTTTCTACCAGTGTGGAATACATTTGAAATTGCAGAAATCCCCAGGGCAGAGTAGACAGGGGATCTTTTCTAATCCCCAAAGTCAGATTTTTTCATTCTGCAGAAAATGCAATATATTAAATACACAGAAAGTATATAAATACACATCTTTCAAAATATAAAAATTATAAATACATAAATTTTATAAATAAATAAGGAAGCTAATTATCATATATTAATAAAATATAAATATACTATATAAAGAAAATAACTATTTGCATATATATCATATTTTTATATAGAGAATATATAAAGAAAAATTCTAAATATACATAACACCAAAAAAACCTGAAAATGCCAGGAGTTGTAAGGAACATGTCCATGCATGGTGGCTAGATGCATACTGTGTGTGAAGGACATATGGCAGAGCAATAAAAAGAAGAGCCAACAGACTTCTTTACTTGGTAAAATGAAAATTTCTACCTCCCATCATAACAAATTCTTGGGATATATTTTTGCAATTATCTTTTCCTTCTGAAGTCAGGCTTTTTCTATCCTGCAGCTCTAAAGCAGCACAGGGAATATAACTTGAAGTAATGACAAGGGGTTAAAAATTCATATTTTATTATAATTTATCATAATTATAATATCTATTATAATATAATGTAATGTATAAAGAATTATAATTTATGATTTAATAACTTTTGTTTTACTGAAGTAATGGATGGAATAATATTCTTCCTAGATATTGCTTTAGTGTGACAATTATCTATTCTTTTTAATATGCTCTTCTGTACCTTTAAAATATTAGAGGGAATGGAAAAGAGATCACAGAGAAAATCAATCATGTAAATAAGGTAATGACATGAGTAAGTCAGAAGGAGAGAGGTGTAGACTTTAATTTGGTTTAAGTGCATGTAAACCAGTAAATGATCAGGACATGAGCGATTACCATGTCCAGAGATACATCTGTGTGTTGTAACCACTCTGTGTAAAGATTGTGAGTTTAGACTGCTGACATCACTTCTTTTTCTGCTCTCTGTTCCAAAGCACATCCTTTGAATTGAAGTCAGTGCCTTCTTTTGATTCGGGAGAGCTCCTGTGGTTGACATCAGTGGCAGCATCTCACTGATTCGCATCACACTGGAACCCCTCCATCTCAGGACACTTGGCTCCAGTGCTTCCTACTGCTTATTCATCCATTAAAAAGGATGTGTACAACTTCAAGTTCAAGGAAGCTTCCATTAGCAATTAATGAAAAAAATCGATGAGATTTTAGGTATATTAAAAGTCTTGTAATGACAAGTCCATGGAATGACACGCTTGGATTAATCATCAGTAAAAGAGCTGTGTTTGTGTTCTCAGTTTGTGGTAATGTGATCTTACTATGTAGTTAAAAACAAATGCTAACAATGGGTCTTGTTCCTCTATTAGAGAATAAATGTTAGTTTTTTTCAAACAGATACTAGAAAAATACAAGGAAAAAAAGACATGGTATAACTATTTAAACTGTGCATTTTTCCTTTTTAAAATGTATACAAGGAGACTATAATTTGTCTGCTGTTGTGGAATGAAGCTGAAACCTTCTGAATCTTTTTGAAAGCAATTATCTACAGCTGTTGAAATTTTTAGTTTTAGGAAGAGCTACATAAATGGGGATAAGGACTCACCTTCAAAATTCAAACGTCTGCATGATGCAGGAAGGGTTTTTTCGTCTGAAAACTGAGGCTCACACTTATCAGAGGCATATTGTCCTACTAAGCAGTTCTATCCTCTTTGGTAGAGTCATGTTCTGTGTTTAAAGAAGGGTATTCAGCCTTCTTGACAGCCCTGTAGTGGTCACAGTACCTGCAGGAATGACCAAAAGTTAAAGCAAATTACTAAGGGTACTGCCCAAATGTCTCTTAAAAACTGACAGGTTTGGAGTAACAACCTCCTCTTCTGGAAGTCTGTTCCCATGTTTGACCACATTCTTGGTGGCCTTTAAACGATCCTTTTCAGCTGACACCATCCTGTGATTCTGTGTGAAAGATGTCCCTGCCCATGGTGGGGAAAGGTGGGGAAGTTGGGCTCGGTGATCTTTAAAGGTCACTGCCAACTGCAAGCATTCCATTCCACTTAGGTTTGGCACATCTGCCTCCAGGAAGGCAGCCAGACAGCCAGGTCTCATGGCTCAGCTCAATCCTATGGGAAAATGGGGGCATTTCTCCATGCTCCTCTCTTATCTCACTAAGTTCCTGTTTGGTTTATGCTCTGGGAATTAGTAGATCCTTCTGAAATTTCATGTGAAGTCAGCGTTTCTCATTGTTTGTAGAGAAGGGACAACATTTTCAACCCAGCTTTGGGTTGCGTAGATACAGTGAAAACAAGCCTCAGAGAGTGATCTGAAAGGTCTCCTGGTCTTCCAGTTACCACACTGACATCTGACCCCTGAGCAGAGTGGGGTGAGAAGGGAGTGATGGCCACATAGAACTGGTGGTGTGTGAGACATCACAAATTCCTCTGTAAAAAGCCCTGTTTTCTCACACAAAATATCAATTTTGTGTTCCTTAATTTTGTTTTTATTGTGGTCTAAATCACAGGCAATGAAATAGTCCTATATCTCTTATATTTGAAAGATAGACAATAAAGAAATTCATATTATTAAGATCCTCAGTTTTCAACCTGTCAGTCGAAAGGAGAAAGGGAAAAACTGCAGCTACGGGGCTTGTATATAGATGTGCTGTTTATGAAAATCCTCACACTGTTTTGTCACTCATAAATGCTGCAAAAGAGACATGGAAAGGAAGTTGTATCCTAGCTATAGATTTCAGCCTCTGAGTTAGAAATACTCCAGCTAGGTTCTCCCTGAGAAATGTGTTTTAAATTATAATTGTGTTTGGTTTGCCAAGCAGCGCCGGTTCTACAGTGTGTATACAGGTGAATATTGGACTTGAGGTTGCTGCACTTAGTGAATTAGATTAAATCTCTGGGTTTTAGCTTATTTCTCATTCACAAACATTATAATTCAGGTAAATTCCTCCCTTTAATCCCATCCCTACCAAATTCCTCAAAATGGCATTTGTGAAGAGTTGTCTACATGGAGTGACGGAAGCAAGAATTGTTCCCATTTTACATACTAAAATTGGGACAATTGCTGCCCTTCCATCACTCCTTAGCTCTGCTGAGCAACAGGAAGAATAATATGGCACCTGTTAGGCCACTACTGAAAATAAGTTTCTGTGAAAAAAACTCATCCAAGAGTTTTTTTAAAAAGCTGTGCACCTCACATTGCATTGTTCTGGTATTCCCTAACCAGACAGTGCCACTGCCAATCAATCTTACTATAGGGAGTCCCTAAGGGAGGTTGTGAATCCATCCTCCAAGGCTACTGAGAAATATGTATTTTTAAACACCTTTTTTAGGGGTTTTTTTTCCATACATTGTATTCCACGGTGCATATTTTGGCAGGTATTTATGATGACACCTAGAATGCGTGCATAGATGCAATGAAATTATTAAGTGGGCAGAAATAATTCTATTTGGATTGCTTTACCTGCTGGCAAAAGGCAGCAGCATCCACCACCAGGTCAAGAATATGTTAGTCTTTAGTTCCAGGTATCTTTATCTTAATGAACATGGTGTAGAGGTTTTTGAGCAGAGAGGCTGTTGGTCTTATTTGTTTCTGTGGTAATGAATTCAGAAAACACAACACTTCACTTTAAGAAAGAGTACTTTTTGTGGTTTTGAAATAAACCTTGGCATCTGCTTTATTTCAAAATTATACTTTTAAAAACTCTAAGATTAAACTTTATTTGCAGTGAAACTGATTTGGACATATGTGGAAGAGTAGGTTTCTTTAAAAAAGGGACAATGGAAATTCTTGTAGGTCCTAAAGGCACCTAAACAGCTCATGGAACAACACAAGATTGAGAGCAAGGCAGGAAGTGTTCAGAGGAACAGGTTCTTTGCCGTGCTGTTTCTGACAAAGCTTACACTGTGAGCACTGAAAGTTTTATTTTGGTTGCATCCCTCCCCACCACCACAGTGCTTATGTCTTAAAAAATCCGATTTACAATAGAAACCTCTAAACCATCTTCTTGAAACTGCTCGTCAAAGAAATCTGACAACACCTTATGGGCTTTTATTAAATCAACAAATTTTGTGGAAAGTAAAACTAGTGTTTCATTACAAGTTCTTTCTGACAGTGATTTGCAAGGTTTCTAGGTTTTTAAGGAGTCTGTCTTCTTGTCAGGGTTTTAAATGCAGCTGGGAATTAAGCACCACACAGCTCAACTCTCCTTCTCTCCCTCCTTGCCCTGGTGGAATGGGGGAGAGAATCAAAGGATAATTTGTATGTTGAGACAAGAACAGTTTAATAATTCAGAGTAAATTACAATACAATGATAATGGTAAATAATAATAACAATAGTGATAATAAGAAGTGAAAAAGAAGTGATGCACAATACCATTGCTCACCACCTGCTGACTGATGCCAGTCCACCCTTCCTGAACCCAGACTGGCCCTTCCAGACAACTCCCCCAGTTTATAGACTGGACAGGATCTTCCACGGGGTGGAACATCCCTTTGGGCAGTTTGGGTCACCTGTCTCAGCTGTGCTCCCTCCCAGTCTCCTTTGTGAACCTCCTCAGTGGCAGAGCAGGAGACAAGGGAAAACAAGTCCTTGACTTAGGATAAACACAACTTAGCAAAAACTGTGTTACCAACACCATTCTCATTGTGAATCCAACACACAACGCTGGAACAGCTACTGAGAAGAAATTAACTCTATCCCAGCTGAATCCAGGACACTTCTACAGAAGCACGAGCAAGTCAGTGTGTCACTGACTAACCGATTCCGGGAGTTCTCAGTAATCACATTAATTTCCAACAAGCTTTAGACTTTCCACCAGACCAGTTTTGAAGAGAAGCCCTTCAATTGGACTTTCTACAGAGTCATGGAATTGTTAAGGTTGGAAAAGGTCTTTAAGATTATCAAGACCAACCATCAACCCAACACCACCACCATGATCAGCATTAAACCATGTCCTCAAGTGCCATATCCACACCTTTTCTGAATATTTCCAGGGATGGTGTCTCCACCACTGCCCCGGGCCATCTGTTTCAATGCTTTACAACCCTTTCTGTGAAATACTTTTCCTAATATCCTATCTAAATCCCCTGGCACAGTTTAAGGCCATTTCCTCTCATCCTGTCCCTCATTCCCTGGGAACAGAGCCCACCTGGCTGCCCCCTCCTGTCAGGGAGTTGTGCAGAGCCACAAGGTCCCCCCTGAGCCTCCTTTTCTCCAGGCTGAGCCTCTTTTCCAGCTCTCTCAGCCACTCCAGGGGCTCCCTTCCCCGATTCCGTTCCCTTCCCTGGACACGCTCCAGCCCCTCGGTGTCATCCTTGACATGAGGTCCCAAAGCTGAACATGGAATTTGAGGTGCAAATCACTGGGACATGCACAAGCACGGGACTGACAGAATTCTGTGTGTTGCTGGTTGAACAATATTTTTAATGGTTTTATAAATTGCCCTGAGAACAAAGCCACACTGACCAGGGTTTGCTGGAGCTCGCTGGCTCCTGTTACTGCTCCTGAGTACAACCTGTTACAGGGACATCTATGAAAGCATGGCCATAGCCACTCATACTGTGACAGATTTGAAGACAGCCTTCATCTCAAAATTTGAAACGAAATGATTCATTAGTGGTGATATATATCTATGGCATATGTCTGTAGACATAAATGTGTAACAATTCGGTGTACAATGACTGCATGCAAAGCTCTGAAGCAAAAATGCCATCCTAAGACCAATGTCTCCATTCAATTTAATTCTAAATGCAAAACTTTCCCCTCGAAAATTTTGTCTGACTTCTCAAAGGTGGTGCCACTAAATCTGTCCATTTCTCATGCACTCGGTAGCCTAGCATTTTAAAGTCATATATGAGAGGTCAGATGATCTAGTTATCTAATTTACACTTACACACATAAGAAAAAGAAAAATTATACCCTTTCCTCCTGGTAGTAGAATTCAAAAACTACTTTAAAAGCCAGAAACACATCTTTTAACAATACCTATCCTTTTTTTTCCTTCTGTGTCAAAAATTCCTAGGATGGAGGAGTGAATTATTCTAGGTATTTTTTTACATATTACATTACATTTTACATATAACATTAAAGCTTGTAAGAGAAAGACCCACCCCTCACTAATCATTATAAGATTTTATGCATGTCATATCTAACCTAAATCTTGCACCTTTTTCACTCTTTGTTACTATTCAGCATCCCAGATACCTCAAATCTTATTTATTCCACTTATTTAACCACTGATAAGTCTTATCTATATGGAGATTGTTTGCCTTTGATCAATCCTTATCTGAAGCAACTACTTTCAGATTTCTTCTAATAAGAGGACACTTTTACAGTATGTTAAATTGTAGAAGGATAAATACAACAGCCAGAAAGCACCCAGGGCTTACCTATTTCAGTGTAGTTTGCCTAAAACACATCGAGTTTGGTTAAAACCTTAATGTGCAGCAGCTCTGCCTCCTTGGTGCCCTGTTGGTCAGATTACTGTGTCACACTGGCCTTGCTTTGGCAATGCCACTCCACATTTTCCTTGGGGCTACTTTGGAACAGCTACAGTGGAAAGAAATGGATGGTTTAAGTTTGTTTCTTACTCAGATTTTAGCCAGATTCTGCAATATTTGGTTTTCATTCCCCAGCTAGTCTGTAATTGCATCAAGTCCATCTAAAACCCCTAGTACATGGACTTTTTTTATGATGGAATGTTACTTTACTTATTTTTACATGAAGATATTGGTTATGAAAAGCTACCTAAAAATCAGAGGCTCAAAGCCAAGGCATTGCTCCTGAAAGTGGGTTCAACTGTCCCAAAATTGTTATTCCTATATTTCTGGGGTTATTAATAGTGTAATTCATTATAAATGCCCAGACATCTTCAGTGACTTTGCGCTATGCATTTGACAGAGAATGATAAAGAGATGGAAGAAAACTTCCAACAGCAATTAGCCCAAACTTGTCAATGCTGACTTGCAGGAAAACAGCTTAAGCTCATAAAAATGGGTTGATCAGCACAACTTCACCACCAGGCTACAGGTTCTCCTGGGATACTGAACACAGGGAAACAAACAAATATAAATCTTTCCATCCAAACTTATACTGAAAGGCAATTAGGTTTTCTTTTCAAAATATCTCAGCCTTCACCATCTATGAGGTTAATATTCAGAATCACTTTGGCTGCTGTGCCCAGAAATTCAGTGAGGCAGAAGCCCAGCTCTGACAAAAATCATGCAGGAAATAAGACATGGAAGATTTCATTTGAAAGAAGAAGAGGTACAAACCAAGAAGGAATTAGAGTTACAGGGCAGTATTGTAGATGTTTATTGTCTGTTTAAAAGACATGGGTATCCCTTTTTATTATCATAATTTTTAAATTACTTCTCTACATGGAGCTCCAAAGGAATTCAGTTCTTACTGGCCTTTAACTAGGTTTTACCTCTCCTTTTCTGCCAACAAGATCAACATTACAAGAAGCACAAGCTTCTATTATTCAGTTCTTACAGCCATTTATAGAGAACTACTGCATGATTGGATTTTTCCTCCATAAATATATATATTTGTCTCAAAACTCATAAGGAGGATTTAACACCTTAGCAGTATTTTCAAGTAAATAGTCCTTTGAGAGCAATGGTGGGGGAAAGGATTGTCACATTTGACTAATATGAAATGTGAAAAGCGAGCCTGCATTTGATGGATGTCTAAGGGGTAAAAAGCACAGACCTTTTCTGTGTCACGGTGAAACGTTACAGCAATAGAGCTGAATGAGTTTGTGATAAGGAGATAATGTAATAATCCTTGCAGAGTGTGCTCAGCTCTGTCCAGAAGAGTAAGTAGCAAGGTGATAAGATCCCAGGCTGGAAGAACTGACTTGTAAACGACAACCTAAGAGAGTGCTGGAGGTTGCAGATCCAAACCACCTGGCTCCTTAAAGATGTGCTTCACTGAGCTTCCTGTGAGGATGCAACTGTAAGTATGTGAGCACGTAAATTGGACTTTTAAACGTGGGAAATTTTAAAAATAAGGAAGTTTAATTACAAGGCATAAACAGAAATTATGTGTGGCATTAATGATACAACCAGAAGAGCTGCTCTGAAGTCCCTTGCTGGATATTTAGGACTTTTCACGTGGCCTGAGGGTTCTATCAACTAATGAAAATTCAACACTCATTTAGATCACTGTACAACGGGATGAATGTATTTCAGAAATACATTTTCATTTAAAGTTCTGTCTGTCTTTTTTGCTGACATTCCCTTTCTGTTCTCGCTTCATGTTTTAGCCAATATTTGACATCAAATAGAGCCTTTTGCTCCTATCTGTATCATGGCCATTGTTATGTAAAATCTTCTGTACAAAAGATGTTTTACTTTTGCCCTTAGAAAGTGTACTTTAACATTATTATTTTTCTTTTGAATTCTCCCCTTAAAAAAAAAAAAAAAAAAAAACAACAGAGACCAGATAAGATACTGGAATAATTACCTTTCCTACTGTGTCTTTGAAACCTTAGTTATTACTTGAATATATTTTCCTTATAAATCTACTTTCTACTTGCCAATGCATCTAATGAATAGAACATCAAAGTACATTTTGTCATTCCCAAGGTGTCATATAGGTGTGCATGTGTAAACTTTTGTATTGATGTTTTATGCCAGAACTAATACAAGCACAGTCCTTTTTCAGAAATAAAACTTTTTTTCTGGACTGTTATGGCCTCTGAGCTGCTAGATATTTTGAAAATACCACACAAACTTGAAATTATCCTGAAGTACTAAAGAGAAATTCACCTTCCTCTTAATATGGTGTATCTACTGTCTGCAGATCAATTTATTTTTAATAGAATTCATAGTTTTAATAGTCTTAACCCAGACTATCAGGTTTGACTGTGCCATTATACATCAGGAAAATGTTTTAAAGGTCACAAGGATATAGTCAGTTGCTTTGTGCTTTTTTTTTGGTTTTTTTTAATGTGAAGTGTTAAATGTTTTGGAGTGATGCCTTGCAGTGTGAAGTGGCTGTGTATTTTATTATACTTTAAGCTAGAGTTTCCCATTCAAATCAGGAGATGGAGCATTTCCTGTGCATTCCTGGGAACAGGCAGGAAACCAAGTGTGTCACTCTAATGGAGGGCAAGGATCTGCTGCTGCCTGTGGGGTTATCACTGCCTGGTCAACATGAGGGTCTGGTCCTCAAATCTACACCCATTGTGGCCTTGTGTCATCAAAGGCTCAGTTGAGGGAATTCTTACGGCCTGCAAACCAACATTAAATTAAAAAGAAGCCTGCCATTCTTGTCCAGTGTATCTTGGTGAGAATTCATCACAGCTGTGGTTTCTTGGAGAACCACATAGCACTAAATCTTGAATTGATACTTGTGGCCACTGAAAGATATAAATAATATTCTTCTTAAACCTTAGTGGTGGGCTGCCCTTTATATTCCTGGGCCCTCTTGTTCAATTATGAGCTACAAAACATACGGAACTTTGTCTTTTCTGTCTGTTCAGTGCTTTAGAACTAAATTATTATGCACAATAATAAAAATGCAATGGCAAGCTGTGTCATCCACAACAATAGGAGGCACAACACTTTTCAGTGTTGCTTCAATTTGCACCTTATGGCTAGGCTGGAAGTTAAAATTAAGCTAAACTAAGACTGCAGTGCAAAAAAAGTCAGTTGGATATTCACTTTTATTTTACCTCAGAAAGATGCTCCCTTCTGAATTAAAATTTTGTTTCCGAAGAGTAGACTTTGCAGACCTGTATAAAAGGGAGCTTATGTATTCTGTGGTATGATTATTTACGAGCTGCCTAAGCAGTTTTAAGTGGTTTTCCACCCCTGTGCAGGGTATTGTGTCTTAAAACTGATTTGTATTGACCCTAATGAAAGACCTACCAGAAGTCAATGTAATACAATACAAACAACGTATCCCAAAATCAAGGGGGTTGGTTAATGGCCCTTCCTGAATATGACCATTTTTCTTGGCAGAACTATTCAGAATATACACAGTGAAAAAGTAGAATTGATATTTATAGGCAGAAAAAATTCAGAAGACATAAATTTAGCATCTAAACAGAGACACTTCCCAAAGTGCACAGTTCTGGAGAATCTAACATAGAGTGATGCTGTGGAGAGATTTAAGAAGCTGTTGGGCTCTATTTCTATGAATCTCCTGGGAAATTTTCAGTTGTGTCTCCAGCTACCAATATAAGTCGTTGTCTTGACATGTTTAAAATTTTTGGAGATACCTCACGTTGATAAATTGCACATCCAAAGACTGGCTGTGTTCTGTTCTCCAGATCTCCTTTCTGGCTCACAGCACCAGCTTCAGATTTCTACCATTTGATATGATGATATGCAAGTCATTTAAGCTGAAATCTGACTCTGTCAATTTAAGAAAATCTCAGTTAAATTTGACCCTATCAACTGATGATTCAATGTCCTCACACAGATTACCACCACTGTAATATTTGAGTAAATTGTGCACTGAATGAACCATTTTAAATGAAACATTCTACTTTTGCTATTACTTTAATGCATCTTTTTATACCTAGCCAGGGTTATATATTACTAATTGCTTGACCCAGCACTGCCAACTATATTATTATATACTGGAAGCATATAGCTTTCCTTAATTCCTTCCAATTATTTATAATATATGATATGGGATGAAAATCACTAAAAGGCAAATCTCAATGAAAATTTTAAGAGAGTAATTTGGATAATTCTGAAATTAATCTCTGGAGGCATTTTTCTGCCTAAGATATCTCCTAAAACCACCTTCAAGTCAGCCTGGACAGGAATAGAATAAAGTGATAGAACAAGAGCAAAATCACTATTCATATCATCAGCCTGTAACAGAATCACAGAGTAATCGGAGTTGGAAGGGGCGTCTGGAGATTGCCTACGCCCTGCTCAGAGCAGAGTCAGCTGGATTCCATTGTCCAGAACTTCAGCTACTCAGGGTTTAAGTATCTCCAGGAATGGCATTTGGTGATGCCTTTTGTCACAAGGTCTTACATCTCACAAGGAACACTTCAGGACATCTTTTTCTTGTTACGCTTTTCGGTCACCCTCAGCGTTGTCCAGCTGTGCTCTGAACATCTGATGGATGTTTCCCAACCTGCTTCAGCAATCTGTTCCAGTGCTTTAACCACCTTCATGGTAAAGGGGTTTTTTTCACAGCAGCCATGCTCCAGCCGTCCTCCAGCCCCTCTACCACCTTTGGGGCCTCTCCTGGAACTCTCTCCAGAATGTCCATGTGTCTCCTGTACTGGGAACCCCACGAGTCCAGGAGTGACCTCACCTGTGCTGAGCAGAGCAGAAGGACCCTTTCTGCTGGCAGCACTCCTCCCAGTGCAGCCCAGGGTCACATCAGCCCTCTTGGCTGCACACTGCTGGAGCACCGAGGCTTTGTGTTCATGATGCTTTAATATAACTAATTTTTACAAATTTTTTAACAGCCACGTACAACATTGCAGGTCATATAAAACAGACATAACCTTAGTATAAAATGCACTGCTCTCCCAGTTTATTAAGAACTTGAATGTGCTGGAATCACTGGATCTTTTTTATTAGTGTTTGGGTTCACCAATTAATTTCTTTTTTCAGATGTATACACAACACTGACTCATAGATATAAGACAGTGTAAACTATTTTTATTTCAAAGACAAAAAGCAGGGATTAATTTGGTTAACAGAACTGCCTATTTCGTCTTTATTTTGATTCTATATTATGCTTTTTGCTAACATTGTAAAACAGTGTAATTACCAGGGTACAGATAAGTAATTGAAAATTCATTGATCATTTTCCCCAAATGCTGCCTGTCTGCCTCTTTAAATAAAAGCAAGCTATTTGCAGCCAGTAAGAATAAACATGTGACAGTTTTACAGTACTTCACATATAGATTTGCAGGATTTCTATCCTTCTGGATAGAATGGAGCAGATGGGTTTAAGGTCTCCACGAGGGTCTCAGTGACTCAGGTCAACTCCCATTAAACTGCCCAGCAGACACTAATGCTGTGGTATTAGCAGGAATTTAGGTTACTCTTGGTAAAATTATTCTTATCAACACTGTGAGCCTTCCACATCATTTCCCAGACATGTCCATGTAGCATTTCTGACTCTGCTCATTTATGAAAATAGTTCCATAGTGTGTGTTAAACTAGTGTTGTTCCACGTTTCTGCTTTACACCACAATCCAAAAAACTTAGGATATTTTTAGCCAGACCTCAGAAATACATGGAGTTTCCCATCTCAGGTATAATATGAATATATTCCATCACCTCTGTAGAAAAAGCTGTGCACATCCAACAGAATTTTACAGTTTCACATGGTCTAAGGCTCAAAAAATGCTAGAAGAAGTCCTTTCCATTCTGTTCACTCAATTAATATTGTTATCATTCCAAAAACTCTTTAAGAGAAATTTGAAAGCAAATACCTTGCTCACTCATCATTTAAACATTGAAAAGTATATTTTAAAACACATTTTTTTAAGTGACTGCTCCATTCTCAAATTCATCAGCAGCATCTACAAAAGGCAAAATTCCTTGAATTGCCACGTATGATTTTCTAACATGTTTTGGCTGTACAGAGATTAACATAGGTAATATTTTTTTCAGTTTCTTATGGCTAAAAATATAAAAAGAAATTATCCTTGGACTCTTAGATGCTCTTGCCAGAACTCACAAGTGCAGAAACATCTGAAAATGAAAAATTATGGATTGGAAGAGTGAGCTAAATTGTTTTCAAGACTGAAAAATAATTATTTAAAACAAACAACCAAAAACCAAAAACCAAACCCCAAAAAACTAAACCCTAAAGCTCTGTTTCACATTTGTAAAAAACCCTAAAAGATAGATTTGTTTTATATCATTTCTTCTTCCTTATGAAGTTGTTTGAAAAATTAATACATGTAGGAAAAGTTTTTTGCTCCTGATCAAAGCAGAGAAACACTGTGCAGTACAAAAATTCATATATGGGATTATAGTAAATACAATTTTAAAATGCTGTTTAGCAGTTTTAAGACTCTGTGTGCATCTTGTATGCAACACAAATATTTTTCGTATAGCCTGAAATAATTTTTACAAACTAGCCTGCCTTAGTAAGACTTCCTTTTTTAAAAATGCATCTCACACCACACCCTGAAACATAGATTTAGAACACAAAGATTTTAGTTCTAGGCTAGGTGTGTTGAAATGAGTTAGAATAAGAAGGAATTTGGGCCCAGCTAGAGTTAATTAGAATAATTAAGAGAGCTGGACCTGAAATGGATTTTAAGATGTTAGTAACTGATTACCAAATATCTGATGATCTGCCATTTGTATGTTTGCTTAGCTGTGCTTAGAACGAGGAACAGAAACATTGATAAGTTGGTCTAGGGAACAAGGACAATTACCAATTTCCTCCCTCTGTGGGAACCTATTCAAAAGTCACGCAAGAGGAAATTTGGAGGTCACTAAAGTAATTAGGATTGTTAAAGTTCAGAAAGGCGAAAAAGGTCAAAATGAGGGAGAGGAGCTTACTTCATCTATTTGGGACCACTGACCCAATTCGAGACCACCGACTCAATTCAGA
>NW_008238635.1:347200-396254 GCF_000691975.1 Corvus brachyrhynchos
TTGGGGCCCTGCATCTTAGGGAGCCATCCCATGCAGTGCCTGGCGCCAAATAAACATACACTTTCTAACTCTAAACTGCTAGAGAGTTTTTGTTCATCCCAGCTGGATATCGATACTAGATTGATAGTCATACTTTGCTAAATCAATCCTAAAATCCTAAAATCCTCACTGCTGACGTTTTATACCAGCACATTGAACAGGGCACTGGAAAAGGGATGGAATGTCCCTGCAGAGGGAGTATGGGGCACACCATAAGGTGGGCTAAGGAGCATTATACAACTCCTAGACTGAAGGATGTTCATGTCTCTACATCTTCCTTCTAGGTGTTGTCATATTCAGTCTTTCCAATCTAGTTTCCAATTAGTCCTATATGATGATGCTGTATAATCTCTAAGAAGTACATATTCTGATGATAAAACAGAAATGAAAGTGTGAGGCCTGAGTAAGAGGCTACATTTTAAGCCTTATTTTAGTAGCATCACGTGTGACTGTTCCCCACTGGTTTTTAGCACACAGAAGTCCATCCCAGCACCTTCTTTTTAAACAGATTTATGTTTTGGTGCCAGGGTTGCTGTGTAGGTTAAGATATAAAATATCTCCAAAACCTTTCTTGTCTATACTTAAAGTCTGATTCTTGTAAATGAGTGAGATTTTAGGGGATGTACCAGCAGTGTGATCACAGTGGCTCTGTGTAATTACACTTCATTATCATTAATGCACAGGTGGGTCAATTGAGCTCACTTGCTGGTGCTGTCTTCCTCTGATGAAACGCTTCAAATTCCAGTCAGTGAGACCTTGTTCAATCAATATGTAGCACTGAGGTAACCTACAGTGTCAAGTTGTTCAGGGCATTTTTTAGACAAGTATTCTGCTAGAGTGTCCAATGTCAGAGCACAAAAATCATAAATCAAATACTAAAATCCCTTACTGTCTCAAAAGGCAATAAATTTAACTTTGTGGAAGGACAATTACCCGCTTGACCCACTGCAGTTTTCCATATTCTTGCTGCCTTCTTCCACCAAAAGTTAAGTGAGTGGGTCCCTCTTCAGTGGATCATTTTGCTGTTTGGCTGGTTTCTCACAGAAACTCAGCAGCAGCAGGTATCCAGCAAGTCAGTTCTATCAATGTAAGCAAGCTGCTCTGTGCCTAAATTTAAGAAAGATTCACTATCCCTAAGTGAAGATGAGACATGCTATGTCTTTGATTTGGCCCCAGAATTTCCTACATTCTTTTAAATGAATGTCAAAAAACCAAAAAAAACCCTCTGATTTACAAAATATCCTTTGATTTACAAGATTTCTGCTTTGCAACTGCTGGTAATTAACCTGTCAGGTCAGTAAAAATCCATGGAGAGGCAAGATTTATTTCATACCTAGGGAAACAAGCCTTGCTTGGCTCCCTGAATTCCCTGCCAGTGCTAGAAAGAAAGTGATTTCTCTTTCTTGGTTCCTAAAAGCACTTCAAGAACTGGAAATGAAAATTGCTGGTGGGGGCCTTGCACTGTTGTTACTGGAGAAGACTCAGGTGTTTCAGAAACTTCTTCTACCCTTTTTTCAATTGCTTGTGTCTTGATCCTAATTAAAATTTTTTCACTAAAGCTGTCTTGGTGTGATTTTTTTAATGAGTTTCCACTCACTAATTCCTTTCCCAATATTACCAAAACCAAGGCTACTGAAAAGTAAACTGTTCTCCATTATTTAAATTTCTGTTGATCTCATTCTTAATGACTTCGGAGAATGTGGTTAAAATTTGACAGTGGAGTAGCACTTGTGATGCCTCTGTGCCTCTTAACATCTGTATAAAATTTGTCACAGTTTAAGTTTCATTCCTAACAGGATTAAACAGAAAAATAACCTCCTTTGCAACGTTACCTTTTTCACTTTTAACAAGGACAAAAGGTTGAAGAAGTTGGCTGATGTGAATGCAGAGGTAGCAATAAATGGTGAAACAGGAGGAACAGAGACATGCAAAGGAAAGGTAAGGTCAGGTCAAGAAAACAACGGGAAGGAGAAGCTGGTCCAGCAGCTGGTTGACTGGGGACAAGCAAAAACATTTAATGGTGAGGATCCAAAAGCAAAAGGTGGCTAGGACTTGAGATTCTGCCAGGTAAAGGGCAGAAATGCTTTAATTTGGGAGGATAACTTTTGACTTTGCAACATGGGTAGTGAATATTTACTTGGGATTTATTTGCATGATGAGAATGTTTTGTGATTCAAGAAAATCTGATCTTTCTTTTCATTTGTTCAGTACCAAGGAGGAAAAAAACAAGAGTTCAGAGGAAAAAGTATTCATACGATAATGGCAAAAATATGAGACTGTTAAAATTAATAGGAACTTTCCTAGAAAAAGTACTTCCTTCTATTCTCAGCAATAAATTACTGCAAACTCTCCAATTTAAAAAAAAAATACTCTCAGTGAAGTATTTGTACAGAATTACTTTGATTTAAGTCTTATTAGAATCCCCTTAGGCTTAGGTTTTACAGGGTTATTAGACAAAATGTGAAAGTTTACATTCACATGGATTTATTTGTTCTGGAATATGCTTAACCAAGTTTGAAGAAGGACAGATTTTTCCATGCCTTTTGGATAAATATTGAGACACACAGAATGTATATCAGAAAGGCCATTTATGAGCTGCAGCATTATTTTTCATACTGGAAATGTAGGCTAAATATTTTCAATCTATAAAGTTCCTCCTTTTTTCCTTTTTTTTTTTAAGCTTTAGCCATTCATCACAGCATGTGGATATGATGAACACACCAAATGTGCAATATATTCAGCTCATCTGAAGGAAATTCTATTTTCCAGCATGAAACTGAAGTCAGCTTACAGTTCTGAGAATTCTTAGAAGTAAATTATTGTACAAAATCATATGTTGCTACACTAAAATGTAAAGCCTAGAAAACATGAAGCATTGCAAGAAAAGCTGGGTTTAGTGTGAGGAATCTTTTCCTACATTACACAGAAATGATTAGAGAGTAGTTAAATTGACAACAGCAACTCTCAGAGGATTCCCAGTTTTGCCTGCCTGGTACTTAGATTTAGGGAGGAACTCACTGGTGCTGGATATCTCTGTCCTCACTCTTTAGACACTTTAGACACATCACTCTTTTCTTCTGTCTCCCTCACAGTGCTCTTTTATGTCAAAACCTAAATTTTAACTAAACTTCCAGGTGTTAATGATGAGTAGCTGCTTTAAAAGGTGAGGTAATTCTTTGGGGACAGGTCAGGAGCAGAGGCAGCTCTGAGAGCTTGGAGGAGAAGAACAGGAGAAGGTCCCTTTGACCCTTTGCCCAACAGAGTGTGCTTCCACTGGGGTGAGTAGCAGGGGGTGGAAGGAGATGAGCTTTAAAGTCCTTTCCAACCCAAATCATCCTGTGGTGCTCTGACTCTGTGAACGTGCTGGTGACAGAGGACGTATGTTTTCTGTCTTAACAGCAGGATGTCTGATCCAAGTGAATTATCAGTGACGTGTTCCACTCAGCTCAGTCCTTTGTGAGCCAGGCCACCAGCACTGGTGTCACCAAACGGGATGTACAGACATCACAGGACACCATGAGCATGTCCCTGGGCATCTGAACCGAGGCTGCCTCTAGGCAAGAAGGTTGATGTAGAAACAAAAATGCTGTACACGACAGCATCTGGGTTTGTGCCCAACTCAGGTAACAGCAAAATAACTTTAGTCACCTCAGGGGGGCACTTAAGCTGTCAAAATAATTATGCAGCACAAGAAATCATAGCATCACAGAAAGGTTTGAGTTGGAAAGGACCTTAAAGATTGTCTCTTTCCCAGTCAACAATTTTAAACAAATCAAGTCTTCTTGTAGTGCTGCAGTGGGATTTGATATGAATTTGAGGTCTCAATATATCCCCAAGGGCTGAAGAGACCAGAATTTCATGTGTCTTGGCCAGTTTTTCAACCCCCTGGCCAACAAAAGGAGTCCAGAATGCCCTTCCTCTTTTCACTTGTGCATTAGTTTGCCCTAGTTCCCAGAGATTTTTACAGCAAGAACATAATCTGTGAGGTCTTCAGCTCATTAGTGCCATGTCTCACATGGACCTACAGTGCACTGTTCCTTTTTGCTGTTCCCTTAAAACCCCTGCAGCCTTAGAAGTTGGAGTTCGTGGAATTGCTGCAGAGGCATCACTCAGGAGCCTCACTGGGGGCTGGAGGAGCAAAAAGTCTCTTGGATGTTTTTTCTGAGTGACAGCAGAGAGGAACACAGGCCTTTTTCTTAAAGCAGAGACTTGGGTGAGAAGAGATCTTTCAGCAAAACAGAGAAGAAGTTTCACCCCCAGATGAAAGACTGGGGATAAACGAAGGAAAAGTTCCATCAACAAACCAGGCAACCTTGTGGTTATTTCCTACCTTGTTATTTTTTACTTTGACATGAAACTCTGCCTTGTAGTCCTGTTGCAATGTGCTCACACATAATGTGTGTAACAAGAGCCCTTTTTGATAAGTTTCAGAGCTCAGAACTTTCTCATCCAGAAGCTTGGGGTACTTTGTGTCCTGCAGGGTGTTGGAGCAGATGATGTGTGTCACTTTGATAGGCCAAGCACCCACCTCCTAGATTTGTTTTGCGGGTAAATGGAGAAGGAAAATTTTTGAATGTAAAATTAGATAGATTTTTATCAAAAATGCTTCATAAATGGCTAATTAGGGATATTTTTTATAGTATGATTAATTAACAGCGCAAATCAAGAAATTAACCCAGCTGAACCAGTTGCAAAACCATATGTATTGAGTTTTCTTGACTGAATTTACTTCCATTGGACTTAAATCCATTTATGGAGCTGATGCAAAAGCAGTGCACCACTTATATTCTGAAAATAAGACTTCAATGTGCAGAAGAGCCTTTCTTGGTAGTTTGATGGGACATTTTACTCACCTTATGCAATATTGTGCAATGTCTGGTTATTTGAAGGACAGCTACTTATCCATTAAAAAAAAAAAAAAAGGAAAATGATCAAAATAAAATTCAGCGGCTGAGAAAGCTGAAAATCTTTGAGAGTATGAACCCCATTCACTCAGTTTGAAAATGGATGTAACATGTTTATGAGCACAAACTACCAAAATTCAGAAACAGTGAAATTGGCTACTCAGTCGTGTGAGGTCATGTTCTGCTGAACTCCTGACAGTTTCACAGATTCCTTCAGCAGCACAGTAAGCCAGTACAGAAACACTGAAAGCCAAACTGTAGAAACTTCAATACAGAGAAAGTACTAGAAAATTATGCTAATAAAGTTCATTTGATGTGAAAGATACTGAAAATACCAGATGTTTTGGAATAGTGTGTTTTGATGTTATCATGGATGTATTATCTATCATTTCTATAGGGAAATCTTCTTGTTCCTCTTCTGGAAGATGCCACAATTCTTTTTTTTTTTAATTATCCCTTCTTCGAGGTAGAGAGATGAGTTAGAATATTTCACTTAGTACTTAACCAATTTATTTTACATCCATAACAATGGGAGTCCAAGCAAGAAACCTCTTGTGTTCTGTCACCTCAAACAAGCGACAAAAGACTTAGGGTTCCTGAAAGGAGTTTTTGATAGAATTAGAAATGCCAAAAATCAAATGAAAGGATTTGTCCCCCTTCAGTCCTTGAACCAGAGTCCCTGCTGTGCTTTGTGTTCTCTCCTGTTGAGATTCACAGAAGCTGGACAGGTAATTCATCCCATTACAATCACCTTCTCCTGCCAGTAGAAGAAGTGCTCATTAACTGGAAGTGATAATAGCAATTTGGGAGGACTCTCCACCATTAAAAAAAAATTATTTTATTTATATTCTTTCAATCTTGATGCCAAGGAAAGAAACATGCACAAAATGTGGTAAGATGGAGCACTTAAGTGACATTCAGTATTATTTAGAGGAAGATCTATGAAATAACTACACAGTTCATCAAGCAGATGAATATAAATAGTAGTTCCAATGTTTTAAGTTGGCATATAACTAACAAAAGGTGTCAGAAACAGCTGAGTTAAGAAAGAAATAAAGCAAACATCATTCTAAGTTGGAATTACAGTGCCTGTGAAATTCTTAATCTTTCCTCTGTGAGCAAAACACTGAAGATGCCATAAATGAAAAAAAAAAAAGAAAAATCTTCCATATTCATTAGAAAGTAACACATTCTAAAAACAACACCAAAGCTGAAACAAACAACAAAAAAGAGCTGTTTGAAATGGATGGGGATGGCAGCTTTTCTTTTTTAAAATTACAGTGTTAGCAGTGTGTAAATGTTAAACTCTTCTTGAACAAAACTTTTTATTTCATTCTGCTCTGGGAAAAGCTGATTTTGAAAACATACACCAGAAGCTGGAAGGAACCTCTTTATGCCTTTTCCATGGTTTTCAGTTCCTTAGAATAAATACAAACATAAAATCATCATGGAATCATAGAAAGGCCTGAATCGGACCAGACATTAAAGATCATCTAGTTCCACCTCCCCAACATGGCCAGGGACACTTTCCACTAGACCACGAATAAAATATGTATGTGATAGCTTGAGGAAATGCTGATTTTTCACTGGACTGAATTCAGGCTTTGCAGTGTATGGATTTCTGTGCCATGATTTTGATTACTTCCACATTGTGCTTGTGGAATAAAGTAATTATTCTGCTTTTCTGTTTGGCTTAAATTCTTAGCAGGAAATGCAGGTGCAGATGTGAATTAACCCATAAAATGTATATTTGATGACTGTGTATATGAGATTTCAAAAGGCAAAGCAATTCTTAGACATTGTGAACATATAGGAAAGTTATTTAAAATATGACTTCCTTACTGCTTTATGAGTCATTCATGTCTTGCACACTATCACTGAAGCATAAAAAATTCCAAAATCTGTATTTTGGGGTTCACTAAGTGAATACCTGAATAAAGAAAAGCACCACAGAGTGTTTCAGTACCACGAGCAGGCATTTCATTTCTAGACCACTGTCCTCCCTCGTTACAGCATGCATAATAAACACCATGGAATCAGAGAATTTTTGGGGTTGGAAAGGACCTTAAAGCCCGTCCAGTTCCACCCCTGCCACAGGCAGGGACACCTTCCACTAGAACAAGTTGCTCCAAGCCCCGTCCAGCCTGGCCTTGAACAATTCCGGGGATTCTGACTCTATGAATTGGGAGTAAAATTACCTGTGCATTCCTCATCTAAGAGCCATCAGTAAATTTTGGTGCTATGCTGCCGAATTCATGAAATGGCTCGGAAAAACATTTGTATTTTCCCTGCTTTAAAGTAGTGAGATAGGAAATACAAGAAGCAAGTCAAAATCTAGTGTCAGCAAAAATATTTTTATCTCTAGGGAGCCTCACTGCTGAAGCACGTAAAAATAGAACACAGGTGTACCTGCAGCATTACAGAGTAAGAATTTTATCAGAATGGGATGTTAAGATGGTCTTAGTTCCATGGCACTTGGATGAAGTATTAAAAAGCATCAATAGGAAGATGCCACCACCCACCACTGCAGACACAAAAGTTTAAACCCCTCAGACCTTACAGAATTAAACTGCACAGACCATTCCAAGCCCAGTAAGAGATGTATGTTGATGCATTGAAAATAGCCCAGGGAATTTAGATATTTTCCATTCATTTTGGCTGCTAAATACGCATCTGCTACACAAATTTCTTTGAAAATCTCATAGGTCGTTTTCAAAGATGTGAAGATACCTATTTAATGCTGTTGAAAAACTCAAACTAATTCAGTAGCTTAAAGAGATTACAAAGAAAAAACAAAAAAGAATGCTGCAAGAATGTGACTTTAAAAGCTACTCTATTACAGATGATAATTTGGTCTTTTCATACAGATATTTGAATTTTTTTGGTCTTTTTTAAGTTGTTCTTTAAATGGAATATGTTGGTTTTGATTATTGCAGCACTTTTTGCTTTTAATAAAAAGAATGATTTTAAAAATTGAAGCAATTATCTGACTTGTAGTTTATTGCTTTTTAAAAATTTATTATTTCGGCTAATTTTATTGTATTTCATAGGACCACAGAAAGGTTTGGGTTGGAAGAAATCTTAAAGCCCGTTCCATCCCACCCCTGCCATGGGCAGGGACACCTTCCACTATCCCAGGGTGCTCCAAGCTCCATCCAAGCTGGCCTTGGACACTTCCAGGGATCCAGGGGCAGCCACAGCTTCTCTGAGCACCCTGTGCCAGGGCCTCAGCACCAAACATTGCAAAAAAAATTCTTTCTTATCTACAATCTAAATGTACCCTCTTTCTGTTTAAAAGTGCTCCTCTTTTTCCTGTTCCTGCAAGCCCTAATGAAAAGCCACTCTCCATCTCCTGTAGGTGCCTTTCAAGCACTGACAGGCTGCAATAAGGTCTCCCAGGAGCCCTCCCTTCTTCAGGCAGAACAACCCCAGCTCAGTCTTTCTTCACAGAAGAGGTGTCCCAGTCCTCTGACCTACTTTTGTGAAACACCTTCAAGAGATCCATGTCTTTTTGTGCCCTCAGGACTGGATGCAGCAGTGCAGGTGGGGCCTCACAAGAGCAGAGGGATAAGAGCACCTCTGTCCATTTGCTGGGACCCCTCCCTTTCACAAGGCCCAGAACAAGGTTGACCCTCTGGGCTGCAACTGGACATTGCTGCCTCATGCCCAGTCTTTTGACCACCAGCACCCCCAAGTCCTTCCCTCTCAGGCTGCTCTCAATTCTTTTATCACCCAGGCTGTGTTGATACCAGGGGTTGCCCCAGCCAAGGTGTAGGACCTTGTTCTTGACCCTGTTGAACTGCAGGAGTTTTGCATAAGCCCAATCCTCAAGCCTGTCCAGTTCCCTCTGGATGGCATCCTTTTCCCCGGTGAATCAACTGCACCAGCAGCTTGCTGTCACCTGCAAAGCTGCTGAAGGTGCCTTCAATCCTACACTCACTTCTTAAATAAGTTTATTGAGACATGAAGATATAAATGAGGAGGGACAAAGATTTTTCAAAAATGCTTTCACTCGTAAGTGAGTGCATTTTGTTCTTTATCAGCACTTTGCTTGTCGGTCAAGGAGGAGGAAATGGGAATCTTAATCAATAATTACTCAAGTTAGTGGTGCTTGCTTGTTAAATAATGAACTCCTGAACTGCACTAGGAGTACAGTTTTCCCTTTCCTTTTGTCAAGCTTAGCCCTGCACTGAATTGTACATTATAGTTTCCCATCCTTTGAAGCAGCTAAATCATTCCTGCAAAGTCCTTTGCGTTTGTCTCCATTTTGAGAAAATGCATTCTTGAAAAGCTTTTCACTGCTGATGTCACAATTACAATCTTTGCTTTGTTTTGTTTCCGCCTGTAAATGGCTAAATACCGTATGCTCAGCTCAAGACTATTTTTTCTTTGTATTTTTTGCTTTCTTTTTGAAGATGAAGTGCTGTGTGCCACATTCAAAAAATAGATTTTTTGCTGTATGCATTGATACTTTGAAATAAAGCCCAAGCACTGCATGACAATGTACCTTATGCAGAAAGTGGTGGTTCAGTGGAAGGTCAGTGGTGAGCACTGCAGGAGCACACAGGTACAGTCTCTAATTAGGAGTGTCTGATGGCAGCTCCCACTCTCATATAAACAGAAAACATCTGCATGCTCATGGTAGTGAGCAGGTAGTGGCAGTCTCAGTCTCCATACAATTTTTTCTGCTTTAATAGCATGTTTAACGCTTAATCTCAGATTCTCAAACTCTAAGCTAAATGGCAAAATAAATTTAAATTATTGTTTTGAAAATAGAGGACATGGCAAGTGCAGCATTTTAGGGGGTAGTGGAAAGGAGACTCCACTGCCACCTGAAACGCTACACAGGCACTTTGCTCTTCACAATGTTTTGCTTTGCTAGGGTGAGAAATATGGAGAATGTATGGTTTTGACAGAGGTATTCACCCATTTCAGAATAGAAACATGTACAGGCAAAACTCTTCCTTCCTTTGGTGATTGAGTAATTTGAGATAATAGTGAAATTTCTTTTCTTCTCCTGCTAGTAGGCTCTACTTTTGTCCTTCTGCTCATAAATGTTCCTCAGAGGAGGGAACTCTTCTCCCCTCAGGTCTCCTTCTTACAACCAGCAACCTAACCAGTATTGTACATCTGCTCTCTCCTCCTCTGGCTCAAAGATCCTTGATTTTGCTTTTGCAAATTTGCATACCTTCCCAACTGGAATGAAGAAATTGTGTGACCCCAGGGCAGCCCACACTCTGCTGATTGTGGCTTCTGAGGAAACATGACATGGTAGAAAACTGAGGTATATACTTTGGTATCATGCCCGTAATGCAGGGGGATGTTGAAGTCATGACTGATTGGAGACAAAGTCAGTTGTCTCTGGCTATATTTTTCAAGAAGTAAAATTAGGATATGGTGTCTGAGTCAAGATTCAAGGCAATAGGAGTTCCTGGAGACAGCTCAGTATGTAGACAGGCAGCTTGTGGACCTAACCATAAACTGGAAATGAGGTTAAAGCATCATTGAAGGCTGGATTCTTGGAGACAGGCACATTTAACAAGAACTGGGAAGCCTCAAGCTCACAAAGTCATTTGTACACCTTGCTGGTACACTGCCAAGCTCAAATTTTTCTCATTATCTTCTTCTCTTCCTCTATTCTTTGTAGTTTGAAATCATCTTCCACAAGTTGGGATTTTTAAATTTTCTGTACTAGGCTAACGCACGTAAATTTTAGGCCACCTCCCTTTATCAGCACATTCTGATAATTTGAGGGTATAACTGTTTTTAACATTCAATCATTTTGTTTTTCGCATCAACCTTTCTGCTTTTTCCTGTACCTTCTTGTGAGGTGTCATTTCACCACTTTGTTTTCACCATTTCAGCTTTGACCATTACTGCAGATGAAGAATCATGGAATTGTTAAGGTTGGAAAAGACCTTCAAGGTCACCAACTCCAACTGCCAGCCCAGCACCACCATGTTCACCAGTAACCATGTCCTCAAGTGCCACATCCATACATTTTTCTAATACTTCCAGGGATGGTGACTCCACCACTGTAAATTCCAAATATTTTGGTGCATTTAGGTTATAATAGGTTCCCTGTTATATTCTTATTCTAATCATTCACCTGTTCAATGCATTCCATAGCACTAACCAGCTTTCTTGATTTCTCCATCATTCTTAGTGATTTGGACAGTTTGACCAAATGTATCCTTTTCTCAGTACCCAGGTTCTTGAGATTTATCAAATGATTGAATATCACCCTTGCTTTGGGAGATTGATGGTTAATAAATTTCCAACTGTAACTTTTAGGCCTCACCACTGTTCATGTTTATAGAGCTGCCACCAGTTTCAACAAATACCTCAGGGACAAAAATGGGCTGAGGTGAAGTTCAGAATGCAATAGAATAAAAGAGAATAGAATATAGAATAGGCTATACCGTAATGTTAAAGTAAATAAGTGTAGTCAATTTTCACAATGCTATGAAGCACACTGTGGTAAGGGCCATAAATGCAGGTCTGTCAATGCTTCCTCCATCCTTTCCCAAATGAACCACTGACAGAGCTTGGAATGCAACAGGGGTTCAATCCAGAACTGTCCCTCATGAAATGTACACTGTCTTCTGAAGAACGACCGTGCCATTTGAAAATGCACTTCAAAAACCAGAAAAGCACAAAGGCACTTAATCATCTCTTCATAATTTAATCTTGGAATGTAACGAGAATTCATGTTTTGAGAGTTTTTATCCTAAAGGACTATTCAGGGGAAAACCATGCAAGAAATGACATTGTGTATAAATCCTACCCTGACTCAGTCTGCAGCTCAATCCTGTTTATCACATCTCCTTGAAACTGTAGGGTGGCTTTATGTCCTAACCTAACATCTTGCTAAATTCTGTCTCAATGTCTTAGTCTTTATGACTTAGTCTTGTATTCCAAGCTTATAACTTAATCTTTGTTTGATCTTTGTTTTTAGAAGTGCAGTAGAGATCCCAGTCCTCACACAGTCATGAAAATAACTCATGTTTTATTATTTTCCTTGTCTCCATCAGTAGAAACCTGGCAGCAGCACAAAGTTATTGGTTAAGTGGTGGAGTTTGGAATTCAAATTGTGTTCCTTTCCCCAAGAGTATGTTTCCCTGTCACTTGGCCTAGTGCTTACATAAAAGCAGTTAGGTTGTTGAATGTCTGTTCTGGTTTGGAAGTGAACTCTATGATGGTCAGAAACACAGAATACTTTGGGTTTTTATGTTCTGCCTGCTTTTTATTGCACTTCTATCTCAGGCAGTGTGAACTTATGGGCCACTTCATATTTGTCTTTAGCAGATTTCAGACACATTCCTACAGAATTCCATCTCCTTGTCTTTTCTACAGAGGATGAAGTACCCTATGGATTACAACACTTATAGGACTACTTTACAGCAGCAGGTTTACTTTATGAGGTAGAACAGATGGGTTTCTACTTACCTAAGAGCGGGTAAGATTTTCCTGACCGATACAAATCAAAGTTATAACTTATGTTTTTGATGTGTAAGTGTTACTTTTTAATTCATGGGGCAGGAGAAGTTCTGAATTGGATCCCTTCGTGCACAAGCAATGTGCCCTTACCAGAATGTAAGAGAACACATTTTGCTCTGGCCTATGTTGAACCATGTCTGAATAAGCAGCTGATGTCAGAAGACCTAATGAAGTCACCTGTGAGCACTCTGTATAGCACTGTCTGAGCCAAATACATCCTGCTATACCATGGATCCTTAGTTAACTGTCTGTGGCAACACAGCCAGCCAGTCCTGTTAATTCTTAGCAAGATGTGGCAGCTAATCAGCAACGCATCAAAGGAGAAAAACTGACCTGCACATGCTTGATTACACCAAATTTTGTATTAAAAAAATGCGAAGTGTTTAAGTAACCCTCATGTCTTGAGGAATAATATTTCAGTTTAAAAAAAGGTAAAACCTTATGCAATTTATCATAAAACTTACTTCAGTCCAGCACATCTCACTGAGAATAGTATTTTTATTGTTTCTTTTTTCCTACTTCCCTAATTTTTGTGAGTTGAGTGCTTTAGTCCTTTTCAGAACAAAGGGTCCTGTGATGTACTTACCATCTTCCATCACAATCTTTAAAGTAAGGCGAATTGAAAATTTCATTCTGAAATATAGGTGGAATCTAGTAGCTGCTGCTTCTAAGCTGTCTGTAGTGACTTTCAGTCTGCTCAGACTTGAAATCCAGAAATGTAAAATTATTAAAGAGATAGAAGAACACAAAAAGAGAAGTTTTGGACAAACTTCTTTTTAGGAAGTCTCTTGACTGAAAGCCATTTTTTGACTCCGAAAAGTTATTTTATTTGTTATTTTTTTCATTACATTGTATTAACCATAAGAACATCAACTGCAGAATAAATGTAGAATAATTTCTACACTTGGTAGAGCGGAAGACCAGCACATGCAGGCTAAAACCTTAGAAAGTTGTTTGGAGACTTTTCTGGTTTGTAATTTCATGGTTGGACAGAACAAGTATTGAGCATGGACAGATACCTCTGACAGCAAGTGGACCTCAGCTCTGCTGATGGTCCAGCCTGATTTATAGCCAACTACAGAATAAAACTGACGAGCATTTTAGAGTTACTTTTGAAAGTATTGCTGCTGTTGTTTAGTTCAGAAAAACAGTCTGAAGCATCTCTCCTAGTGCTCCATCTCTCATACTGCTTCTGTTCGCAAGAATGTCTTATTGGGAGTAATTTTTTATTAAACAGTATTTCAGTTACTGAACCACATTATCCTTGAAGAATCATTGGTTTTACTTAAAAACAAAAGCTCTTTCCTTTAATATTTGTTTTGAGTTGTTTTCACAAAAGCAAATTAGGCTGTGGTGGTCTGACCCTGGCTGGGGGCCAAGTGCCCAACAAAGCTGCTCCATCACTCCCCTCCACAACAGGACCACACAGAGGAAGTGTAACAAAAGGCTCCTGAGTTGAGATAAGGACTGGGAGAGATCACAAACCCATCACTGCCACAGGCAAAACAGACTAGACTTGGGAAAATTGAATTTGTTACCAACCAAAATCAGAGCAGGATAATGAGTAGTAAAACAAATCCTAAAAACACCTTCCCCCCACCTCTCCTTCCTTCTCGGGCTCTGTTGCTAATTTTCTACCGTCTTCCCTCCAGCGTCACAGGGAGACAGGGAATGGGGGTCACGGTCAGTTCATCCCAGGCTGTTCCTGCTGCTGCTCAGGGAGAGGAGTCAGACACCTTCCCCTGCTCCATGCGGGATCCCTCCCGTGGGAGACAGCTCTCCGTGAACTTCTCCAACGGGACTCCCTGCCTGCCACGGGCTGCAGTTCTCCCCAGCTGCTCCAGCATCCCTTTCCAGGGGCTGCAGCCACTCGCTCACGCCCCCGGGCGCACGGCCCCCTCTGAGCATCCCCCTGCTCCGCTGGGGGCTCCTCCAGGGGCTGCAGATGGGATCCCTGCCCCCCGTGCCCTCTGTGGGCTGCAGGGGCACCGCTGCCTCACCACGGGCCGCCCCACGGAATCTCCGGGGATTCTCGGCCGCAGCACCGGGAGCAGCTCCTGCCCTTCCTTCTGCACTGCCCCTGGTGCCTGCAGAGCTGCTCCTCCGCACACTCCTCTCTTCCCCGGCTGCGATTCCCTCTGCACAGGAACTTTTTCCCTTCTGAAAGCTGCTCTCCCAGAGGCGTTGCTGCCCTCACTGCTGGGCTCACCCTTGGACCTGGAGCCGGCTGTGCCGGACATGGGGAAGTGACCAGCAGCTTCTCACAGGACACACCCCTGTAGCCCCCCTACTTCCAAAATTTGGTCGCACAATACCAATACATAGGTGTAAAATCACCAGGTATCTTTGAAAATTAACTTCGATGTTAGTTTAACAAATACCCAAACTTAGTAATTTAACTCCTGTCAGCTGCACCCAAGGATGGTTTTAATAAATAATGAAGGTTCAGAACAATGTTTTGCTTTGCATGTGTAATTGTTTTCTGCTGCTTGTGAGGAATGAGACAACTCTTAGAAAAATTAAAATAATATATTCAAAACAGAAAAATTGAAAAATTATAAAAATTACAAAAATATAAGAATTTGGGATCCTAGTGGCTCAAGAGATATGCCCTAGGAGCGCAGGGATTAGAGATCTTCAGGCTTAGACAGCACTGGACCGCTGGTGGAAAAACCTGCAGTGCTGGGCTAACTTTTAGCTAATCCAAAAGTCAAGAAAAAAATTATTAAAGGCTCCTAAATAGGAGTAAAGCTTAAGTACCCAGCACTAGCGCCCACGACAGCCAAAATCTACAATAATCTGCACCTGCTCTGGAGCTGACTCGCTGTTTTATAGTGCCTTTGCTCTGCCCCAGTCCGCCCACAGCCCGCCCACAGCACACCCCTTTGGTCCCAAGTGATTGGTGCTTCCCTTTTGACAGATTATCTCTGTCTACCAATAGCTCGTCGTTGTCAGGGGGTAGTAGCAGCTGAAGCAAGGCTGCTAACATGCCCTCATTAAGATTCAGGTTGCCACGGAGCTTGCCTACAGAATAACAGCCAAAGATCTAAAAATAGCTGTTGGCTGTTAGAAACTGGGGTTTTGGAGTTGGTCCTGGGTCTAAGGTGCAAAGCAGAAACCCTTAAAAAAATATTAAAATACATCTAATACATCTTAAAACATTTGTAAAAGTATACAGTGAACATGGGAAAAATAACTCTTACAGTGTACAAGTGGCTTAAAGTTTGAAAAGGGGTTTTAACTGAGAAACTTTTAAATGGGGGATTTTTAACTGGGAATGGTACAAATAAACTACTTTGAACCATTGAAAACACTAATAACAGAACTTGATTTCTGTACCTGGGCTGATGGGTTAATTTTAACATTCAATTAAAACATATTTAACTCAAAATTAATTAAAGCACTTAACATGCAAAGACCAAGCTAATTAGGGATTTCATGTATGACACTGCTCATTTGAAAAGTTGCATTTTTTCTCTTTGGGCTCTGTAAATGTATGTTTAAGATTTACTGCCACTTCAGGACTTCTAAAGTGCATATTCCCATATTCTCACTCCAGTTTTGTGTGTGGAGATCTGATAAACTTCTATCACTAAGATTTTTGTGATAAAGGTCTATTTCATTCAGAACCAGACTGGTTGGCAAATTCCCCATCAGTTATTCTTACTTGCAGTTACCTGTGTTCATAATTCGAAATGTGAACTGCTGCGGTGCGAGCAGCTGTGACCACTGTGACCCCAGAAAAAACAACAGCATTGAAGTCCTCCAGGTCAGGCACTAATAAGCAGCTGTGACCACTATGACCCCAGAAAAAACAGCATTGAAGTCCTCCAGGTCAGGCACTAATGTCTAGGATCACCTCCGTGCTGACGGCGAGTCCCCATAACCCTTAGTTTCCTTAATTTATGTATTACAAGTTGATTGGTTATTGTTCTCCCCTCCTAGTTTTGTGTATAAGGCCATAAATATGTATCCCCTTAGTTGAATATGTATTAGTTCTGGAAAGTTCTATGTTACTCGACGTTCCATTGGTTGTTCCCCGTGATTCCTCCTACGAGTAACTCCCATTGGCTACTTCCCAGTTAGCCCCTCCCCTGTTGCCTTTCCCGGTTGGCTGTTACCCTTATCCCCACCTTTCTTTGCCTGAGTATAAAACCCCTGGACCCCCTTGCAACATCCTTCCTGGATGCTTCAGCTGCAATCAGGCCTACTTGTGGAAGCCATACAGAGAGCCCCTCCTACGCCAACGCCTCTACCATCCTAGTCCGGTGCTTGCTCCTCAGAGTGAGGGGCTCACTCTTTAATTGCTGTGACTAGCCTGTCAACAGCAGGATGCTGTGCCACCCTCCGAGCTGTCCCTAGGCTTGCCCTCTCAGTGAACAGCCCTTCAAAGGCAATGAAAGAAGATGGGGAGCGTACTGAGATTTAAAGTGTAGCATCAGTAAATGCTTCTTAAGATTTTAAACACGAGATTTACGTCCTGATCGACATGTTTTAAACCCATGGATAGGCTAGCAATATGAAAAGTTGTTCAATATTAATTTGCAGCATAATCACTAAAAGAGTCCCAGGATCTGCAAGAATCTGCCTAATTGTGATCTCTGATTCAAATACATGTTTGCAATGCGTACTTTCGCTTTATCTTGCAATTGTTCTGGAAGCAATGCTATGGCTGCATGAGTTGATGAGATAATAATGGGTACTGCTCTACAAGGCTGTGTTACACCTAATGCATAAGAATAATGTGTGTTCATTTTTTAATTGCTGACAGTGAGGTCAGGAAGTAGGAAATAAAAAAAGAAAAGGAGATGGAATTACAGTAGACTGGCTGAACATTAGCTGGCATGTGCTCAGGTGGCAGAAGAACGTCTGTGACATCCTGACTTGTCCCAGCCCTGGCGTGGCCACAGGCCCAGGGCAGTGACTGTCCCCTGTGCTGGCACTGCTGAGGCCCCTCGAGTGCTGTGTCCAGTTCTGGGCCCTCATGGCCAGAGAGACCTGGAGGGGCTGGAGCGTGTCCAGGGAAGGGAACAGGGCTGGGGAAAGGGCTGGAGCCCCAGGAGCGGCTGAGGGAGCTGGGAAAGGGGCTCAGCCTGGAGCAAAGGAGGCTCAGGGGGGACCTTGTGGCTCTGCACAAGTCCCTGACAGGAGGGGGCAGCCGGGGGGGTTGGGCTCTGCTCCCAGGGAACAGGGACAGGAGGGGAGGGAACGGCCTCAAATTGTGCCAGAAGAGGTTTAGGTTGGATATTGGGAAAATTTCATCATGGAAAGGGTTGTCAAGCAAGGGCACAGGCTGCCCAAGGCAGTGGTAGAGTCCCCATCCCTGGGGGGATTTAAAAGCCATGTAGATATGGCCCTTGGGAACATGGGTTAGTGGTGGCCTTGGCAGTGATGGAGGAATGGTGGACTTGATGGTATTAGAGGTCTTTGCCTGCCTAAATGGTTCTATGATTCTATTGAATATCTGGTTATATTGCACAAGTCTTTCTCTAATTTTTTCTTCAGTACTTTATTAAGGGCAAAATCATCCACTCTGAACTCCATCACGTATTTTTTTTCCTATTCACCATGTCTTCACTGCATATTTTATGTCTATTTCATGCAAGGAAATTCAAGCAAGTTGATGGAGTTAGAGTGCACAAAGGTGTTTTCACTCCTGATACCAAGTCTGAAATCAGTTCCAACTTTAACAGATTAATTAAAAAAAAAAAAAAAAAAGGCAGTAAAACAAAAGCCTTTCTCACCAGGACAAGCAATCTATTCTCTGCTGCATATTTGACAAACTTCAACTTCCGTTCATCTAAATTTCTCTCACTTTTCTTTGTAAGGGTAGACTTTCAGATTAGCAGTCAGTAAGAAATCATGTCTGAAAAATAGGTGCTCGTGGTAACTTACCAACCCTGCTTATGGACCTACGATTTTTCTAGTTTGAAAATACTTCGTAGTCCCTTGATTACACCACACCCAGTAGGTTAAGGGTTGAGCATAGCCTGTCCCTAAATGAGAGAAAAGAGTGGAGAGACCATAATTCTATCCAATTTAAAGAGAAAAAAAACCCCTTTATTTCCATAATCCATTATTTCTGTGTTTGGGGGTTTTTATTGACATACCTTGTAGATGGTGGGCTGTGCTGATCGGACAGTGCAGGGACTCAGGCCTTGTCAGCATCATTTAGCTTGCTTGCACTTTTGTCCAGGGGTCAATTAAGTATTGTCTGACTCACTTTAGCTGTCTCAACACCAGATGGTAGTAACAGTCTGACAAACCTCCAAAATCCCTGTGTAACAAACAATAGACTTTCGTGTTAAATGATGCTGGGGGAGGTGTGTGTGCAAGAGATTTGATTACGTTGCAACAGAGGGAAAGGCATAGCCCTGCATAGCTAAGGAATAATACCCTGCACTAGCACACACTTGGGTCTGACCAGCTGGAAAAGCAGCATGGCAGAAAAATCTTGAGTAAGGAATATTCCTTAACTGAGAAACCCTGTGTCAGAGACTGAAATGGTTCACACCTTAAACTTTGTTATGAAGGAGTTTTGCCCATTATAGCGAAAACTGTATAAAAAAGCTACAACCACAAGAGCCTCCTTGAAGATGCCTGACTGGAACTTTGGACTGTGGGTAAAGCTGCCTAGATAAAATACAGGAGGTACCTGGGCATTCCCACCTGGCCTGAGGTATATTAACCCCTCGGATTCTGTGCTTTCTGGGGGATCCTCACCTCCAGAAGACAGCTGGAGAGGATCATTGGGACACCAGTGGGAGCCACAGAGTTGTGATATTTTCTTCAGTCTTTCTGTCCCCCCGCCTCTTTCCTGTTTCTTTCTCTTCCTTTTTGTCTCTCTCCTTCTCATTTACTATCAAATAAAATCCATACTATTAACTTTGGCATATAGTCTTGTTTGCACCTTAATTTGGGCAGAGGCACTTCTAGTAATTTTAAGAACCAGACTGTAACACCGTGTCATACACCTGGGATAATGAGTAGATGTCGTGGTTTAGGAATGGTATCCCCCAATTTAATGGTCCAAACCGCATGCCAGGCATCACATCCCCCTCCCCGTATTTATATTTTGATGATCATCCCACACACCAAAGGGCCTTTACCCAGCTTGATCACAGCATGTTTCACAATCATGGATTACCTGGGATGCAGTGTCCGTGGTTAAGCCCACCCCTTGATTACAAGCCCATCTGTAAGTCACGTCTCTCCCTGACAGCCTGAGGCATCATGGGCCTGCTGAGCCAGAAATATGTCACCCCTAAGTTGCCAACCCAGATCCACCTGAGACACTTTCATCTTGTCAGCCTGATCCACTTGTCTGTTGTTGTGATGCTCCTCGTCAGCCCAGCTCTCAGGTGTGTGATCTACGTGATGTACTTACCCAGCTAAATTCTCTACCCAGGCAGAGATGTCTTGCCATGCTTAGGCAGCCCAGATGGTTTTCCATCTGTGCTGCCAATTGGCCTTTTTCTATCATGTCAGCCACTCCCACAGAGCATTTGCTACCGCCCACGAGTCAGTGTAGAGGTGGAGTGTTGGCCACTTCTCTCCCTCTGCGATGTCCAAAGCCACCTGAACGGCTTTCAGTTCTGCAGTTTGACTGGGTCCACCTGGACCTTCAGTAGCTGCCGTGACTCACCACGTAGGGCTCCATATGGCTGTTTTCCATTTCCTGCTGGTCCCTATGGCACAGCAAGATCTGTCAGTGAAGAGAACACGTGGCTTTTCATTTTCTGGTAGCTGATATCTGGCAGGGCCTCCTTAGCACATGTGGTCATCTCTGATGATGATGATAGTTAGAAATTTTCACCTTCAGGCCAGTTCACAATGATTTCCAAGATCCCTGGGCAAATGGGGTTTCCTATTCAAGCTCACTGTGTGATCAGAGTGATCCACTTAACTCCACATAGCATCCATGGCATGATGTGTGGGAGCAGTTTTCCCTCTGAGCATCCAGTTGGGGTGCCAGGAGGAGCTGTAGGGCCACCTGAGGTCCCGTGTACCCAATCCACATGGCAGAAGCTTGCACAGAGCTCTGTCATCGTACACCAACTCATTGGCAGTGGTATCATGGAAAGAATGGGAGCAAACGGTGCTTCAGGTGACTCCCCGACTCTGACAATACAAAGATCATCTTTTTTTCTCCCCACTGACTTCACTTCACTCCTCGTCTGTGTAAAGGCTGTCCAAGACCATGGACAGATTGGAAAGACTTGAGCAAACTGAAGAGGAAATGTCCTGTGACCCACAAGCACAGACCAGAGTCTCTGCTGTTGGGAGCAGCCACCCCCTGCTTGTGATGGATGCATGACCACAGAGAGGACATGAGGAAGTGGGGTGGAAAACTCACCTCTGCCGTGTCAGAGGAAGAACAAGCACCACAGGAAATTCTTCAAGGATAAATCTGCTCCAGTTTCCAGTGGGCACGTCCTCAGACAGAATAGGAGGCTGATGTTCCTTCCTATCCTCTTGAAGGGATGTGCTAGTTTAAAAACCCAGCTGGAAAATAAACTCTACTCAAGCTGCTCCCTTCCATCTCACCCTCCTCTGCTACTTCCGAATAACAGGAGGGATTTGAATGCTGACAGTCATACTCAACTTCGGTAGGACACTTTAGACATTTAATTGCATGCTCTTTTTTGTTATCTTAATTTGTAACTTTTTCACTGTTGCCTATATACTTGAGAGTACTTGGGATACCATTTGTTCAGGAAGTGCTTTAACACCTGCCTTGGATGTAGGGACAGAAAAAGCCTTTTTTTTTTTCACAAAAGCAGATTCTGAAAAATCAATAGTGCAGGAATATTTATTTTGCAAGATCTGTCATCTCAGTCTCAGTATGAGAGACTATGAATTTGAGTGAGTCTTAAAATGTGTTTTCAGTGCAAAAAATACTCACCTTTTTTGGGGGGAATATGTTTGATATTAAATCAAATAAATGCTTAAAGATAATTTCCGATTTACATTAATATTTAAGATCCTCTCTACAAGACTCCTATAGTTACAGCTGTGCACCAGTACAACCTGAGGGCTTCTGCTAAATGAATTCTATTAAGACAGCCTTTTTCTCACAGGAAAACCACACTTCAGTTTACTCATCAGCAATATTTTGGTCTTTAAGCATTTTCTTGTGATTCCGATTTTTTTGTCCAAGAATGTTATACTCTACATATACCATAGAAAAGTTCAACTGTGAAAGAAGGGACTTTTCAAAGGCCAAAACACAAATACTTAAAAAGCCATGGTGTTGATACTCCACACACGTGGCACACAGCTCCCATCTGGGCATGCTGCCAACAAACTCTTGCCAGGTGATGTAATTTTGACAGCCTGACAATTTTTCATTGGGATATAAAATCTGGGGGCGGTGGGAAGAGAGGGAAAACCAGTTTTTTTAGTTTTTTATGTACATACATGTTTACTAATTTAAGCAAAACTACTGCTTTTATCAACTACAGATGTGGGAATATTTAGAGCAACTGGGAAAAAATAGGTTGAGGTTGCTTCTTTGAGAGGAGACTGAGACAGAGGAAGTGGGATACGAGGGAAGCAAAACAGTGGGACTTGAAAAGCCAAAGCAAATAAAAAAACTTCTTCCAGAAGACAGAAAAAGGGATAATAAGGCATTCAGATGATGCACAGAGCTATTTGTGAGTACCTACAGGCAGCCTTGCCCTTGATCTCTGCAGGTCAAAACAGGACAATGAACGATGGTCACGATACTGACTTAGACAAAAATAGAGGGGAAGAGTGACCAAACCATGGTTTTTGAAACTGAAAATTCTTCCATAATGGAAGGGAGTGGGGTTGACTGATAGTGCTGAGGGTTTTTTTTTTTTCTTTAGACAGAAAAATTGTAAGATTTGGTTTTCTTGAAGTTTAGTCTGGAAGGAAGGAATGGCATGTTGGGACACTTTTCTTTGGATCCAAAAAGTAAAGTTCGAAAATGTATAAGGAGATCTCTCCTTAGGTGTCCAAATAATAGGCACATACAGATCAAAATCCTGAAGTTAATATAGAACTTGCCTGGTTGTAGAAATGACAGCAATCAGAAAATTAAAGAGATCTGTATTGGCCAAAAGACAAGGAGACTGAGGGGTTTCTTTCCAAGCCTACTGATTTTTTCTTTATTAGTTTCTAAATATCCTGACAATCAGTAATGTTTCTAAATGCTGAAGACAGCTTCATGTGTTCTAACAAAAGTAGACCTCACAAAGAGTGGCTCCACTTGATGTAATTTCTGAAGAAATCATTGAAATTCTGCTAAGAACTGATGTGTAGTAAAAGTATTTTTCATGTATGATTGTAGTCTAAATATTAAAGAACTTCTCCTTCAAGTGTTTGTTTTTCAGATCCATGGACAGTAGGAAGATTCTCTCATAGTATGAATAGTCAGGCTCAGGATCCATATCAACCTGTGGTTTTTTCCATTTGTGTCTACAGGAATTGCTTAGGGACAAGCTCGCACACACAGATGGGCTTTGAAGGGCTTTGAAGGTGTAAAATGCCAGTGGCATGGGTTAAGATGCTGAGTGACTGCACAGAAATTTGTGGCTTATCCCATTATCATGGCAATTTCAGAATTCCGTGATCCAGTGCAACAGATATTATATATTTAATTAAATGACTTGGCCTCTGAACCACGGCTTCTTTTAGTCTTTTACAGCATTTCTCGACTACAATGAAATTTATGTCTTCCCTGCCTTTTCCAAGACATGAATGCTTCATTCACAGAAAATCCCTGTGAGATAATGTTATGACTCTTTCTGTTGCATGAGGATGAATGGAGACATTAACACTGGGAACCCGTTTGCAGTGTTTATTCCTTATTCACCATGTGTTCTAAAGGGCATCTACATTTCCCATCGATGTCAGATGCAGTTTCTGGTTATGCAGCATTTGGAAACCTGACAGGTTTTATTTTCTAGGATTGATGAGCAAGAATTTCTCATCAATCCTAGAAAAATCTTGTCTTCACACAAATTGCTGAACTTGCTTCTTAAGAATTTGTCTCTTCTGTGACCCAGAGAGTTCATATTTGACAGTAGTACTAGCTCCAGCAAAACTGGAATATTTCAGTGTGGTTTCTTCCACACTTTAACTCCGTCCAGGAGCACAGACATTTACACACGTTGCTGAGTCACAAGGTAACAGTGTGGTGTGACCAAGGAAATCCATACAATTCCTGTATCAGAAGCATGCAAACCCTGTGATTTGATGGTATCATACTGATGCCTGAGGTTTTAGCTTTTATATTTTTCAAATCCTGCACTGCCTGGTGTGTAACTCTGAAGTTTCTTGCAGCCTGTTCACTTCTGCTCTCTCATGCCAGGCAGACATAACAAAGCCTCTCCAGGCCTGCTCTGCAAGGACACCCAGACTGTCCTAGGCCCAAAAACTATAAACCAAAAGCCTTTGAGAGGGGGGCAAGCTGAGGGGAATTACCTCATTAAACTGAAGCTTTAATTGGAGATTAACCCTGCTATGCAAATGAACCAAACCTATAAAAGTGTGAAGAGCTCGTGACCTGGGGTCCATCTTGGGGTCCATCTTGGCAGTGGCCTCTGGCTCCCCAGGGGTACCTTTGAAGGCCTTTCAGATAAATACCTACCTTTATTCCCTTATTCCTGTCTGGTCTCTGTTTCTAGGAGGCCTCTTCAGGCATCAGTACCAAGTATGCATAAATAGTGTGGTTGGAGTGGCTTAGAATTTCCTAACTTGCCTCAGGAGGGGATGGAGTGTGACCAATGTCTGTGCGGAGAGGAGTGGAGGCAGGGAGGGGAAGGAGGAGTGTCTGGTGCCGTGTGGAGCCTGGGAAGGGGAGCAGAAAGTTATTTTCCCTCTGTGTTTAAATGTTCGTCTTCTTTGCTTCCCAACATGCAAATCAGTAATTGTATGTTTATGTTAATTGGCAATAAATTGACCTAAATTCCCCCAGTCAAACGTGCTTTGCCTGGAACAGTACTACAAATAACTCACAGAAAACTGAAAAAAACTCCACTGTTTTTAGTTTAACTTGTGGACAAGATGCCTGTGTTGAAGTGGCTTCTACTTGCAAGCCATATTTCTGTCAAGTCTCACAACAAAAGGCAGGAGATGCAGGCTGTTAGTTTTACTTTATGCAAAGGTTGGTTTAAGTTTGCACTATATATAACTCAAGAAGAACTGTAGAAAAGCAATGAAGATAAAGGAGAAAAAAGAAAATACAGGGACTCTTGCAATCACAGAAATAGGCTGGACTGTGGTTTTTTTGAAGATTAATTTAAACTAAATTACCTGACTTCCAGATTGGAGGTTCATTAAGTACTTCAGGAAGAAATGAAACCAGCACAGAAGAGGTAGATTCAGAGACATAAGCTGAGTGTAGCAGAAAAATGACACAGTCACTTGTCCCTTTCATTCACATTGTCTATTACTTTTCTAGTAGTGAACAGAAAAGACATTTGTGTTTTAGCAAAATGTATTTAATAATTTAGTGCCACTAATGTGGGGCCACCCTTTTGTGTGCATTCAGAGGCTGGACTTCTGGTTTGATAGTTAAAAGCCTTTATCCAAAACAACTTTCTTCAAAATGTAGTGATTTTTTTTGAAAAGTAGAGCTCTCAGCATTTCCTAGAAAACAGATATTGATCCTTTCATTTGTCTACAAATTGTCTGCACTCTGCCAGCTTTTTTTCCTATTAGTAAAAGACGTGCTCTGATTTATCCCATCAGAGTAGGTCTTTCTGATTTTTTTTTTTTCTAAGGGGTGATTCAAATGCATTGGAATATATATATATATATTTATTTAGACTCGATAAAATATTTTTCAGGTTTGTGGAAGGGTTTTTAGCAGTATTTTTGTTGATGTTTCAAATGTTACACCTCTCACAGTTCCACAGGCTTTAGATAGCTGGATATTTCTAAAAAGTTGTTATGTATGGTCCTGCCAGATTTCTGGTACAGGAAATTAGTAATATCTGCATTGTGATAGGCAGTAATGGTTTCCATCTGTTTCCCACATCAGACAAAGTTTTGTCTCCTACATGCTAAAAAGACACAGTTACTAAAACTTTAGCTTCCATCTGCTCTCACACCTAAACATAAGCTTGTCTTTACACAAACCCAAGAGTTTTAGAACAACATAGGGTAAACAATGAGTGGAATGATTACAAACAGTGGTAGTATATTCCCTTCTGGTGCTCAGTGGATATTTTCAGGTTATAGCTCGTGTCCTTGTTTCATGCACATCATCTTATACAATGCTGAGGAACGTCTCTGCAGCGATTACTGCATATTAATCAAACTAAATGGCATCACTGGGACAGAAATGTTTATGGCTACATCTCATAAAGGCCATCAGAGAGCTAAACGAGTGTCTTCCACCGGTTCAGTTGGAAAGGGTTAGGAACCGTGAATGGATTGCACGGAGGAAATTGCTGCTGTTAAGAGCACTGTTTAAAGAATGCAGCGCTGAAAAGCCTCGTTTTAAATCTCATTAAAGTTGTAGCACAAACTGACAGAACCAGAAAACTCAAAGCTAAGGTCATCACCCTGTTGGTAATGAAAGCTACTTCCGTAAAACTGAATTGCGGGAGTGTCACAACCTCAATGTGATGAATTCTGATTTAAGTGTGTTTGAAGATACGTATCTTAATCAAAACACTTTATATGAGCAACATAATTCAGTTTAACAAATTATTTGAATGACAATATTTCGTCGAGTTGAAGGATTTCTATAATAATTGTTGAACCTGATGTGACCATTTTGATTAATTTTACATCGTGATGTAAGGCGCTGCACCAGAGGGGCACCAGCCGTAAGAAAGAAGGAAGACAGAAAATTATGCCATTTGCTACCCGCTCACGTACAGGCATGAAATCATAAAAGTAGGAAAAGAATACATAAACTTTTCAAGCTTTCAGTTTTTTTACAAAGCAGTTGTTATTTATTTGTGAAGTAATCTATGATATCAGCAGTTGACAGCATGGTTAGTGCCACGTTTCAGTTGACTACCAGATGACGGAATTATTCATGACTGAAAACTGCATTTGGAAGACTATATTTGAGCAAGGGTACCAATACACAGCATGGAAAATGAACACATGATAGCTTTGTTGCAATTTAAAACAATGGGGGCCTAAGACTTGGCAGAAAGCTTAAATCAATGTTTCAGGTTTTTGTCCCTACTGCTATTGCCTTCTTCTTTTCCTCCTACAAACAGAGAAAATTAAAAATATCTTGTACATTTCCGTAGCTTTTTGAAACTAGTTTACAATTGTCATGAAAGCTTTCTAGATCTGCAGAAGGCATTGCAAATTTGTCATCCAAAATAGCATCCTATCTTGGAAACTCTCTTCATTCTTTGTGTTCACATTCATGACGGCTGCTGAGAATTCTGTATGTAACATTGACCAAGATATGCCAGGCAATTATATATGTTGGGGACATGCTGGAGGAAATCAAGAGCTGCTGTCTGTCTGGAAGGGCAGCTCTGCTCAAGTTCTCTTTTAATGAACTTAGAGAATCAGGGGACAAAGATTAGGTTTAAGTGATGAGAAAAATGTGTTCACTCAGGTCTACAGCTGAAGCTGTAATATGGAGTGTGATTGAGAAACATCTCCACCTCTTCAACAAAGAGTTACTTATTTTTGCAAACAAAATATGTTCTCCCCACCCCAATGAAAACAGGAAGAGAAAAGATTGGTGGTAACATGGAGGTCGTATTACTCAGCTGCTATTGGTAAAGGGCAAAAATTGTACCTAATTTTCTGGGAACCAGGGGATTTTTACCCACTTGCTGGTAGGATGTGCCCCAGTGTATGCTGGGCAGATCATGAGGTTGAAAGGTTCTTCTTCTGTGCAACTTTACTTGTATTTCTTTTTTATTTTCCTAAAGCACTTTCAACCCATTCTCCTGCTGATACATCCCTTTTAATGATCTATTTTCTCTTTCCAAGTTACAGAAAGCACTGACCTACAAAGCAGATAACTCCAAATTAATTTTTGTCCTTTGGTTAGAACTTGTATAAGTAGAATTAGAGAAGCTTTGGTGCCCTCAAAGGAAGTGGGTAACATCTTTGAGTCTTCAATGCCTTTATCACTCTAAAGGCTTCATCAGGTTGCTGTGAGTCTGCCTTTGTCTACCTCTTCTGCTTAATAATTCTCCTTGGGTCAATATAGGAATTGTCAGAAATTTTAGGGGCCGATCAAGGAAAAAGTATAATTCATGTATCTAATGTATGTGAGTCATATTTTAAACTTACAGGGTAAATGAATGGAGCAGAATGTATTTGATGCTGTATTTGAAAAAATTTACAGCAGCCATACTGTGTAATTGGCTCCAATCATTTCATTGTTCATTTCTTCAACATAATATCTTTTTGTGTTAGTAAGAATTCTTTCAAAGCTTTTCTTATGATCAGATTCTCAATATGTTGTGTACCTACAAAAGCTAGCTCCAGTCAAAAAAGGCCAGTTTCAGCTTCCAGGACATTGCAATAAAATTGAAATGGAAGAAGAGTTCCTGACGTGAAGAAAACCCAGACAGACTTGCATATAAAATTGGGAAAGAATTTGGCTCTTTCTAAATGAAAATGTGGTCCAGCACAGCTCTTCTAGGACTGCATTATTTATGCTTTGCAAAGGTATTACAATCATTAACATTGATATCCACCAGAAAACATCCAGTACTCTCTACTGGAGTTTGGGCATTGTGATAGAGTTTTATGTTTTCTTGACATTTACTCTTTCTTCCTGATTAAAAGCTGCATGCAACACTTAAATAGGTGTAATGGTGTTTTTGTGGAGTGGCCACTGACTGATATCTAGGAAAATTGTCACAGGTAAACTTTCAGTCTGCTTGAATACAGCTGTAGTGGTCTGTTAGTGCTAAACCTTCATTTTATTCTCTTAATGGATCATAGTTTTACTCAGATATCCTCAGATTGGCACCTGAGATCTAAGAGAAATAGATTATATTCTCTGAATTGTTTGGTTTTGTTTTCAGTGAGGATTTTTGATTTTCTAATGGCAAATAGTTGCAGGAGTTAGTGTCTGCACTAGAAACTGACCCAGGCCACTGTGCTGTCTCATCTATGGTTTAACTATCAGAAATTCTGAGAATCTTTAAATCTTGTGGGTTTTCACATTCTTTTACATTTTTTCAGTCTTCATTGGTGTTACTTTTGTAACACTGAGAGAATTCGAACAACAAATGAGTCAGAAGGTACTGATCACATGCATCATATGTTGCACATACTCACATGGAGTGGGTTCTCCGTGGTCAGCAAGCATCACCCCTGCCACTCCCAGTGGGCTGGAAGAGAGATTTGGAAGAGTAAAGGCGAGAAAACTCGTGAGCTGAGATAAAGATAGTTTAATAAGCAAATAAAAGAGGAAAAGGGGAGGAGGGAAGAACCCACACACAAGTGATGACAATGATGCAATCACTTCCCATGTTCTAGAAGTACATTGCTGCCCAGCTAGTCACTGAGCAGTGGTCGCCTACCCTAAATCCCCCTCCCCTCAGCAAAAATAAAATAACTGACTGTGACATTCTATGGTATGCAATATCCCTTTGGTCAGTCTGTGTCAGTCTTCCACAGTTTCTTCCCTCCCACTTTCTCTCCCATCCCCAGCCTACTTGTTGCAGGGGCAGAGTGGGAAAAAAGAGAAACCCTTGATGTTTCAAAAGTACTGCTCAGCAGTGCTTAAACCACTGGTGTTTAGTCACAAACCCAAACAGGGCACTGTATGGACTGTGATGATGAAAAGTATTTACGCCTCAGACAGATCACATGAAAAGAAAGCAGACGTAAATGTTGACTGAATACCTTGCAGATTTATGTAATACTGAGTAGTTTTTCAAACTACTGGCCCAAGTCCTTCAAGTTTGACTTGGACCAAGTCTTAAGATCAGAGCATGACTAATGTTTCTGAAATACTGGAGAGAAAGTAAGACAAGTGGTCTATCTGTTAGCACAGAACACAGAATCAGAGAATCATTTGTTGGAACCAAGGTTGGAAAAGACCACCAAGATCATCAAGTCCAACCTCTGACGTTTATAACTACCTGCCTGTTTCAGGGATGTTTAAATTATCCTAGAACCCAACAATGATTCCAACTTGAAGCCCAATTGGGCTCTTATCTAGGATTCAGTTCTGGGTGAAGATTTGAGTAATTTCACAAGCAACTATGTATTTGTATCTAAAACAGTTTATCAGAAAATACACGACAAGAAAACCCAAAATACCAGCCAAATAAGATCGTTTCTCCTTTGAGCAGCGGCTGCTTCAGAGATGTAAGTTGATCAGCACTTGGAGACAGGAACCAAATAAATTGATTTCAGACTGCACTAGAAATCTGACAGGTGGAATATAGTTGTCAGAACTGACATTTAGCTCATGCCACTCATTTGACTGTTTGTTATGGGCGGAAAAAAACAGGATTCCAGTGAAAAACAATCAGTACTTCAGGGGACAGTTTATTCAGAAGAAATCACAGAGCAATTTCTCCACTTGCTGGGACACTAGCTGACATTAGAAGGCCAAGTGACCACCTCTTGTTGAGGCCTGCTTTGACCATGTGCCCCTCAATTTTTTGCCCACAAAAAAAATTAAGAATTACTCTTTTCCCTCCTAAATATTTTTGTGATACTTGAACCAGAAAACCAGTCCAGCAACTATTTTTTATTGGTTGCTATACTTTTAGCATGGAATTTTTAAAAGCCTGGCCACTCTCCACAGGTAGGAGGTGCAAAATGCATTTCCAATAGAGATTTGAATTATTAAGGCAGCGTCTCTACAAACTCAGCTTCTTTTCGTGACCCACAATGTTACCACACCTTTTGTGATTCAAGTCTGCCTGCACAAAACAATGAGCTGAAGCTTGTGAGGACATTGGCTCTCCTCATTACTGTGACTGCAACCATTAAACATTTTAACAATGAGAAAAAAAATTATCTTGAGCACCTCTGCTAAATTGCTACATTAATTATTTTTATTTTAAGTCACAGACAGATGTATTTTATATTCAAATAAAGTAAGGGTTTTACCTCTTGCTTTGCAAAGACCATATGCACCAAACCCAAGAGTCTACCTGCAGAATAATGAAGGGTTAGTCTAGAAATCCTAGCAGTTAAAAAATGGCTGTATTTTGAAGCCACGAGTAGCAAAATAATTCTTACTTTTCCAGTGAGTAGTGTCTTCATATGGCAAGATGCAGCTGTGTATGAAGGCTTAGCTCCTAAAACCTGTATCAGAAGAAATATAGAAGGTAAATCCAGGCTCTGCAGAGCTTTGTGGTTATTGCAGGCTTGCTGACCTTTCATATGGAGATCTTTATATTGGTTTTGACTCACTATGTCTGCTAGTATGGAAAATATGGAGCAACTACTTTAGAAAGTGCAAAGTCGTCTCGAGGATTTGTTTTTTTGACACAACCTGTCTGCAAAAAATTGCTCTGAGATTTGAATGTCTTGAATGCTGGCCAGACTCATTCTTGCTTTGTTTTCCTGGCAAAACTACTGTTCTTTTCAAAAGACACAACACATGGTCAGCTGTGAAACTCGCCTGAGGGGCATGACAGAGCTGTGTTCTGTCTGAGTGTTGCTACACAGCAAATTGCAAATTTTAGCCAGCATCAGTAACGGCAGGATAAAAGCTTTGTCATATTACAAAGAGATTTTTAGTTTTTAATGCTCATATTCTGGAATGCTAATATTCTGTCTGGCAATACACACATAGAACTGAATCTGACATTTCTTCACTGCCTTCGTTACATGAGCTAGGAAGATTATGGCTCGCTCGGGTGCATACGTCACTTGCAGCATGAGTAAAGACACCGAGGGAATCAAAGGCAATAGTGACACATATGGAAGGACCATAAAAGAAAAAGACTCCCTAGGACAGGAACATTTCTGGCTGTGGGGAATTGACCTTGGCATGCTGCTGGTTCCCACCCAGCTGCTCTCCCACGACCTCTCCTCAGCAGGACAGGCAGGAAACTATAAGTCAGAAAAGGCTGTGGGTCAAAAAAAGGACAAGGACATCACTTACCAATCATGATTGTGGTCAAAACAGACTTGATTTGGGAAAAAACTAACTAAATTAATCAAAACCCTGGCTCTGGCACCTGGAGCACCTTCTCCCTTCTTTTTTCAACTTGGTGTTGTAGGGCTGATTCTTACACTTGGATTTTTTTTTTCCTTGTCTCTCCATTCCTGAGCACAGTTTTGATGTTTCTTAAATATTTTTTCTTGGAGGTGCCACCAGCTTCACCAATGGGATCAGCCATGGCCTATGGTGGGGTTGGCTCCACAACAGCCCCAGAAATTTCCATCTTTTATGCAGGAAGCAGCTGGGAGTGGCTGCAGCTGTGTCCTTCCCAAGTCAGCCCCTGGCACAGAGCTCTCCCCCCACACACCTCCCCTGCTGCCAGAACCCTGCCACCTACACCCAGTACATTTGCTTTCCTGATCTGTTGAAAACCTTGCAAAGATTTAATTATAACGTTCTCAGTAAAACGAAGTCTCCTCGTTTGTTCCCACATTTTATTCGCTGAAACGCATTTTAACATTTTAATAATTTTCTTGCGAAAACCCCACGAGCTCTCCCCCCACACACCTCCCCTGCTGCCAGAACCCTGCCACCTACACCCAGTACATTTGCTTTCCTGATCTGTTGAAAACCTTGCAAAGATTTAATTATAACGTTCTCAGTAAAACGAAGTCTCCTCGTTTGTTCCCACATTTTATTCGCTGAAACGCATTTTAACATTTTAATAATTTTCTTGCGAAAACCCCACGAATTACAGAAATAGAAGCTCCTAGACCTTTTCAAAGGATTCTAAGAAAAGCAGCATGTCTGCCAAAAAATGCCTCAAAAAAGTCAGATTCCCAGGTGTAGTGTAAACTTTTGAAAATGTTTACAGATACTGACAGTTTTCCAATCTTGGATAAGTGTCTAATCCTTCTGTGGAACAGCTTGTCCTAGTTTTCATTCTTTCTGGCATAGGAGGGTAAATTGCATGCAAGATTCATCATTTCCTCCTGCTGTCTAAAATCACTTTCTTTGAAAAATAATCTATGGAAATTACTTTCCACTCACAGCTTCCCTTAAACTTGTTCAGGTTGAAAGCAATCCAGTAAATCAGCAGTTGGAAAAGGGGTAAATGGACTTTTCTCTTTTACTGATGCCTTTCCTAATGCAGTTACCTGTTCCATGTGAGCCCCAAAAGGTGCCATTCCAGTGGCAGTTCCTGTCAGGAATGATGCCAGAAGGTGGGAAGCTGAGGGAGCCCAAAGGAAAGAAATACTGTCTCTGTGATGCTCAAGCTTTATGAATTGAGTGCAGCTTGGATCCCCTCTGCTTTCCCAGGGGTGGATGAACGAGTAATTTAAGGTCAACAGGAGAAAAGGTCAGCAGATGGAACATGGCTGAGCCCTGTCTGGTATACGAGGTTTCATTTTGTGGTTTTACACACATTTGCATGTTTCATATTTTTGAAAGGGCCCTCACTTATTAGCAAACATCTGTTCTTGTCTGGAAATTGAGTATTTCCAGTTTGGAAGGGGTGGTTTCCATGTCCCTCTTAGAAGTCCTTCAAGTTGTCTCTTAGTCCTCTGTTTTCTTGCCTCTTGGAATAAAGTGATGTCTCTGACCTTGTTCACCTGTATTTTACACAGCCATTGTGTGTTTACAATGCATGCAGTCTCTTGCAGGCTCCGTAAGCATTTTCACAGCCTTTCTGTCTTTGTGCACCTTCCTTTCACACCCTTCATATGGGTAGCAGGAAAAGAGAGAGAGAGAGAGAGAGAGAGAGAGAAAATGTCTTGCTCTTCTCTGGTCCAGCCTTCTGAACTGAGCCAGTGTCAGCAGGGAAGCAGAGAAATGCCACATCATTGTGCTTGGATTCCTCTAATAAGCTCTATTGCAAGGAATATTAACTGCTTAATTAAATTACTCAAAGATAATGCTATGAAATGTGCTTTAAGGTCCCAAAGCCATCTGTTCCTGGGTCTTCCCAGCTATTGAGGTTGTTATTGTACTGAAATAAATCTAAATTCTGTTAAGCAGTCTTCAAAAATTAGGTTTTTCATTTGTGGATGCCTACATATCTCTGCCACTTTTCTGACAAGCTGTCCAATAAAAATATATCAATTAGCATGAAACACAGATCTCAGATTTGTTGCTTTTTGAGTGGTCATCCATGCATCTCATGGCTTGATATTTTTATCTGCCCTTTTATGTAAATCACTGTCTGTTGCAGCCCACAGTTCAAGTAATTCTGTTCCTGTTTATTGGGTTATTGTCTGAAATGTGATTTGTTTTCAATTTCAGGAACAACATATTTTCTGGTTCTGTGTTGCAGATTTTCAGCTGAATGCTTTCAATAATGCCAGTAAATAAACCTGATTTTCCCACAATTTATCCTATAAAGAGATGGAAGAATAAAAGCTGAGAAATGGTCAATGTTCTTGCAGAAGAATTAATCTCCTTTCTCTTTACTTATGGCACACAATCCATCTGGATACTTCTTGCCAACTGCTGCTTACTAACTGTATTCAGCAGGTATAAAAATAATTTATTTTGATGGCATTTGGTTCTTAACTTGCAGAAATGCGTGTGGTGAGTGCTTGCTATAATTAATATTAGTTACCAAACACACCTATTCACATTTATAATAGAGATGCAGTACTCGTGTGTGTTTAAACTGGCTGACCTGCCTGTTTTACACCACCCCGAATCAGTATCTAAAAGATAGATGTGCCATCAGCAGTGCTGGCTCAAAGAGGAGTTTGAAAGTATTTGCTCACATGCTATTTACAGAAAAGAATATGTGGATTGTCAAAATGTTTTAGTATCCCTGCATTTTTCCAAGTTATTTTGGGGAAATACAGGAATTTATCTTTTTTGCCAAAATTATTTTGTTGATGATTTCCTGTTTCTTTGGGTTTTAAGACTGCATAAACTCTATAATTTCTGGTGGTCTGCTTTCTTTTAAATTGACTTTAAAATATATTAAATGTAAATTAACTAACATTCTGTCTCCACCCATGCAATTCTGTAGATTGTCTCTGAGAACTGAATTAGTTTTGTTGAGGATTCCAAGGCTACTCCGCTGCTTTAAGCAAGATGCTCTTGGGTGTTCTTGCTTGAAGAGATACCTTTTAACACAGACTGGTAATACTAAAACATCACACTGCTCCATGATAAAGAGGGAAATTTTATACTGAATGTCCTAAATAACCTTTGATTTAGCCTGGTACAGATTAAGAGGTGTGGGTGTATTTCAGTGAGCTCCTAGAGCCAAGTTATTGCGGCACTGACAGCAAATGCTTTTGGAGTTCAGATTAGGGAACTGGGGATAAGAAGATGGGAATGAACTTAAGCTTTGGGTTTGTTTGTTTTGTTTTTGTTTTGTTTGCCCTTCTTGCCTTGGTTGGTTTTGGTGGGGGTTTTTAAAAGTCTATCTTATTTCTGCTGTGCTCTTGTTATTGTATAAAAGAATCTGATTTTGTAGTGCTAGGTGGAGAAATTGTCTCTCTGAACTGCAAAGCTGAGCTCCCCTGGCCTGCTTATCAGAGTCTGACTCTGCAGGTTTGCAGTGTGGGCTCTGTGATGGTCTTTTTTAGAGCCTCTTTCTTTTAAATTGACTTTAAAATATATTAAATGTAAATTAACTAACATTCTGTCTCCACCCATGCAATTCTGTAGATTGTCTCTGAAAACTGAATTAGTTTTGTTGAGGATTCCAAGGCTACTCCGCTGCTTTAAGCAAGATGCTCTTGGGTGTTCTTGCTTGAAGAGATACCTTTTAACACAGACTGGTAATACTAAAACATCACACTGCTCCATGATAAAGAGGGAAATTTTATACTGAATGTCCTAAATAACCTTTGATTTAGCCTGGTACAGATTAAGAGGTGTGGGTGTATTTCAGTGAGCTCCTAGAGCCAAGTTATTGCGGCACTGACAGCAAATGCTTTTGGAGTTCAGATTAGGGAACTGGGGATGAGAAGATGGGAATGAACTTAAGCTTTGGGTTTGTTTGTTTTGTTTTTGTTTTGTTTGCCCTTCTTGCCTTGGTTGGTTTTGGTGGGGGTTTTTAAAAGTCTATCTTATTTCTGCTGTGCTCTTGTTATTGTATAAAAGAATCTGATTTTGTAGTGCTAGGTGGAGAAATTGTCTCTCTGAACTGCAAAGCTGAGCTCCCCTGGCCTGCTTATCAGAGTCTGACTCTGCAGGTTTGCAGTGTGGGCTCTGTGATGGTCTTTTTTAGAGCCTCTGTTGTGGCTGCTGTGCCTTAAGGTGATGTTTGCAGTTGTTCTGGTCCTGTGATGGCCCTTTGCACACCGGGGAGTTTGCAATCCTCAGACTGCAATCCTCAGCTGCAGCACCTCCCCCTGACCTCAGGACCCAGCCAGCTCACCCTTCCCTGTGCCCGGAAGGGAAGCAGCAAATTTTCATAGCAGCAGCCTTTTACTTTAGGGGGGAAATTGATGTCACTGTCTACTACAAAGAAGCTCTTTCACATGAGCCCACAGTGCCAGCAGCTCTAAGCATGAGCAGGATCTGCGCTGAGTGCCTGTCCTGCCACGGGCACATTGAGTGTTGGGCAGCTGGAGATCCCCACTACCTGAAGGAATATTATTTTTGTTATCTCCCTTTTCCTTCCCATATTAACTCTTATGATCACAAAGCCTGAGCACTCCTCTTAGGGGTCTGTAACAAACACCTGGAGGGATTTCGGACAGCGAGAATGACGGATGTGTCCCGAGTTGGAAGGGACACACCAGGATCATCAAGTTCAACTCCTGTCTCTGCCCAGACACCCCAACAATCCCACCCTGTGCATCCCTGAGAGCGTCATCCAAATCCTCTCTGAGCTCTGGCAGCTTTCAGGCTGTGCCCATTCCCTGGGGAGCCTGGGCAGTGCCCAGCACCCTCTCGGGGAAGAACCTTTCCCTGCTCTCCAGCCTAAACTCAGTGAACCAGTCTCAAATAAGTAGTGGCTAAATATGTGATTGAAATAAAAAAAAGAGCTCAGTGATAAAATAAAAATTAAAAATGTGTATTAGCTTGGCATGTAATAGAGAATTATTTTAGAAAGTGAAGCCTTCGACAATTTTTGAGATATTTTGATTGTGTTTTCAAAAAACAGGAATAGATAATACACAGCTAAAGAATTTCTCAGTTCCCTAAAATGTACTTTTTATGAGTGGGCAAAGTAGAAAAGCATCTGACAACAAATATTATCTAAAAGCTCATGTTGTATTATACAGTGTCATCTTCCAGTAATCCACACCTACTTTGCTAACTACTGTTTCTTGACAAGCTATGAATAAATATTTCAGGTCTTTAAATGTACACATATAGAATAAAAAGACTTTTGTCATTATATTTCTAGCAAATAAATTATAGGCAATATTTCTGTCAATAACAGGATTTTAGTGGATGTCAGAAGCAGCTAAAATTGAAGAAAATGGAAAATACTTTGCAGCAGTTTCGTGACCAGCAATGATCATGAGCTTATTTGCAATCCAGGGTGAAAGTGTAATGCATAAACTGATGGTACTGTTGACATATGGACTACAAGCAGCATGGTTATCTTTAGCCAGGACTTTCAGTCTTTGGTCATGAATTTTATACAGATTTCTCCCAGGCAATCTGAATTGTTAGCATTTGTAATATGTACCTAGTTCTTACAAACTCTCAAAAACAGCCTGATGGTTAGTTTTCAGAAAAAAAAATTGTTCTTATGGCATGAAAAAAAAAGAAGTCCAATCTTTCATATAAGTAAAATACATCATTCTGTCTAAGTACTTGATTCAGATCAATTTTGAAGATTCATATAAAAAGTCAGTCTAGATTTACATGTTATTGATAGATATTTAGGGCTGAAAGAGACTTAAGTCCTTCTTCTTCCTCTTAAACAGGACTTAACCCTGATGTATTTACATAATTTGTTAAGTTCCACTTATAATATTATTATTATATTATATATATTTTAATAAAAGTGAGATAATGTCAGCTCACTTTCTATATCACTAGAGATTGAGGATCATCATTGCTAGAAACAGTCCTTTAATATTTAATTTTGTCTTTGCTGGTGGCAGCTCCCCCAAGGTGGGATGCAAGGCTTGAGACCCAGGGTGCACCACATCACCCCACTCCATGGAAACTTCATCTCCCAGGGAGGCTGAAAGGGAACCAGGGTCTGTGCAGAGGGACAGCCGTGGTGTGGAATAAACATTCTGCTCCACTTCCAAAACACGAAGCTGTAACATTTTCAACACAAGCCCATCAGCTGAATGAAGACAGCTTGGTCACCCAGCGGAAATCTGGCTCAGTTTAACGAGCAGGGTCCGTTTCAAACACCTGTTAAGCATAGAATATAGTCACTTTGAGACAACATCAAGTCCTCAATTTCCTCAGTTTTTTTGTTGCTTAGCTACCAAGGCTCTGTGTGCACTAAAAATACCATATTGGGTGATGGAATAATCTGTGCAATAGCTGTAACAAATTACAAAAATCACTGCAAATGACGGCAAAATTACAAAGTGTGGCCACAGTAGGTACAGAATTGAAAATAACCATCAAAGAGGGAAATTGTTTTTTCACAGTTATTTCTGAATCCAGGTTTATATTTCCATACCTGGAAGTCTTGTGAAAGAAAGAGATCATGATTATCTATCTAATTAATATGATGGCGGCACTTCATCTGTGGTTTACCTGCACCTGCAATTAATATTACAGTCAAGCTGCTGTATTCATTCAGCACTTAGTTTACAGTATCTTTTGTCTGATATTGTTGAGGGAAAATGCTTACCTGAGAAACACCATGCTATACTTCATACTGTCTATCATTGCAATCAATATAATTTATCAATTTAAATCGAATTTAAATTGAACACTTCCAGGGGTGGGACAGCCACAACTTCTCTGGGCAAAGGTCTTGATGGTTTCTTGAAATGTTATGCCATCTCTCAGGTTAGGAAGACAGATAGAATTCTAAATTTATGGGTATTTGGGCCAGTTCTTACTTGTGTCAACTGAACTTTACTGTAATTCGTAGGAGAGTTCTGCTCATGGCTTCATAATCTGTTTTCTTCTTTTTCTTTTTCATATCCCATATGGAAGTAGTGCTTTTCAGAACATAGTTAACTTCTTCATTCTGAAGTCCTCAGCATTAGCTGAACAGGTTTCGAGATTATTTTACACCTTTCTTTATGGATGTTGTAGCACTGGACTTCCTTTCACTGTGAGAGAGAGTGGTCCTTAACACAGAGACACAGGAATTAACATTTCCAGATTGGACAGTGTTCTCAAACCGAGAATGTCCAACAGCTACATTTGGCAGACGTTGTCACTGCTTTGCTCAGCACCAGCTGGCCATTTATAACTGATGTGACATTTCTCCTCTGTCTTAGGCATCATCAATTACTTTAGGCTTCTATATTTTTTGCAAAGTCAACCTTCTGACTTAAAGGAAAAGTCAGTGAACTAAGATCACATACGGGAAAGTTTTGAAGCACATAAAGATTGACTGAAATACTGAAGAATATTTAGAAAAGTCTATCAGTGTGGAAAGCTGGGGCTCCCCTTCTCATGGAAACCCTGTATACTTGTAAAACTATCTGTAAACCTGATTTGCACTGTAAAATCTGTGTTTGATGACAGACAAAATAGTAGCAGACATTTTTCCTTTGCTCAGTCTACAGCATTTGAATCTGCTGTTTTCCAACCACTGACTGACTTTGCTGTAAAATTAAATTATTAAAGACAAAGAAAATCTTGTGAGGCTTCCAATGTCTCCTCCTTGTCATTGCTGTTCATATTCATGAAGCATCCTTAATATTTATTCTCATTTGTGGGTACATCCTTTTTATTTTTATCCTGGTGGCTGATCTCAAAAAGCCATGCTTGTGAGATGATAACATGAAAACCAGAATTAAATATTTGTGTTTCACTCTGTGAAGATAAAGACCTTAATCCATTTCCTTGTCAGAATTGAAATGAGAGGATTTGCCCTTGTGTGACCAAGTAATATCCTCATTGACTCCAGGTAACAAATGTTGAGCGTAATCTTGTTTTTCTAGCAAGTCAGGAGATGTAAAAAATGTTAATGCCAGGCAAGATTAGGCATAAACTTTCCAAATCAGCCCAGAACTGCTGGGTATGTGCAGCACCTGGAGATACCTGGGGCCAGAATTCCTTTGGATACTCTACAGAGAGGAGGGGTATGCTGACAACTGCCCAGAGCAGTGCTTTGGGGTTTGGTTTGGGTGCCCTTAATGCTACTTCATTTTTCCAGTTGCTTCTCTAGAAGGAAACAGAGGAGGGCACTGATCTTGGGACTGCACTAAAGCTCTTCCAAAAAGCTGGTTTGTCAGTCCTTTGATTGGGAGCGCTGTGGAATGAGTTTCTCACAGGGCAGGGGTTCTGATTCTATCCCTATCTGTTGGGTTATTAAAGTCTTGTAGACTTATTAAAGCCATTCTGCACTGTTGGATCTTTCCTTAAACGTGTGGCTACTCCTTTAGAATGCATAAAACAACACTGATGTGCTTGTACACTGGACAAACAGAATTCACAATGGCTTTGGTCACTGCTATTTTATGCTTTTTCTCAATTCTAGGAACAATTCTGGGAAATCTTCAACGCTGTTACCACAGTTTGAACTAAGTGTCGTAGCTTTCTGAATTACCTGAATGTACTACATTGCCAGTGTGGTTGCTGTACCTCAGTTTGTACAATTGCTCACTAGAAACACTGTTGTTATTATGGTTTGGAGGATCATTTACAAAGATCAGATGTAGTCCAGTTAAAGGTGCATGGAGGTGCTGGAATGCTTTTCAACTGAGAGAAGATAATAAGAAACTAAGACTACCTGAGCACTTAGTAAAGCTTGAGAAAATAGATTTCTTCCACTAATAATGCAGTCAGAAATACAACGTAAGTCACAATTTCTACTCTCAGAATGGTCAAAGGGAAAGCTCAATGCAGGGGTTTACTCATAATCTCATTCACCACAGTTTTCTGGGTCAAGTATTATTTTTGGCCGATGTAGTGTCCCATTATTTCAGCAAGTTTATTTGTCAGATCTTTCCTTAGGAAGTAGTGACTCCAGGGTTTCTCCTTTTCCCATCTTTCATTTTTGTTTTCTTTTTAAGAAATAGACAGGGCACTTATTTATTTTGGAAGGAATTAAAATTAGGCAGCTGATTGTTTTTATAAACATACTTGATTTGTGTTTTGTCTTGAGTACCTAAATATTCATAGTTTATCATAGCGATTTTTAGTCATGCTTTTCGCTGAATTTTGTATAAATCTTGCTGTGGGACAAAGACAAGCTCTCCTTCAGCAACTCCAGCTCTGTTCTTTCCTTGCGTGTTTCCCTAAAAATGTTTTTCCTGAGTGGTACTTACTTTTTTTAGTTGTAAATTGTGTTAACTTTTAATGAGCTATCAAAGCACATAAAGTTATATTTTCTACTTTCATATTTCAGGTTGGTTGCTAAGTCAAAGCAATTTAATAGAACCACTGACATTATGGCAGAGGATATGACATTTAGGGGAAGAAAAGCATGGAAGTAATAGTGTGTGGGTATAAAAAATGTCTGCTGAAGAGCTGCATGGGATAAGTTGTAAGAAAGCAGCATACTGAAGTGGCCACTCAACACATCAATTTATTAAGTTTAGTAGCATCCCCCTTCCTGAAACTCATGTGATGTCATGCCTGCCCTCATGATACCACTTATAAAAAGATTAAAGAGGGTCGGAGTGCAGTTTTTCTCAAGATCTGTTTGCCATGTGAAGCAGGAGACAAGGAAGTGAAGAAGTTTATGTAAGGGATTAGTTGGAAGCTGCAGTTATGAAGGTTGCTTATGCAAGGAAGAACAGTGTATTTAGTAAAGCAGAGAAGTGAGGAGAAGGCAAAGAAATCATAGAATCATTAAGGCTGGAAAAGACCTCCAGGATGATAAAGTCCAATGTTACTGGCCAGGAGGCCTATAGTTAATTCATCCTTCTGACAAAAATTAGCACAGATTTAATGCTCTTTTTCCTGCTACATTCTTTGTTTTGTAACTGGTGTTTTTTCCTTCTGGTAAAAGGCAGTGTGGTGTTGTGACTTGCCTGCTTCCCTGTTCAGGAACAGTACATACAGGGGAAAATTCCAAATTGCTATTTTCAGCAGGTTTTTCCTTTAAAAATAAATTTTAAATTATAATAATTATTATAACGATCATCATCATCTAAAATAAGTGGATATTATAACACACCCCATCTCCTGTGCACGCAAGCCATGCCGAGTCCCAGTGCCAAATCAGGTGCAGTTGCAGTGGTTTTTAATAGGATACTTCCAGCTTTTGAACTGAATCCAGGGGGAAAAGCCATCATTGTACCACAGGTCTCCTTTTATCCCCATGCCAGATGCAGAGTTTTTCTTATCCAGCATTGTCGTTGATTCCTTCAGCTCCCAGGAGCTGCTGTTTAACTTACAGAAGTTCTGTATAATAAGACCTACACCACCTTAATCCTTATCTCAGGCAGTGCCAAGCATGTCCTTCAAAGTCTGTGAAGATCATAAAAGCTTCTTCTAATATATAAATTTTATGAAATACATATAAATACACATTTTATGAAGCATGGATTTTAAAATATACACAAAAATCCCACACTTTGACTCATGTGGGTAAAAACCCTGAAGTTCTTCAACCATTCAATCTTCTGACTTTGCTGAAAGGTATTAAATGCATTAAAAGAAAATACCCTGAAGAAGAGAAGGAAACAAAAATTAATAGGTTTGGTTACCATTAAAATCAAGTCAAAGAAATTTCCTAATAGGTCACCAACCAAGTTGTCAAAAGCCTGGTTCATTATGAAGCAGTCAGTGAGAAGTAGCTAAGTGCTCCCCAGAGGGTGTGTTTTATTCTAACAAAAAACAAAGGCTAAAATAGGTGCTAAATTGTACACAAGGTGTGCCTTTAATGTAAACATGAACCACTTGCAGTTAATGGAAACCTGAAATATTAGCTTTGGCACTTACAATAGGAGAAATCAAAGTAAAATATGTGCAACGAGTATATCCACAAAAAAGCTGCAAAAGGCATAATTAGCAATTGGAATAATAATTTTTTGTTACCAAAATAAGAACCTAGTTAATGGAATCCATACCAAAAGAGTCATTACCATTTTCCAGCTGTGTTTCATAAGGGGAAAAGTGAGTAATTTACTCTAGTTCTTTAAAATGGCTGTGAAAGTCTCATTATAGGAGACCTGACTACATAAAAGTCTCTGAACTTGGAACACAATTTGTTGAGGTGACAGTCCTAAGTGGAGATTTTAAAAGCCTCCTTGAGCAAATGATGTCTGATTCTCATTCATTTCTCTTAAGTGCTGTTGTCCTTCACGTGTGTGCCTTGTACAAGGCCTTTATTTGCAAGGAAATCTCAATTTTTTTCTTGATTGCAATCTACAGCAGAGTGATCAGAAGAGATGAGTATCAATGTGAGCCCGAAAAATCATTCAAAGAATTTACAAATGGAAATACAAAGCTGCCTGTGGAAATGTTTTATAATCAGTGTGACAGAGAAGAAGGATCAGGATGAGACCCTTTGAAATAAGGTTGCAACTATTTTTTTTACTGATGTAAATCAATTCTTGAACATACTCATGTCATCAACTTGTGTTTGTATGGCTAATTCTCCACCCATTTCTGCAAGGCAGACATAAATAAAGCAGGTCTTGTGCCTCTCTAGAAGAATACACTGCACTAGATTAGTACAGATTATTTAGCATTCTCATTAATTATTCCTGCACAAATTCCCTTGCTCTTTTCCTTATTTCTTCTCTTACCATCTAAATGAGACTTTTTTTTCTTTTTCAGTTTGTTTCATCTTTGGTAAATCTTTTACAAAATACAGAAATGGGTAAAAGTATATTAGATTTCCTATGTTAAATTATTGAGCTGATTATTTCTACAGTGTGAATATTATGGAACTTTAAAACCCAAGTTTGGACTTGTGAATAATCCTTTTTCATCTCTCTGACTTTGTGATTTTGTTATAGAACTTTTCATCTAACAGAGAAATAAGAACCTGGGTTTGAAAAACCCAGAATCATTCTTTTCATTATGCTTTTTATATTCAAACATTTCAGATTAAAAGAAAAAAGAGAGAGAAAAAAAGCGGAGAAAAAATTCTTCAAATGGTCAAGAGAATGTAAAAAGAGGTAACCAAAATACCTTTAAATATTATCTCCAATCTTATGTTGTCATTAGGGCTTTTTTAATCATTAAAGAAACAGGCAGATTACATATGGAGAAAAGAAATGGCATTGACATCAATAATTAGCTGCCATTTTCTTTGGTGCAGAATTTCACCCTTTTTCTTCCATGAAAACATGTTCTGGATGTCTTGGTTGCATATTTCTCATCTCCAGTACTACACTAGCTTCAGATCTCATTTTAAACAATATTACATTTGGTGTAATAAAAATGTTACAGCTTGTGAAATATGTCAGAATTTGGGCTCACAGGAGGTTGTTGAAGTCCAGGTTCTAATAAAACCCATCTGATAAAACTTTTTTGCAAAAGTTAGTTTAGTTTGGTAAGTAAGATGACATTTGAGGCCTTGTTTTCTACCCGTGCTCTCTTTGATGCAGATTTTAAACAGATCTATTATAAAATAGATCTATTAGATAATGTAGATTTCGTAAGAAAGAGGGATTTTTAAATTTATTCTTTCTCTTTTTCTTGTGTCCCTCCTCCATTTAAAGAGATGGAGCAGGAAGGCAAGGCAGATATGCATTTCATCTGTTTCAAAATTACTGGTGACAGCAAAAACAGATGTTTTCCTTTCTCCTACAATGTTCAGTCCACTACATCAATGGCACATGCAAATAAACGAGCAAGTAAAATTGCATTTTGAGCCCAAAACGTTGGGAGGGAAGAAATCCTTGTGGTATGAATTTTCCATGTTCATTCTTGGGAAGCGTTTTTCACTTTCGCGTTCGACAAGCACACTGGCAACACGAGCTGTTCAGGAGTTTAGGATGTTCCCTCTCTCAAGCCCCCCTCAGAGCATGAATATCTTGTAGTAGGGTGAGAAGGAAGGAACAAGTTGCTGATAAAATCCTGTGCCTCAAAACCTAATGAAATGAAGACAGATGTGTATTTATTGGAGCTGTGTCCGTTCCATGAGATTGACTGTGGCCCCAACAGCCATAAATTATGTGCCATGTCCAGTCTAAGAGGTTTGCAAATGCAATATGAAGACCAGTGGTGCAAGTACTGGAAACTCCATTTTGAGGTTTTACTGGAAATGAAGGCAGAGTTGTTCGTGATATGTATTTTATTTTTAAGGTGATCTACTTCATAAAAATAAAACAATTGAGTCATTACACACTTGCCGCCGCTCACGAAGCAGGAAGTGAACTGGCTAGAAAGTCAGTCTTTACAAAATTAAATCTCTCTGTGTGAGTTTACGTTTGGATGTGGAAATGAAAATCCTTATAAGACATTTTATGAGAGTCTTGAAAGACCAAGAGAAAAATATTATAGGAATGATGATCTTGATGCTTTTAATATCTCTCAAATGAAAGTGGCTTTTTAGTGCACCTAAAGAACATCTGAAATGGAGTAAAATTTTTTCTTCCTTGCATTTTCAGGAAGCCATACCTGAGGATTCTTTTGAATAGATATTAGATGCTGTTTTCACTATTATTATGAGGGCAAAATAGTCTATTTGATTTTACAGAACGGAGCTTCTCCTTTATGTAAGGCACTTGGAGGTACTCCGTGCTGAGGAAAATAATTATTAAATTATGATCTCACTGGTAATATTAAAAACTATTTTTGAAAACCCTGTGTGGTTTGAATTTGCTCCTGGAAGTAATACATTGCAGAGGAATGTTTCAGGTCCCTGTGAAGAGGTTCCAAATTCCGTACCAGCATTTTCTACACTATGTATAGTCTTGCAAATGTTGTCAAAGAAGGACAATTCACCACCATGGAATTATTCCTAAAACAGTACTGGTCACCAAGTATAAGAAACGTGTTTGGAACTTTTGTATTGGTTCTGCATCTTTGCTGGAAGAAATAAGAAATATTATTATTATTCAAGAATCAGCCTGAGATTTGTTGCATAGGAAAATCCTGGCTTGAAGACATAGAATTTGACAAATAGAGCTACAAGTGAAAGAGAAACCCTTGAAAAACAAAATCCCTGTAGCAGGGATTTGCAAAACTCTAAAGAAAATTTGCATTATAACACCTTTTTTCCCTCCTACTTCCTGCAGAGGGATCTCCCACAGCAATCCCACCTCTTTGAGCTCAGCACTTCAAGCTTCAGTCGGCGCAGAAGTCCTGTTCAAGCTGCACAGATGAATCACTCAGAAAAGGACTTTCACAACAGCTGATGCCTGCTGCCTGCAACAAATGACACGTTCTTCACTCCAGGATGTGGAGGAAGTTTTGCATGGAAGTCAGTCAGCAAATACTGGCTCAGGAACTGTTCTGCACATTATTAATTAGTGAATTAATTTATTCTAATGGGAGAAGTTTGAGGTTATTGGAGATGTGTTGTTTCAATCAGTCCCCCTTGCCATAAAGTTCACACTTTTCCACAAAGTTTCAGCTCATTTGGGTTCAGTGAGTGGCTGTAGGAAAATTGCCCCCAAAGCTTTATTTGAAGCCATGAGAACCTGAGTAATTAGTTGTTTTATTGTGAAAGTCATGCCTAGCATGTGGATTCTTGTCCTAAGATACATTGCTGAAGCATATTCTGCATTTAGTTACCTGCCTGACAAGTTGTGTATTTGGCAGGAAAAAGTCGTTCTGACTGTGATTGATGGTGCAGCTCCCCCTTTGCAGTGATGGAGAAAATAAGCTGAGTCAAAGTAGATCTGGCTATAGCACAGCACTTCTCTCTTTGCTGTTGCTTCCTCATTTCACTTGGATAAGAAGGCTTTGCTTTTCCCACAGTCTCCTATCTACGAAGCTCTGTTCTCGTTCCTTTCTTCTTTTTCACTTTGAAATTGCTTTAGATGCATTACTCTGTACTGGCTGACGTTAAAGAAAACTGGGGTTTAATAGTTCCTGTTATCTGCCCTTCAGTTCAAGCACAAAATTTTAAAAATAAGAGCCCCTGGTAGGGACTGAACAGTGTCGTTCACCTGAAAGCTGCACTTTCTCTGTGTATTGTGACATTTTGTTTCAGGCTCTGTTTTTCCTGTGCCGATTTCTCTGGCATTCTGGCTTGGCACCTGTCTAACCATCACAGAGAGACCACAGGCACACTGAGGGATCACAACATTCAATTAATTTCCTCTTTTATCATTTCTTTTATTCTTTGCCTTCGTTTTGTGAGTTCTTTTACTCAGAGTTCGAATTAAAATGCAGGAGACCGGGAGTTTATCTTTGGACTTAGATGTTTATTATATCTTATCTATAATACAGCTGCACAGAGTGTGCCTCCAAGTTAACAAGGTGGAAAATGGCCATGAGTTCTAACTTCCAAGGCCTTTTAAGGTCCAAATCACCCAATTATGGAATGCCAAATAATTTGTTGTTACTTATAATCCAATAACTATTCATGATCCACACTGCGGGTTTTTTGACCCAATACCAGAACACCTAGATTTGTGAAGAAGAAGGAGAAAAGAAGAACAAATCCACACTCAAAATCCTCCATATTGTTACACATATCCCATAAACCTAATTTTTTTACATCTCTACATATTCCACCCAGTGATATAACTTTTAATCACACAGCAACAACCTCAGTGTTATCACATAATTTGGGAAGCCTTTCCCAAGGCTTCAGGTCAAATACAGTGTGCTTCTGAGGATCACTGTCTGTCAGCACTGGAAGGCTGAAATTCTCAGAACTCAGGGTTCCAACAACATTGGTGCTGAAGCTGCTCTGTAGTTTAAATGTATTTGACAGTGTGACTTTTGGGTCAAAGGGGCACAGACACACACCTAAGAGTTCACCTTCTGCCTGGAAAGCTCGTGGGGTACACCTGCATGAGCTTTCCATTGCCTGATAAGGAACTCCACAGTTGATTTTCAGGTGTCAGCCTGGCAGTGAAAAGGATGAGCTTACAAGGAATCCAGTGATGCAGTCCATACAGTCACAAGGGGTATGAAGAAAAGATGTTAAGTAGGGGACTTGCTGGCAGAAGAGGGAAAATTTGTACTTAAAATTCATATATTTCACAACTTGGTCTGCAGTTTATATGATATTTACATGCAAGCACAATATGCAGAAGACTCTGAATTTATACCAACACAATCACGTCCCCAGCTCATCTATTCCTTCATTTTGGTGGAAGCTTGAGACAAGCCAAATACCAAATTGAGAGGCTTAAAAAGTATTGCATCTATTTTCATACCATTTCTATACATGCTGACATATCAGAGAACAGGCAACTTCATCCTGCTTTCTTATCCAAGAAAGTGCAGCACTAAGTGTTTGCATTTTCTGGAACCTGGATCATTGTTGCAGATGAAGAGGTGCATTTGAGAAATAGGAAAGAGTTCTGAAAAAATGGGTGCTGTTGATTGTCTGGGAACAGCTGCCACCTTGGTTTTGTCCCTGGGCACCAGGTGACATCTTTTGGTAGTGAATAACCTTTTCATGGGTAAACCATTCTTTCTTTTATACAATCTTTTATTAATATCATTGTGTTCATTTTAATTTCTTCAGTAAATTGTGACTCCAACTCATAATCTCTCCTGGTATTTTTCCTCCACTATTGAAATGGGGCAGTTTGATTTTGCTTCATTTTCCTGCTGCGTTTTAAACCCAGCGCACTTAAAAATTATCTTGTTTGTGTTTCCCTGTGGGGAAAATGTTGGCTGACAGTATTATCCTGAAGCTTTTGGCTTTAGGGAAAATTTTGCTTTGCAGACAAAAAGAATTGTGCAAGAGCAAACTGCTATTTTTTTATCTTCTTAAGCTGGAAAAGTTTAATAATGAAAGAGCAAGTAGAAATTGCCTAAGCCTGCTTTATTTTGCATTTTTCTACTTGCATCAGGGTCTTCAGAGCTTAATAATGTCGTCCCACTATGAAAACTTTGGATAATGTGGGATCAAAAATAATAAAGCCACATGTGAGTATTTGTGAGCCGGTTGCTGTGCCATTTAAATATTAATGGAGACCTTTGCATCCTTGAGAATTTGTGGTCATCAAAGACATTGTGTTGGATAGATTGTCTCCCAGTGATTCAGAAGTACCATGGTTATGTATATTTCACTATTTTTCCAGGTCTTCTGGCATTTTAAAAGACACCCCCACATTAAATTTCCTCTGGCCTACAATAAACCTCCAAATACAAAGGACATTATGGGGGACTTGACTAAAATTTTTCTGCCTTTTAAAAATTACAGTGCTACTTGGCAAACAGGTGAAAGAACAATATTGCTATTGAGTGTTTATCTTCATTATATGTAGAAATAATCAAATTGTATTCTTCCTTTCTGGTGAGAAGTGATTGTTATGGGATTTGGAAATGGAGCAACTCTTTCTCTTTGTTGAGAAATTCCTCTTTCTAAAGGGAAGGTGATCATTTGTCCAGGCTCCTCTGCAGCTTGACACAGAAAAATCACAGGCAG
>NW_008238635.1:396270-403799 GCF_000691975.1 Corvus brachyrhynchos
TTTCCACTCCTAGACGTGAAGGGAATTACAAAAATAATCCAAATAAACAGAATTTCACAAGTAAAAGTGAATTCTAGGAAATGGCGCCCAGGTGCTGAAAAGGGTGCTAGGAATCCAGTGAGGCTGACCACGAGGCATCAATACTCACCATGAATCGTGGTTAAAGGTTCACTTTTCCTTTTCTTCCTTTGGGACAGCATGCACTGGAGGGTTTCAGTTTATTCTCTCTGCTGACATAGCCCTTCAGCAAGGTTTTAATACTGTCTTGGAAACAGACTCAAGGTACCATCTGTAAATTCCCTCATGTATCAAGGGCTTTTGAGAAGTTGAGGTAGAGAGAAACTGCAGACTGAATCTCCCATTTTTCGTCATTTTTCAGAACACAATCTGGACTCTTCCCTCTTTTGGTGGCAAAACACATGGCAGATATACATCATGATCCTACTGCTCTGCAAAATCATATGGAAAGGTTAGAAGGAACAGGAGTTGAGTAAGGAAAGATACAGGCAGATAGGCATTTCATGAGGATGCAAGGAGAGAAGATGAAGATATAGGAAATTTAAAAGGTTGAAAAAAATTAAAACATTTTTTCAGACTAAAGTGTTTAATCTGCTTAAGATAACATAACCTAATGCTAAAGAGCTAACAGTTATTTTAATTACACCTGTTTTCTCTTCAGAATTCCCCAGACACCTATAGATTTCTTCCAGTATTACTCTGACACCATTATCCACTGTCTTCTATCTCACTGTGACACTTGGCTCTGTCTGTGTGTGAAGTTTTTCTAAGTCAGTTAATTAAATATTACCATAATCAAACATTTCCATCAGTTAGAGCATTCACATCATGAAGAAGATAAGAGAACTTAAGAAGACTGACTTCTTTGTTTTTAAATGCCAGAACACTGTGATATTTTCCTGGTTTGTAATGATCTCACTTGCATTTTTTAAGTTACCAGTTAGTACTGTAAGAATAGCTAAAAGAGGAATCAAGAACAAAAGAAAAATTGTAATCACCCACAAAATGTAAATGCTTACAAAGAGTGCTGGTGTTTTGAACACCAGAAATGCAACTCAGGTCTCTCCATACATAAATGGAGAACTATAAAGGATACAAAGAATTTTCACAAATTATTCTGGAAGATGATCAAAACTGCTTGAACAACTTCCATGCAAGGAGAGAATAAATTAGCAAGATTTCTTTATTCCGGAGTAAAGATGACAATGCTTAGTGAATGAATTTCAGTAAGTGGTGTGCAGAAGGGAGGGAGAGAGGAAACAGGAATTCTCCATTTCTTATACAGACCTAGAGGGCAAATAAAGAAGTTGCCCCGTAACAGCAGTAGAACAGTTTTTTAGAACATAAATTCAGTTCATTCTCATGGAATGTCACTGTTGTCAAAATTACAAATCAATTAGAAAAAAAAACCAATAAGGCTCAGAGTAAACCTTATTGCTCTCTACAGCTTCCTGGAAAGAGGTTGTAGCTAGGTGGAGGATCAGTCTCTTCTGGCAGAGAACAAAGGATAGGACTAGGGAAGCACCATGGCTGTGTGTATGGACTGGGGAGCAAGAGGCTGGAGAGCAGCTGTGGGAAGAGTCCTGGGGGTCCTGGTCCATGGCCAGCTGGATCCGAGTCAGCAGTGCCCTGGCAGCCAGGAGGGACATCCCTGTCCTGGGGGGCACCAGGCCCAGCAGCGCTGGTCAAGTCAGGGGGGGATTGCCCCGCTCTGCTCTGCACTGGGGCGGCCTCACCTCCAGTGCTGGGGGCAGTTTTGGGTGCCACAAGATAAAATAGATACTAAACTATTACAGATGGGCCACAAGGATAATGAAGGGTGTGGAGGAGCCGTATGAGGAGCAGTTGAGGGCACTTGGTCTGTTCAGCTGGATAGAGGAGACTGAGACCTCACTGAGCTCTTCAACATCCTCCCAAGGGGCAGCACAGGGACAGCTCCTAATTCTCTTTTCATGGAAATTTATGGGTGACATTACATCTTAAGGTTTTAAAGGTTTCTAGTTTGAATGGTAAGTTAATGCTAATGCTATAGTAAGTGTTTTATACTGAATCTGGTGTTGGATTTACTCTCCTGCCAAAGTTCCTTGATTTTCCTTGTTATTTTTGCCAGTAAACTTTTGCATGATTTTTACCTCTCAAGAATATCTGGTTGGTATTTTTCCTTGGCATCTACCCAGAGCAAAAGAACCTTGGTTTAGCCCATACATTAAGTGTCTGGGTATGACAGTGGCCATGGTTGTACTTAGTCAAAGGTTGGACTCGATGATCTTGGAGGTCTTTTCCAACCTTGATGATGCTATGATTCCGTGCTCCCTAGAACACAGATTCATCATGAGGTTTACCTGTCAGTTGCATGTCAAGACTTCAGTTTGGAGTCAGGTATGATCCATTACAACTTAAAACCTCTCTTTTATAGACTTTCCTAGTTAGAGCATCTTAATTCTCCAAAGTGCAGCAGCACAGAGGTATGGGATAGACAGGAGAGGTGGGTGTAATAATTGTGTCAGTCGAGGGTGGTTCCAGTGTGAACTCAGCAGGGCTCACATGAAGCCCTCTGTGCCCAGATGTTTGCACTGTGCCTGGGAAGGATGGCCAAGATCCCCAAATTGACTCTTCATTTTTCTCTCTGTTCCTGAAATAAAGACTCTACCTTGCTCCTGTCCTTTATTAGGTAATTTAGCTTCATGTACTTTGGGGCTGTGTTTCTGAAGTGCTGCTCCAGTTCAGTCATAGTTTTAAATGTCTATTGACTCATGTAAGGTATTATGCTGAAGGTGTAGACTCTATAGGAATAAAGAGGAAAAGACTGAGTTTTGCCAGAAGATGTGACTACTTCAAGCATGATATGGTGGGTACGAAGATGTTGGAAATGGGATGGAGTCCTCCTGATAGTTGCAGCCATTGTTTGGAAAAGCAGGTTGTCTACTCATGATGGAAATGGTGTCAAGGAGCTTGGGCAGGTGGTACCCAAAGTGGTGCAGGAGGCAAAGAAAAATATCACCCAATTCAATTTGCTATTCAGAATTCAAAATTATATTCTTCTTGAACCAAAGATACCCTTTGCAAGTCATTTTGCTTCCTTTATGTAATGGCACAACACTAAGTTTAATACATGGTGGGTGCAATAACTCCATGGATGAAAACAGAACAAGTTTTTCTTGAAGGACGGAGTCTGTTAAAGCTCAGAGCTTTGTCTTTCAGTGTAGAACTAGGTCAGTTATTCTTGTGATCACTATGGGGGAAATTTATTTGTTGGCAATGAAAACTAAAATATACATGTGAATATTATGTATTTTTAATTCGTCATGATTGGAATACAGCTCTGGACAAACAGGAATGCTTTCCCTGACAAAATATAGACTTGAAAATAATTCATGGACTTATACAATAAACTTGTAAAAAAGCAGCTAATAGAAGTAACTGTTAAAATAATAAAATACAGAAGTATTTTGTACAGGCAACAGTTATTAGATCCAAGAAAAGAAACATAAATATACTTGTGCCTCATCTACTTTTAAAATACCCAAGCCTGCTGGCAACTTTTGCTCCATGGAACTTCTGTCATTTGCAACAGCTGTTGAGTAAAGACAGAAAGATGGCGAGTGGGGTGAAGAAGAGATATTTTGGGATCTCCATACAAATAGCTTGAGTCAACAGTGGAGATAGTTTGGAAATACTTGACATGAATCATAATTGTATATTTCAGTCTGTCAATAACAAGGAATAAGTCAACAAGCTCAACTCACTCATTTGAAATCAAGAACACTTCACTGAACTGAACAGCAGTCACCCTTCCCCTGACAACTTCTCAAATGGGAAAATTATTGCCCATTCCTAATGAAAGGAGGAGAGAGGAAAAGAAATTGAATTTGTACTTGCTATAAAGAAAAGCATTCTATCTGGCTCATGATGTGCTTGATTCGCAGCATTTCCAAAGCTTTTAAGAAACTCACATGCTTTTGTGGTGCCTTTTGCAAAATGCAAAGGAAAAAAAGAGGTAATTCCAATGTTATTTTCAAGTTCCTAACTTCAGACGCATGATATTGCATTGTTCTGAGCAGTACAGCATTTCATGGCACTGCCAGCTCCTAGAAAACAAAGTAAATGGCTGTGTTACTTCTGCTGTAGAGCATGTTATCTAAATAAGATCTTAGGCAAATAAACTCTAGGGTCCTGTCTGCATGTTTATGGAGTGTAGCACCAAATCTGACAAGTCCCATCATTATTAGATCATCATTATTGGAAGTATGAATATGGACCCATGTTTATTTCTGAACTGTTTGAAAAGTAATTAAAGAAGTAAAATAAAAGCTAGTTGTAGTTTAAAAGTTATCTTTGTACTGACATCCTTGTCAAAATGTACACTTGGCTGTTAGTCATGTCCCAGAATAAATATCTGACTAAAACCTGTCAATCAATGTCTCTCTTGTTTAATTTTGTCACATCAACACCATTTGGGTAATTTACAATGTTCCCAGTGATTTTATTTTTACTCAATATTATTCTATTTTCCATTAGTCTCTGCTCTTGTAGAACACGCAGCAGAGCTGTAAACTAATTTACACACAGGAATAGATATGTCTGTAATTATGCTTGAGAAGGCAAATCACTGCAATGCCTGCTTCTGTTTCCATATTCGTTGTAAAGAGAGAAAATACAGAGGAGAATATAGAGCTCTATAGTACCAATAAAATGTAATTTAGGTGCTTGTTTCCTGCGGGAAAGGAGTAACTTGGGGTGTGAACCCACAGTTCTGTTCATGCTAGAACAATCTCATTTTTGTGGTCTGCCATTACCTTCCTTGCTCTTCTGCTACATCACTTCACCCAAAACTTGCCAGATAGAGGGCCTAAAATATTTATATAAATTTCTCAAGCTGGGAAACACTGAGCTTGTCCTAATTAATTTTAAAATTTGTATTTGCTACTTTTGGAGAGAGATACTGAGAGTTGTTTGTTTTCCTTTAAGCCCTATAAACAACAAGCTGCTTTATTAGGGATATGGAGTACCAGGATCCCTCATGAACATCAGCTGGGCCTGGGGTGCTCAGCCCTTCTGCTCAGCAGCTATAATTATCCCAAAGAATTAGCCAATTTCCTGGCAAATAATTCCTCATACATCACTATCTCTTTCTGCTTTGTTTATTCATACTCAGTGATTTTCCTCCATTTCTGTGTTTTCCACTGCAGCTACTCTTTAGGAACTGTCATGCTGTTTTATGTTAGTCTTTCTTGACACAGATGACAAAGTTGGTTAGACTATATTTTATCGAACTACAAGTTTTTTAGGAGAAATACCTACCCATAAAGTTTCTTTTTCCCAGTGCCTGAGGACATGTGAACCTCATGCTCTGAATCAAATGTTGACTGCTAACACGGGATGTAAAGAGAGCCTGAAAGAGTTAAGCAGAAAAGGGTTTCTCGCCCACCTTTTTATTTGACATACTTGAACTATTTAATTTTTTTAATTTTCCAAAACTCATGGCTTGCATTGGGTACATCCACTGCTAGTGGAAAATTAGCATTTCATTAACAGTTTTGAACAGCCTCTTCTGTGCCTTCATATAAAACCATCATACAGTTTTAGAAATTGCTGTGCACTTGTTCAAAGCTGTTATTAGATGTCAGAAAATACAGACAAAAAGAAGACAACAAATGATTTGAATAACTCTTTGGTGAATATAAACAGTGTATCTGAGCTGAAGAGCTTTGCCTTGCAGTGGTTGGTCAAATCTCAGGCTCAGAGAAAGTCATTCCTATTTTGCCTCTTCAGAATATTTGTAGTTCAGCAGTAAGTTGTAGTAGCCCATAGCTTAAGATAAGTCAAATAGCAGTGAGGCTCGTACAATATATTGGGTGTTTTTCTCTGTGTGACTGAAATGCTGAAATGCCCTACTTATTGTGTATCAAACTGATGCTTCATATTTCTGTCTGAAATGGCTTAGTGCAAACAACATATAACAGTAAAATATATGGATTTCATACAACTATCCAATATAATGAGGTGTGTGAAGTCACTAAAATTGCAAACAACTTCCCTGAAGTGGTGTAGAATGAACCCTCCTTGTGACAAAGTTGTATTAAAATAGTGTCTTTGACTGTGGACTTCTGCAGAATCATTCTGAAGGTTGATGAGTGACATGAAAACCCAATGGGTAGTGGGGAGAAGGGGGAGATTCATGGGAGAAGTACTGACTATGATGGTGGGTTGGCTTCAGGTGTTTGAGAATTTCTGGAAATCAAAGTAAGACAAGGTGCTGAAAGCTTTCTGCTTTTGAAGAAGGAACGTGAAGCTGAAATGAGGACCAGCAGGGTTAAGAGTTGCCAGAAGATTGCTGCATCTTAGAGACACAGTAAGTTAACAGAAAAAAAAAACTGTCAAAGGAAAGCCCTGTCTTGTATGGATAAAGTTCACAGGAAAAAAGATGTTTATATGCCCTTCTCATTTTTGTCCTTTCTTGTCTAATGCCTGAGAGTTTCTCCTGTAAGAGTCAAATAATACAACTTGTTTTCGCTAAGTGAAAAAGAATTTTAGTCACCTTTGAGGAAGAAGTCATAGAAAGTGTTCTGGGAAGATTCCCCACAATAATTTAGTTTAGGTCCCATTACAATAATGGTGAAAAGTAACAGTCTCTGTATAGTCACTGTTGGATTTGCAATCTAATTTTATCTGTGACCTAATTCATATGCTACGTGATGGTATTTTATTCAAATACACAGTTTTCTGGGTGACTGTAAGCAGTGTCAGTCACAGCCCCGTATCAAATCTAAAAAATTGTCAATCTTGTACTACATGCTTCACTATTTATATATGCAACCATCTTGGAGATGGTGCAGAGTGTCCATCATGTCTGTAAATGCCTGGTGGTCTGTATCAAACTGAAGGGAAATCATGCCTTTTGAAGTGGCAGTGGCTGTGCAAATCATATGAGATTTCATGCCCTTCCAAAAAGTTCTGTAGAAGTTGTGATTCTGTATCCTGCTTTATTTCCTGGTTTAAACTATTCTTTGGTCACCTGGAGAATTATTTCTGTATTCTTGGCCAGGAAGGCCGGAGATTATCCTTTGCAATCTGTCACCTCATTAAATTCCTTTTTGGCAGAAACATTATTCCCCAGAAACATGATCTTGCTGAGGCTTAGTCCTAGGATATTGTAGGGTTAGCTGTATTGCCTCCTCCTTAACAACATACTCCTGAGCACAGTAAGAAGTAAATAATGCAGCAGCCCTCAGAGAGGCCATATAGTTCCTGACACTTATTGAGAGAGAATTCAAATGAAGTATCCGTAAGTTATGTTTTTCCCAGCTTAAAAACTTCAGATGTGAAGACAGAGTTGCTTTCAGAGTTGTTACTTTGTGATCTTGGTGTCCTGTGTTTGAGTATTTTGTATGAATTATGCCTACATATTTTCTAGCATCAATATGGAAATGGTGTTTTGCACAGACTGATGTCTCCTCCTGCTCCTCTCATTATTCAGCTAGTTACTTCACATCCCTGTTCACCTCTGAATG
>NW_008238635.1:403830-409312 GCF_000691975.1 Corvus brachyrhynchos
AACAATCCTTCCCCACCAGTATTTGGATCAATAGTTCACATTTTTCAGAATCATTGCAATTTGGCAATGTCTGCCATTTCCACCTAATGTTCAACATCTCACATAATTCCACTATTTTTTTCCCTTTTACAGTTTTTTTTCCCATAAAAAACTACGAGTAGGATTTTTTTTTTCATAGTTTTCCCTGATTTTCTTATTCTTAACACTGGAAGCAGATTGTCTTTGTTCAATTCTGTTTTATTATGGTTAAGATATAAAAAGTGATCAAAGGGGTCTCATTTTCTGCCTTAACAACCTAAGTGTTTCAAAGTGAATTCAGCTTTGCTGTTGCACTCTTAAGAACCCCTACATAGTGCTTCACTTTCCTGGAAACTAGTTCTACTTGTTTTCTGATACTACAGTTCTTCACAAATACCTCAGAGGGAAAAAGATGATGATGGTGGTTGAATTTGATAAGGTATTGCTATTACAGAGAAAAAGCTAGCGTGTTCTTTCTTCCTGCCATGCCTGTGGTGATTTATTGGCAAGAGGGAGGAACACCCTTCTGCCATCTACTCACTCTTGTTTGTACTACACTATTTTAAATCCACAGACCTGAACATCTGTAATCTCTATTCAGTTCTTGACTGGAGCTATTTTTAAAAAAATCCGTGCCTGTTCTTAATCTTATTTTGCATCCAAACAAACCCAAGACTTCTCAAAGATTGTTAAAACAACAAAATAAAAACAAAAGCCCCCAGAGAAATTGGAAAATGAATGTATGAACCCATCCATGCATACTGCACCACTGGCTACGTCCTCATCAACTCTTAGCATAATTCAGAAACATTTAAGTTGGAGAAGGCCTCTAAGGTCATTGAGCCCAACCATAAAGTCTCATATGCCACCAGCATACAAGATCCTTGCTTAGTCCAATTCTGGACAGGGAGTCAGGCATCCAGACTGTCATGGTTCAGGTAAGTGCTGTTTATGGCACCATTCCTGACAGAGGGCCATACTTGTCTTTCCACTTCCAACAGGAAATTCCACTCTAGAAAATAAATTCTCTTGGAGAAATGTCTTGACTGTGCTTCAAGAAAAAAATAGTGTCCAAAATCTCTTGAAGAAGTAAGATACATCTCACTGTAAAATAGCAAGTATTTTATGAACTTTAACCCGACTTTTCTGTATTAAGCATTTCTGGAACTCTCATTTAGTAGAGAGTAGGCAAATAGGTATTAGCTTATATGCTTTCACAGTGGCAAACTGTGAAAACGAGATTATTTTCCTGAGTGTTTAAACAACTTCCCAAAAAAGTTGTGGTTTATTCTGGAAGTGTAAGTTCTGAGAGTTACAGGATATTCAGCTCTGCAGATGACATCTGGGAGAAGTGGCCCATCCTCACAACACCTTTATAAATAAATATCTGCAAGTGAGGACACTTGAGAAACAGAAAAAACCTGACAAAATGAAATTTGTGTGGTGCCTCTTCTCTTCCATGCTATAATTCTTAATTTGCATAATGGCCTGATGTGTTAGCACAGAAACCTGTAAGACACTGGAAGGAATGAAAAGCCCTTTAGAAACAATGGACTCTTTATTCAATGTAATTTTGATTGGTGCTTCATATTTGAAGAACATCTGGGAGGCAGAACACTCAAAATGCAGATAATTTCTGGAAATTTCTTATGCTATGTATCATCTAACGTTGCTTTTTCCTTACATCATCTATTGTCCTTTAAGAAATCCCAGCTGAGTGAACCTCTTGGCATAATCTTTGAATATAAATTTTCAATACATAGTCATATATAAGATATGCCTGAATTAAATTAGAATATCTGTCGGAGAACCAATCATTCATACACAACAGAAACTGTTTCATTTTCTATGCTAGTCATTCAATTATTTACATCCCAAGACAGGAACTTGCTCATAAAACTTGTCCGTCTTTATTTTCCGCTCCCCAGGAAGTGAAATTCATGAGTTTAGGAGGTAGTGTAAGAATTACAATAACAAAACTTTCCTAAATTTCAGCGCAATCATTTAAAATGTCTAATCCTCAGATGAACTGGAGACAAGACATAGCTCTTGCAGGTCAGTTTAGGAGCTTGACAGATGGATTCATACACTGCAGCACCTAGGAAATCCCTGGGAAATTCTGGAGAATTTGTAGTTTTAACTTACAGAGTTTACTTAGAGCAGAAGTTTGGAAACATCAAGATGGGTATAGGAAAGTATCAAAGAAAGAGGAATTTGGGGAAGTTACCCCATGCAGGAACGATACAGAATCAAAATGTCACAGGACACCTAGAGTTACTTTTGAATATCTCTGAGGAGGGAGGCCCCACAACCTCTCTGGGCAGACTGTGCCAGTGCTCATTCACCTTCTCATTAAAAACAGGTTTCTGTGTTCCTGATGGTTGAAAGAATTATCTGTGCTTGTGTCTGCCTGTTGCCTCTTGTCCTTTCTCTGGACACCATTGAAAAGAGCCTGGCTCCATCTTCTGTGCACCCTGTCTTTAAAAGTTCACATACCTTAGTGGGCGATCTCCAGGTTGCCCAGTCCCAGTTTGATTTTAGGAAGCATTTTTTTTACAGCAAGAATGGTCAAACACAGTAACAGATGTCCTAGAGAGGTGGACAGTGCCCCAAGCCTGCTGGTCTGTCTGTACATTTCAGATGACATCACCCCAGGGGCCAAATCTGCCATTTGTACTTGTTGAATTCCATAGTGTCAGTGGTTGCCCAGTATTCTGGTTTATGACATCTCTCTGTAAGCCTCTCCACCCCTGAGGGAACCAATTGTTTCTCTTAATTTAGTCAACAAGGTTAGTTTCACTCAATTCCCATGCCCAGGTTTGGTCAGAATGTCGAAGAGAACAGGCCTGAAACTGAACCCTGGGTGACATCAGTGCTGACTGGCCATGAGCCAGGTATTACCCCATTTACTCTAATTCTTTAAGCCTGAACTGTCAATAAATTGTTCACTCATCCCATTGTTCTTAATTCTTTTGTTTCCTGAGGTCACAGAGTAGTACAGAAAATGTATGAACTGCCAGGAAAACCCTGCAGATATGAGCTTATTTTTAATCTGGATGATGGCCATTTCATTGTTTATGCATTTAAGACAAAGGCTTAAAACTGCTGCTCAGGAAAACATTTCACATTTTCAAGACTTCTCTTCCATTTGCAATTTTGTAATCTTCAACTTTCTTAGGCTGGTATTCAAATAAATGTTGTTGAGGAAGTCACTAGTTGCAGTAAACTCTGTGTCAATGTTGAAGGCCCCTTGAAAGATAATTCTGGGAACTCTGTGGTGAGTTCTGCAAGTGGTCTGAACACCTCTAGTTTATACAGCCTGATTTTAAATAAGCAAACCCTGAAAAATCTCACTTTGGAGTTCTTGCTTTTACATAGAAATACTTTATGGGGAAGGTAAGAAAAGCAGGTCTGAGTATATTCTCATAAAATAAGGTGTAGGACAGAAAGCATGTTAATTCCACAAGATTACGTGCAGCCTGCTTTGGTCCCTGTTCCACTCCATGCCATAACCTTTTCTCAGCCTCCAGCACTCAGTGCAAATCAAAATCTTCACCCACCCCAAGGTGGGTGCAGAGGGGAAACCAAAATCACCTTCCGAGACTTGGCAGACTTGGCTTGTGAAATATGCACTCAATCACCATTTGGTTTCTTAGACCAAAGAAGAAAAACTGAAACTGTCTGAGAATGATGACATTTCTCTCCTTGCCCCAAATATGGTGATCAGTAAAATACAAGGAAAACTGTAAGAAGCCATCTCTAAAAATAGCAGAATGTGTTTAAAGTAAAATACTGAGGGCTTTGTCATATGAAGGCAATGAAAGCACAGAGTGTAAAGAACTATCACACCTTGCAATTATCAGTATAAGAAGATTAAACAGCTCCATTCTTTTCTTTTCTTTCCATAACTGAGTTTATCTTCCTTCTCACAGCAGACACAGAACAAGACTGACAGACTTCAAAGGGAAGTGGAAGAATTTTAGGTTTCATCATTAATGATGTTCGATAGTTTTATCACTTTTCCTCCTTATCCCTCATTTGGCAAACAAATTTTTCACACGCAACAGATAGAAACTCATAAGATCTCTCTTTGGGATGTGATAAAATAAAGTGGAGGGGGTTTATTATCTAAGAAACTAGAAATATTGCTTTTTAGATTTTCTAAACACTGATACTGACAAAATGATGAGCAAGTAGTAACAGATTAGCTTGTTTATAACAGCAGTTTCAGTAGTAGTTTTTTCCCTTTTTTTAGCACATGCTTTCATACTTGTTGACCTCTGATTTGAGTAGTTGGGACTGAACATATATTTAATGCTGTAAAAGCAGTGGTATCTCCTTTCAATTAGATGGTGATTATAACAGTACCCTAAGTTCTTCTAGAGATGAGCACAGTTTATAGCTTTCATTTATTCTCCAACAGATGGTTATGATCATTTTAATGACCTACTGCTAAGCTGTATGTAAAGCCTATTGTATGCTCTGCTCATCTTTCACTCTGATGTTAGACTTAATTGAGTATCTGTAAATATGACAGCAACATTGTTGTGATGGTCAGTGACAGCAAACTAACAATATCTAAACAATACTAGCTAAAAATCCTATGAATTTCTGCTGGAGCACATAAATTTACACCCAAAATACCCATATTTTGAATGACTGCTTGAACTTTAATTCTAGTTCTTTTGCAGGCAGTTAATGTTTTTGCATTAACTGACTTTAGGTGCTGTTTCCAACAGCTAGGTTGACTGATGATGAGCTGGTAGCCCAGTACAGTTAAGAGTCCTGTTATTTTAGATATGATTTCAGCTTGCTGTTTTAAAAGTTACAGCTTACCCACAGACATCACTCCTGCCCCTTGGCCAAGCATTTTCACATAGGCAGGATATCACCTACATCATCCGAGGTGTCTTGTAGGGCACACTGCTGGCATATTCTCAGCTGCTGAGGAGCCCTCACCCTGGCAGGAGGACAGGACACCTCTGACTGTTGAATAGCATGCTGCTGCCTCTGGCAGCTTCTGCTGAAAAAGGTGTTTACCCCACCCCCAACACACTGCTAAATTCCCGAAGAATGATTTGTTCTGGCTTTTGGGTTGCTGTCTGCAGGGGGCCTCTGTTGAGCCCAGCCTGGTGTCAATCCCTTTGGCCCCTCATTCCTCTCTCTCTAAGGCAGTGCTACAAAACTCGTGGGTGGGCATCAGGATGGAGCTCCACCTCCTCGCTCTGTTTCCTGGCACACGCTGTGGCTTATCTCATATTCCAGCTCTGATCCGAAGGTGTGAATATGTGGCAGGCAGTCACCATCGTGGTGGACTAAATCCCAGTATGGGGCCTGCAGCCAGCCACCCCTCCCAGCTGTATTGGATGTAATTATGTGTCTCAGGAAGTGATGATATCCATGATGAGCTCAGAGTGCTGTAAGGCGTTGTAAGGCCTATTCCCAGTCATGGTCAAGCAACTCA
>NW_008238635.1:409341-455076 GCF_000691975.1 Corvus brachyrhynchos
CTTTCCCTCTTATCAGCTTTTCTGATAGTAATTGAGAAGACACCTTGGTCAGTGTTGTCACCTTGGCTTCATGTTTTAAATTTGCTACTGGTGCAGGTAACTAAATTGATAGGTTTGTTTGGAGAAAGGAAGGAATTCAAGTAGTAGGACTCTCAGCTAATATAAAATTCCACTGATTTCGGTGGGAATATGCTGATCTTCCCAGCTAAGAATATATTTTTTGGTGTTGTTGTGGGATCGTCAGCTTTCCTAGTGTACATATAAAAGGAAGTTTTAACTAATAGCCTGTGTTGAGGTGACTTTATGTTGTATCCCTTATCGCTGCCCATGCCCAGAAATTAATTTTGTGCCTTTCTATGCCTTTAAACTGAGCCTGAGAGGGGGGAGGAAAAACTGAGCAAAACTTCTTCAAAGCAGTTTTGCAGTTTTGTTTTCATGTTTCGAGGACACAGAGATAGATACAGACTCCTCTGGCTTCTAACAGCAGCAGTGGGAGTGGGAGGAAGCAGTTGGTTTTCCAGGCAGCTTTCGGGCAGTTTTGTCAGCTTCTTTTTTCTCCAGGGAGACAGAGAGTTGAACTTTTGTTTTTTCCTGGAATTTCGGATTTTTTCCCTTTTTCTGCTGAACTGCTTCAATATCAGAACACATTGGGAGGACTTTCCACTGAGCACAGAGGCCTGGCCCTGGGCCAAGGCCCAGCTCCGAGGAGACCAAAGGGAGGACTCTAAAATTTTCCCAGGTTTTTCTCCACAGTGAGAGATTTTATTATTCATCATTATTATCCTTTTCCAGTGTGTTTGTTAAATAAATAGTTTTTATGTCTTTCACTTTCCTTCGAGGAAAAAGTTTCTTTTTCCCCAAACCTGGTGGGGGAGGGCTGGTTGTGACCTGCCTTCTCTCAGAGGATATATTTCTAAATTAGGCCAAACCAGCGCAAATTTAGCGACGCCCAACTGCTTGGCTCTAAGGAAAGTGAAAAGCCTGTGCTAATTACATTTTGGTTTGAATTTACTTATTCTGTGTTGGGGTAAAATAGTCACCGTGTTTGTTGAGCTCATAATGTCTCTCTGGCTTGATATATTCATGTATTTCTGGTCCGTAGGCTTGTTTAAGGTACTAGTGCCTTGCTGGTCCCTAGGCCTATTTGCCTATCCACAGCTTGGTCCAATCTTATCCGTGATAAGGAATTTTTGCAGAGCAGGGGCATGAATTAGGATTTCTATTTTGCTGTGCTCGGTGATAATGATTTATAGGAAGTTGATAGAGGTACAAGCAGCTGTTCGAGGTGTGTATGATAAGTGGTTTCTCCTTCCTAACCCCAGTCCTAGCTTCAGTAGCCTGTTTGGGGAATTTATTAGTAATTGCACCCAGATTGTTAGAGGAGGAGGAGACGGGGTTTCCCTTCCCTTTAAATTTGATAGGTTGTCTTTTGGAGAGGTCTAGGCAACCTGAGCACCTGATATGTACAGAAAGGTGTCATGGTTTTGAAAAGTAGAGGAAAGAGTCCCCTCTCTGAAATGAAATATATTTCCAAAAAAAATTGCAGATTGATCCATGAAGCTCACCTGTGAAAACAATAAGCACAGAAATAACTTTTGTAGATGTTAATGCACCTTGAAGCCCATTCCTATTCTATTCTTGAATAGGAATTCTATTTTGGTCGTCAAATCAACAATTACTTTTTCAAACAATCTTCCCAATTAGCTAGAAAAGGGCAACTGAACTGTTAACTGAACTTCACTGAGCAGATTTTCCTATAGTAACATTTACTTTCCATTTTGTGTGCCCTTACCACCTGATTATTCAGTATTTAAAAAAAAAGAAAGGAAATGACATTTGCTATTAAGGAATTACAAGTCCAGTGCCATGTATTCCAGTATATAATTAGAATTATTCCCAGCATGGTAATAGTAGAACAGTTAGTTAATCTTCCAACAACATAAGTCCAATTTTGACCCACTCTGAAAGTCAAAGTTTAATTTTTCTTGGAAGCACTGTCAAAAGAAATAAGCACCAGCTACACCTAGAAAGGAAAATAATGTTTGTAAATTTAGATATCATTAGCCTTTATGAGTTTTTGAGAAACCAACATAGTTTCTCAACAGGATGTCTGTACTTTCTTTGCTGGGATTAATAGAATCTATCACCTTTTCTTCTGGCTTTTATAGTTGCAGTACTTCTTAGTAAATTCTCTCGTCCCTACCAAAGATTGCCTTAGGCTGTGCATACAACTGCTGTTTGTCTTCAAAACCTGACAAAAATGAATTTATTTTTTCTTTAACTCTTACAGAAGTGGTTCTTCTACCACAATATTTAGTTGATATCTTTACTAGACTCTGTAAGCCCAAGAGACTGACACATGGAAAAGCTGCAATGTGGCCCCCTTTGAAATGAATTAATACACTCCTGAGAATGACCAATGTGTTGTCATCACTTTAGGAGCCTTAGAGTGTGTTAATCAATGAAAATTTTTTTTCAAAACCCTAAGCCGTGTGAATAAATATGTCCTAATATTTAGGAGGATGTTGTTTGCACTTTTGAATTGGTAGAACATTCATTGACCCTTGCTATTAAGAAGCATATACTTTAAAATACTTCAATTCTTGAACAGAATGTATTTCCATCAGCTCTAATCTACCTGTGCTTTAGTAAATATTTTTGTCCTAGAATGTTTTCGTAGTGTTAGAATAACAGATGTGATGATTCATTCATTTCTCATAAGTTATTCCATTAGATAGGAGGCATAAAGATCTATCATATAACTCATTTGCATGGGAATAAATATCAGCACAACACAGAACATGGATGAGAGATTGTGTTCCATGTTAAAATAGTTTAATATGCATCTTCAAGTGCATTCCATAGCAGTCGTCATCCCTATGTATCCTTGTACAGCACTGAGTGAGATCCAAGCCGGCCATGACACCGAATTCAGAAGGCAATACTTCCCTGGCTTCTGCTAAGACTTTAAGAAAATTATGAGTATGTTAAAGTAAGAGTAGGAAACACTGATTGTATGCAAGACTGATTTTTAGAAGAGAGTTTGTATTTCACTGCTACATAGTCTGCAAATCAGTTTGATGGTATCTATTTCTGATTTTCTGTTTCAAAATCCATGCTTTTGTTTTTCTTACTTTTATTCTTTCTTTATGTTAGCTGGTAACTAACTTCAGTTTTAAAGTGTTTTTTCCTCTTTTTGAAATTACTTCTTCCCCTTCTTCAAAACCCCTTAGTCTTTCCTATGTAGGAAATTGAACTGAAGTTTCAAGGAATGGTCATTTGCTTTTTCTTCAGTGACAGATTTCTCTCATTTCTATATGCTATTTATTTTTTAACAGAATTAGTCACTTCAAAGTATGTCTCATGAAGTTGTGTGTCTGCCCGTTCAAGGTACAGGTCTGCTGAGGTATAAATAAGAAAGCATTGTCAGAAGAAGGTACTTACTCCACACGACAGAAAATATTCATTGGTGTCTTGCAAACTGTGAGGCTCCCAAATTTTACAGGCTTTTATTGAAGTGGGACATGTAAGTATATATCCAAAACCTGTTTATTTTGATACAGATAGAAATTCTGCCTGCAATCCACACTGATGAGCATTTTTTTACATCTCCAGCTAACATCATTTTGCGAGTTTTTTGCTCACTAGCTGTCCCATTACAGAGATGTAATAAATGTATGCAGTAGTGGGAAGAAATTGTATTTTGATAAAAGTTGTCAGACTTACATTACATAGTCTACCACCCCTTTCTCTTTTCCCAGGACTAAATCAATAAATGAAGACAATTGTTGCAAATGGCATTTAAACTGACTTGGTGTGAGTGGAGAGGAATGAATCAATGCCCATGCCTCTGTATGAGGGGGAAAAATGTGTGTGAGAGTTTATTGTTAATGGAATTTGAGGCCGAGAGTGGATGATGAAAAGGAAACTATTATCCTGCTACATTAAGTAACACTGAAGAAACAATGGGATGGGAATGTTCTGTTGCAAGCCTCACAAGTTTTTCAGGAAAAGGTAATTCAAAAGATTCCTAAAAACTGATTTAGATGAGTGGTGTGCCTTTGTGACCTTCAGTTTATCTTTCTTATCAAGTCAATCCAAACATATTAAGAAGTATCCGTTGGATATTTCCCAAGGAAAGAGGTCTCTAAGAAGGTATCCAAGGCTCTTTGAACTTGCTGAAAGTGCCAGGGCAAGACAAAGATAAAGTAAAATGAGGATTACCTGACAAAGCACTTTTATAGGTACCTTCCATATGGCAGAAGGTGGCAAGTCAAGCAAGACAGTGTTTTCCTAGAAAAGCTTTGAAAAGGTGAGAAATAGCTTTCAAATCTGTGAAAGTATTTTCATCTCGCAGTAGTTAACCTTTTTGGTTTTGCTTGTCATACATTTGCCTTCTTTTCCTCTAATGAGAACGCTTTTTCTTCTCTTCCCCACCCTGAAGGTGCCTGGTTCACACTTGCTGCTGTCACCAGACACATGATGCAGTTAGCCATTTCTGACACTTGGCATCCTCTGGTTTGACTTCCAAACAGAAAATGTTTATTTTAAACACTTCTTTTAAGGTTAAGTAAGCCTTTACTACAATAGGTTTAGTATTGCCTTTGTATTTCATCAAGTGTTTAAAATGTTAATCGTGTAGTGTGTTTTAGCTCTTTACGTGTTATAAGTTCTCTATTTTTAAGCATAGATAATCAAAAGGAAAATAGATTCCAGGAATCTAAGCAAAATGGAGTATATAGTGCATAACAACTTAATTTATATGGTCATTTGGGACAGATTATTTCATGTTCAATATTTGAGGAAAGGCTGAGAAAACACACAGATAGGAAACTCACACAAAGCAAAGAATTATCACATGCTTCTCAGGCATTGCCCCTTTCATCATCTCATGTAGTTTTATTTACATCAATAGCTGTAAGGGTCACTGGGAAAAGGCTTTTCAGTGGTGCTAAGCATGGTGCCAAATCTGGTGTTTACCAGGTTTTTCAAAAACATAATTTTGTCCAATTTTCTACTAATTTTAACAATTACGTGATACTTGGCTGTCTTACTTCCCTTTTTTTTGTCTAAACCACCACTGCCTACTTCTTCAGAAGATTATAATTGAACATTTTTTCAACATTTCAGAAATATCAGTAAATTTGAGTGCACCCTAAGTATTATTTTTAGGAAAATAGTTGAACCAGGGGAATAGAGAGGTTGTGGTCCTCATTCAAACATTTCTAAATCCTTTGAACAGCAAAGAATACATATCAATTTCTTTCATTTTAAAAAAGGATAATTCAGCAGTACCTCATTTCCAGGAAAGTAGATTCTACTGTAGGCTAAAATAAAGTGAAAAATTGCTACAGAAGTATGTGTTCCGTATTGTGTCCACAGAAAGCAAATGAGGGCAAATAGAAGTCGGGAGAAATCAATAAACCTTCTGTGAATACGGGGTTTCATGGCTGTTACCTTCCCAGTCTCTTTGCAAATCAAATGCTGCATTAACTTTCTTTGAGTAGGTAAAGAAAGTTGTTTGTGGCCATGCAAATAACCTAAAAAAAAGGAAAAAGTGTAAATATTTATTGCCGGATATTCTCATTATTTCTATGCCATTTTGCTCACTGGATTTGATAGAAAATGGCTTCTACTGGTTATTAGACTTATACTGTTACGTATTTTGCTTTTTTGTTTATAATTTGCAGGACTTTTTTAAATATTAAGTAGAATCTGGGACCTGAAAGTAGGAGAATATAAATCCAGGCAGCAGTAAGGTCACAAATGTGACAGAGCCTGCTGCTGATAGTAACAGATGACCTTCCATTAATTATGAGATTTCAAACGGTGGCAGGATTTAAATTTTAGGAAAAAAATTTGGCTATGGTGGGAGGGTCTCTGTGAACGCTGTCAGAGTTAATGCATTCCAGAGCTGGGGAGCCAAGATTAGCACTAAATCTGATCATAATTATCCCCACAATTGCTGTGTCCTGCTTCTGGGTAAGAACCTTCTCTCTACTGCTCTGCTGTAGTAATATTCCCTACAATTCCAAATAATTTACAGAAGACTGCTGGCCTCTATTCTGCATTTTTTAAGATTTTAAGAGGATATCCAAGCCTAAACTGATGACCTTGTATTACAAGAAGTGCAGCTTTTCTCACCATATTGTTGCTTTTCACTTCTCCCAGAAAACCTTTTCCTGAGAAATGTAAAAAACCAAAACAATCAAGGCTTCATTCTTGGGTGCCAGATATTGAAACTGTTCATTAGATACTTGGTGCTTCAACCTGCAGTCATCTGATAGAGTCAGCAGGGAGGATAAACACTGAACAAGAATCTGGGCTTTGTCATTAAATGAGAGAAGTTCAATCCCTACCTAAATTAGTATCCCTAGTCTCCTAATGGAAATGAGCAAAAGAGGGAGTAATAGGCTTCCTGAAACCAGCAAATAAATTTTTATTTTATCCTGTCAAAGCCAAAACAAATGTACCTTCCTTGTATCTTTTTCCCCTCAAGGCAAAAGCAAAATCCAAACATACAATCCAAATATACCATTCCTGTTTAAGGCTCTAATAATTGCAATTAGAAGAGATTCAGTAGTGAGAGTATCCAGACACAAAGCCCACGTAGCATTGATGTTTTATTGCTGTCACATGTGAGCAGTTTCCCTTGATAATGCTGCTTTGTGTGCACAAGAAAGAACAAAAACTTGTGTCTCCTAAGCAAAAGGAGATGACTGAAGGTGGAAACCTGATGACATCTGGATGACAAGCAGCCTTGTGCGTCCTGAGGGGAAGGAATTTGAAGAGGATGGACACATAGTGGTGCTATGCTTTTTTCACTCTTTAACTCTGCCCAGGTGTAGATCTCTCTGTCAGCAATAGTTCCTCTCAGCTGCAGTTTCACCCGTGGATCAATGGTAAACTGCGTAACACACACAAAACAGGAGGATTAATCCCCCATTTTATAAACTGAATGGTTATAGTGTGTTTTAAGAGCAATAAGAAATTCTCATAGCTGCATTTTGTTTGTCTTGTTATTTCTTCTCAGTTGGGAGAAGACTTCAACAAAACACATTTGGAATGTTAGGCACTATTTTGCTTCATTTCTATTCCCATTTGCTAGCGTCTTTCATCACCTTTATAAAGGCTGGATTTTCTTTTTGCCTTAGGCTGATGAGAAGTATGTAGCAGAGTCTGGAGAAAGACTACATTAGGAAATTTGAAAGTGGTCTATCATAGTCAATCTTTCATTTTCGATATCTTCTCCCCATGCTCATAAATTACATTTTGCCCTTCAGAAGGATTAAGAATTTATGAGATGAATTCCAAGATTGTCCTTCTGTGTTGCAAGGAATGCATTTTCCATTTTACAAAGTGAAAAAGAGCAGAAATATTTGGTGGTTGAGCACACATTCATTGTCTTGCTCTGCACTGACATAGTTCATGACTCTTGTTCCCTGCTAAGTGCAGGGTAAAGATGCAATCACTTGAGATATCTATGATTGAACTCAGCATGGAGAGCTTCAAAGTACTGAAGAGGAAAACATTTTTTTCCTTAAAATATATGTCACACAAATGCCACACCACTTTCCATAGCAGGCAACCATAAAATGGCTCACTCTCGACCCATGACTAAAATGTTTGGGTACTTTCTGAAATTCTGTCAAACAGGATGTAGTGGGATGGGCTTCCCTAGGTGACTGTGGGAAATACTGGGACTATATTGTGTCCTGCATACCCCGTGACACTGGATCTAACAGCAGGGCTTGGAACAGGATGAACTTTAAGGTCCCTTCCAACCCAAACCATTCCTGAGTCTCTAAGTTCTACAGTGATGAGAAGCACTGATTTAAAAGTACACTCTCTTTAAATTCTATTTGTTTATTCATGGTACAGATAATTTTTTTTCCCCTTTCATAAGTGTAGAATTTATTTTGTCCCAGTATGAATGATTACAAAATGGAGTTGTTAACATACGCTTTAGCCTCATATTTTGCTGAGGTTTTCTTCAAAGATTCTCTTTTAAAAATCAAAGTTATTTTGGAATTGTTACTTATGTGCTATTAAATTTGGGGAGTAATTCAAAAGCAAATCCCACTGTAAGTATCAATCCATGCTGGATCAAGTTAGTCCCTTATAAAACATTGCTAACTGCCTGTTCTCTTAGTGGATGAGTTGTGGTTTTTTGTGCTTTTTTAGAACAGCAGTGGGACATGAATTCTGTAATTGGAATTCCACAGATGACAACTTTACAACCCGTCATTCCCAAAACATTCAGTGAAAGGGACCATTCAACCATACCACTGTCGATTTCAATTCCTGGGTTTATTCATGGGGACAGAGGATGTTAAATTACTGTTAGAGATCATAACCTCTGAAAATACAGATACATAGCATTTTGAGCATCTCATATGCACTTAATTCTGAAAATGCTGGCCAATTTGTGCCTTGGTGACTACTGTGCCTTTAGGACCTCCTTCAGAGTGAGAACATTTATCTGTCTTCTGGTAAATGGAACAAATCAAGAAGAGTCAACCCAGCTTCAGATAATTTGTTTTAGGCAAAGTCTTGCAGGTAGCTGGTTTGACATTTTGCTGCTCAGAAGGAGTATTTCTAGGTGGCTTGTAAACATAGGGGTAGTATGTCAGGTTCTTCTTAATAAATGTAGTCCTGATCCTGGCAAGATGAGTTTAATCTTCAGGTTTCATATTTGCTTAAATTTACTCTCCTTACCAATTATCATATGGTGATTTACTTTTTCCATATTTTTTTGTCTGAAACATGATTTACCCTAAGAATTTTGGGTTAGAGAGTTTCCTGGGGGGCAGAGCTAAGCACTTAATACAGATTGCTCAAGAAGTTTTGGGGGTTCAAGTAATTGATAATGAAATAAAGTAAGTGTGATTTGTTGATGTTCCAATTAGAGGTAAAGATAGAGATGTAAAGGTCAAACTTGTTTTCCTGAAGGTTCAGTTTCATAATCTGCTGATGACACAGAAACAGAGATCAGGTTCACATTAACCCTTGTGTAATTATATTTCATCTTTTGAACAACGTAAATGACTGTAAAGCTGTGAGGTTTGTCCTAACGTTGTGTAACAATTGTGTTCATCTGGAATTGACAATAATTTAACTCCAATATTTTTGTAAGCAGTCCAAGGAAAATGGGAGCTCACAACCCAGTTCACCACAAGGATTAATGGACCTTATCACTGCTAAAATGTAGTGAGTTCTGGCATAAGAATTCCTGCCCTGCAGAGGAATCATTTAGAAAAGAACGTGTCAAACCCCGCATGCTTCACTGAATGACCTGCTAGAATATTCATTAGGGAGAGACGTTGGCTTGAATATTTCTAGTAGGAACTATTTTTGCATGCAAACTCCTTACGGAATATCTGAAAGTTCATCCTAGAGATAAGGAAATGCTTTATTCTTATATGTTAAAATTCACTTTCATGAATGCAAGTCTGAAAACAATTAGAGAACAATTTGATTTTAAATGGGAGCATGACTTAAGTCTTTAAATGATGGATAATGCCGACTATTTAATAATCCGATCACAAGCTAAAATGGCTTTTCATCATTGAATATATTTGCTGGGTTTTCTTACTGAGCATTTTTTTGCATGAATTGTAGCATTACTTTTTGAGACAGTTTTGTGCTTTTATTTGAAAGGTTGTATATTTTTTTTCTTCAGTGGAGCAGTCATCCATTAAATGGTCAACTTGGTAAATACCATGTCTTTGGGACATCAAGCCTGAAAAGTTTGTCAGCAGAATCAAGTTTTCCAGTTTTCACACTGTTCCAGTTCACTGGCTAGATCCATGAAGAAAGAATAATTTGAGCATGAGTCAGGATCCTGCTGTCTTTATTTTTACAGCAAGTTCCCCCATCTTGCTGTATCAGTAGTGATTCTCTGAGAATGGCAGAGTTCTTGTGGCACAGAGCTCATGTGCACGGAAGGAATAATTTTGCTAGATCAGTTGTAAAGGGACACAGTTTACACTAGCAATTAAAATTTTTCATATGCTTAATTGTTCATGACATATGAAATTCAGGCTATTTAACTAAATAAATGTTTGATATGATATAAAAGTATGGGGAAAAAAAATCATGGGACAATGGAAAATATATTTCAGCTGTCAGATTGGATTTTTATCAGTGATTTCCACAGAAGGGAAAATACTAACTGTGCCAGTTTGGACAAGTTACAACCATCCCTCCCCCACCAGGTTCAGGAAAAAAGAAATTTTCTTCAGAGGAAAGTGAAAGAGATAAAAAACTATTTATTTAACAAACACACAGGAAAAGGATAATGATGCTAAATAATAAAATCTCTCGCTGTGGAGAGAAACCTGGGAAAATTTCAGAGTCCTTCTATAGGTGTGGCCTCTCTCCTCCTCCTGGGAGCTGGGTCAGTCTGGGCCCACCTCCGAGGCCTCAGTGGAAAAGTCTCCCGATGTGTTCTGATGTTGAAACAGTCCAGAAGAGAAGAAGGGAAAAACCCAAGTCCCAGGAAAGCAAAGTTCAACTCTCCGTCTCCCTCCGGAGAAAAGGAGCCGAAAGCTGGCTGAAAAGCGGGAAGGGTGCGTCCTCTGCTCCTGCTACCACAGCAGAGGAGTGTGTATCTGTGTCCTTGAACAACTGTTTTGAAAAGTTCACTCGGTTTTTCCTCTCCCCTGTCTTGGGTTCAGTTTTAAGGCACAGAAAGGCACAAAATTAATTTCTGGGCATAGAGCAGTGATAGGAGATACACATCATAAAGTCACCCCAAGTCACAAACCCATACTAAAAGATGTGGTAAGGAAGGAGAAGAGAGTACTGTAGCATATTTCATCTAATTAATTCTGGGTACTAAAGGGGAAATATTCAGGTTTCCCTGGCACATCAGAGACAATCAGAGACTTATTTTAGTATATTATCTGCACAGAATATGTTCCACCTCTGCCCCTTAATGTCGACACACCAGATTCATCACGATGAATAGACTTATAGAATGGTTTGAGTTGGAATGGACCTCAAAGCTCATCCAGTTCCACCCCCTGCCACGGGTAGGGACACCTTCCAGTAGACCAGGTTGCTCCAAACCCTGTCCAACCCAGTCTTGAACACCTTTGGAATGGGGAGGTCACAACCTCTCTGGCACCAGTAATATCAGATTCCTTACATATCATTTTCCTTTGAAGCTGAACAAGCAGACTTTGCAAGAAGGAGTCAATGTCATCAGGTTTGGCTGCACTTACTTTGGCAGCATTATCATCTTCTATTTCATTTGCTCCACAGAAAGTCTTCCAAAATCTCTGTATTTCTGGTTGTCAAAATGAATAAAATGGAGAAATTCAAGGTGGTCTTACTGAAGTCATAGGAAGGAATACCAAATTTGCTTATTTGAGTCTACTGATGCTCAGTAGAACTGGGTGAATTACTCAAGTGAAAGCAAATGTTTTTTCTTTCCTGTTAGCCTATGCTTGTTCTTAATTCCTGAGAGTACTTTCTGTAAGAATGACTTATGTCTATGTCTTTAGAGGGCAAGGTGAAATATGTCTCATTTTTTCAAAGCAGATTTGCCTGTCATTAAGACCAGCTGCAGTATTTGTAGTCAAAGACTGCCAGACTGCAACTGGCAAGGACAATGGGACAAGGAAAGTTGGCAAACTCAGGGATGATGGTCAAACCACATGCTAGTCTCAGGATTGCTTCATGCTCCCTTTACTGGCAGTCTTTCTCCTGCCGTTTTTCTCCTCATGCCAAGTCATGCAGCTTTCCTCTTCCTGCCCTAACAGACCACCCATCCTGCTACATATGCAAATCTTACCATGCCTCTGTTGCTTTGCAGAATAATATGCTGGGTTTTGAGTGGCAGACCAGAACAGCTGTGCTGGTCTCTCTCTTTCAAAACCAACTTTTTTAGCACTTTCATCCCACAGGCAGTATTCATCGGAATCTCTACTTCAGCATCGCTTTTTTGGGGCCGGGCCAGTGCCCCTCCACCTTGACTGGCATTCATTTTTACAGTTAAATGCCTGCTTAATCATCGCCCAGCTTGGAATTATGATCCAGTTCCATAAGCTGGCCCTCACAACCAAAGGGAGATGAGGTCTTGGGCATTGTCATTACCATCAAGGGAAGGTCATTATTGGAGTAAAGATGGCAATTCTCAGATGAGAAATCATTTACCTGCAAAAGGACATAACATTGTTAGGAGATAGTAAGAATCATCAAAAATGTATGTGAAAAACCTATTTGTTCTAAGCAAGTATCAGGTCAATAGTTTAATATGCAGTTTCTGGCAAAAGATATCATCTAGCATAGGTTCATCTACTAAGGATTTTAAATCTATACAATCAGGTTTAATGAGGAAACATAAATGTATGTGTATGAATTAAACAGTCAGAGACTGAAAGCATAGTTTAAAATAAAAAATCCTTAGATGCTGAAGATGAGAACTTGTAACTGAAACCCGCTAGCATGGTTTTAGATGCCTTCTCATTACAAGAAACCACACAGCAATAAAGAATAGCTGCTCCAAGTAAGGAGGAAGAAAATGCAATAAAAATGAAAATAATCAGAACCAAGGAAATATTAAATACAACATTTCAATATTCTCATACCTTCCAGTAAGTTGCAGTACAAGTAAACTAGTTCAGATACCCACTATAGCCCTATAGCAAGAATAGAATCAATTTCAAGAACATCAGTGAGGCTTTCCATAATTTTACAAACTCTAATAGATTTAGATGAACACCACAGAAACATCTTTGTAAATATTTAATAGATACTTTATTCTGTTTGCAATCTCACAATTTGCATGGCATTAAATTCTGTTCATTCTGTTCCTTCATTCTGAAGCAGGGACTGGAGCTTTGGGAGTCTGGTTAATAGTGTTTCCTAATATTGTTCCTCCTTAAGTAAACTGTTAGATTAACTTTTCCTTAGTTGGCATATATGAAACAAAATTTTTGATCCACACTTTGTCTATTAAGCTAGAAGCAGTGAAATCCTGAATTTGCCTTCTATTAGCAATCTAGACTTTGGATTCAAGAAGAATCTAGTTCCAGTTTTGGTGGCACGTAGTAACTTCTGCAGTGCTCCCTTGCCCTCATCTACTTGTTACTGTCCTCAGGTGCCCACTGGCCCAGGAAGGATTGCTTTATTAATTTTTTGTTGTTGTTTCTTTCCTCTTGGATTCCCATACCTGAAACTGATCACTCTAAAACCAGCTGGGTTCTTATGTCTGACAGTCTGCAGTTGCTTTCTCTGGTTCAGTATGTGCTATAAAGCTGCCCTGTTACAACAGAGGAGACAGTTGTGGGTAAGAAGGAACTGGAGTGGAGCCACGGCATTTAGGATGGAAGTCTCCAAAGAAAGGAAAGAAAAATTGCAGCCAATAGCAAGAAGACAGTTTCAGAGACCAAGAGGGAAAAAAAAACACTTTTTATTTCAACCAAGATGAAATTCTTGGTACATCCGACAGTAAGATTTCACAGGGATTACAGAAACCGAAATTTTCCCAAGTTCTCCATGACTGAAAGTAGCTGAATTAATGAATTCCATTTAATTTTTTTCTAAAATACTTAAAAATTACAGTCTTTCATAAACATTTATGGTGGATTGGCTCACAAATATGTTAAATCATTCACTATGTCATGTTTGGGGAAAAGGTCCGAAATAGCTCTCCTGATTAAACTTCCTATGAAAATATGTTGCCTTTTCAGAGGGATTTTTTTCTTTCAGCTGAAATACTTTCATAAAGTAAATTCTTCCAAACAAAAAAAAAATTAATTTTGTAATTAAGAATCCATGTAAGGAGCTAGTAAAAATAGCTTCTTTGCTTTAAACGTTTTGCTTTTGGCATCAGCAATTTCATACTGAGCATCACATGAATGCATTATAATTTCTCAGTTAACTCTTTTACTGCCAAAGGTATGGCTTCAATACAAAATTTATTTGAAAGACACTGACCTAAAGAATCTTGCATTAGAAGCCTACAGTGAATAAGTGAGGTTTGATGAAGGTTGGGTGGTGGATTGACCTTGATTTGGCCCTCACCCAGCTGCTCTCTCACTCCCCCTCCTCAATGGGAAAGAAGAGAAAATAAAATGAAAATTCTCATGGGTCAAGATAAAAGACAATAAAATTGTTCACCAGTTATTGTCATGGGCAAAAATTGGCACTTGGGGAGATTATTTTAATTTATTCCCATTTGAAATAGACTTGAAGGATAAGAACAAAAGACAAAAATGAAAGCTCCCCAATGCCATAACAGTTTCTCTCTGCTCCTCCTTCCTTCTCACACTTATACCCTGCTCCAGTACAGGTCCTTTCCTGCAGTCCTTCACAAGCCATTCCAGCATGGAATCTTCCACAGACTGCAGTCCTCCAAGATAAATCTGCTCCTGTGTGGGCTCTCTGTGGGTCACAGCTCCTACAGGAAGTATTCCTCTTCTCCCACATATTTTCTTCCCGCCTCTCAGTACTTTAGCTCGGTTTTAACAGATGATTCTGATATCATCTATTTATCATTTTGTGTATTCCACAGTAATAAAATACGACCTGCAAACAGCTCATTGTCAGTGTCAGAACACACTGCTCCTTTCAGAACGTCTCTGGGGAAGACATTCTACTGCAACTGGTGAAATTCCATCTTTAAACCAGAAGTGTGTTTGTCCAGTTCAATGTAACAAAAATTTGTTGCTGTGGGATGTCACATCTTTTCTGAATAAAAATGTTAATACAAATATCCCTGAAACCCCATTCGCCAAGTGAGTGTGCTGACTTTAATACTGCCAACTTCTCGAGTTTAGGTACAAAGCAAATGCAAACCAATATTTTGATCCACTTTATGTTTGTTCCATTCTCATATTCATTCCCAGACATTACCTTTTGGACATCATGTGAAGAAATTGTTGGAGTTCACTCAGTTTGACCATTCTGAATATCACTACAAATATTATTTCCTATGCCTGTTCAAACATAATAATCTTTACATTGATCTCTTTCTTTTAAGCATACTCTAAGCTTTTTATTTATAAAGAAAATGAAGAAATGTTATGTTAGAAGATCATTGAAAGATCATTGAAAATAGTCAAACCTTCCTAAAGTTTTAGGAAGTCGGTGATGAAAAGCATATCTAAAAAAGCTAATTGCACTGTATTGAAAAAACATGCCCTTTGAATTCTTGCTGCTGTTCCTCTGAGTTCCTCAGGTTTTTTTGTGTCAAGAAGTGGAAAACACTATCATTTTTTTTTTGTGGTTACTTCATATTTTTGCAAAGATTTTTATAGGAGCAGCAGATGATTCATTACCAGCTTTTTCTACTACAAAATTGATATCTGCTCACTGTCACGTGTGAAGACCACGTTATGGCTTCTTTAACTGGATTGCCTTTGGTGGAAGGCCAGCAGACATAGCAGATTAATGAACTCCTTGTTTGTAGTCAAAATGCTGTCCTAACAATACCAACTGGGTGTCTACTGGGATCAACTTGAGTCCTGTTGGTGAGAGCTGGAGTTCAGTGAACGATTAGTGTCCTCTACAGGAACCTTTAAGAAGGGTGACTGGTTTGTTTTTAATCCATGTTTTTTTAGGTCAGAAACTTAGATAGTGAAGACAGAAGACTTAGGTAATAAATGCTTTAAAATCTCACTGAAATGAAAATAGGTTTCTAGCCTTTTTATTTCACCTCATAAACAATGCCCCTGACAATCTTCTTCCTTGTTCTGCATAAATTGCAGTCGTATATAATTTCATCAAATCAAATCCACAGGCATAGGGTCATTTATGCAATCATTCAGTCTTCTGTTTCCTAGGCAACAGACTCATCAAGAGATGAAATATGGCCACCCACTTTCTTATCCTCTGTTATTTGTTCTCATGCTAATCCATATAATTCATTAGTTTCTATCTCCTCATCGTATTTCCCCCTTTACACTTAGTCGCTCTGTTTGGTTGGATGTTGAACATTGATTTATCCCATCATTTGTACACAAAATAGAACATTCATTTAGACCATCATTTGTACACAAAATAGAACAAGTATTTAGAACATTTAAAAGTTGACAAATTAATATACTAAAGAGTGCAGGTAACCCACATGTAGATCTTTTTCTCTCTTAGGGATGGAAGAAACATATCTTTGCAAACTTGTACGGCTTTGCAGGTAAATTGAGCAACACAAGAAGATTGGAAATGTGTTTCTTTAATTTTTTCATCTTTTAGATCAATATATAGAATTTAGAATGATTATTTCTGTAACCAAATTCCTATCAACATTTGCTTTTGAAAATAATAGTAAGCTAAATTCGGCAATCACTTTCTATGTCAAGTCTAAATGTTTCTATCACATGGAAAAATTATTCATCCACCTCATCCAGATAGAGACACATTTGCTATGCTCTAGCTAACAAGTGTAATTGTCAAACCTTCTTTATTCTGTCTCTGGCTGCTGAAATTTTTGAACAAGGTGATGCTATCCATATTTTAGAAATATCCCTAAAGGTTCTCATTTGCTACTTTTTGTTCCTGACCAACACCAACCAGAGAACACCAACTTGGTATCATTTCGTGGCTCATATTCTCACAACACAGTCTCTGATTCATTTTCTCATGGCTGACTTCACCAGGCCGTGGTAATTCCTCCAGGACAAAATCTGCTAAAAGCTGTAAAGCTCTATGATAAAGCCTGGATCATGGTTGTTGTGTATCCTCTGCTCAGAATTCACAGTAACAATAGTTGATCACAGAATGATCTAGCTCATCAGCCCAAATTAAGCTCTGTTCAGTATTCCATTAGAATATTTTCTTACCACTTCAACGCTGGACATGGAGAATGAGGTGCAGCTACACCAGTTGTGGAACGCAGCAATGAACAAGGCCATTTGGTTTCCTCTGCTTTCTCAAGCCTTTTCAGTTTGGGATGTAACCCAATTATTTTAAAAGCAAGCACATTGATTGCAAGTACAAAAAGCCCAAATGGTGTTCTCTAAATCTCTTTGAAGAGAGTGACTCACCCAAATTGCATTCAGCTTTAGAAGAGCAGAGATGTTCAGAACACTTGCTCATGCTGCTTTTGATAAATACTGTTAATTACACAGTTCTACTGGGCATTGAAACACCTTCATTGAAACCCAGGAAGCAGAAGAGAACATTCAAAGAAACCATCCTCTCCCAAAGACTTATTCATAATATAAACATTACAGAATTCCTTCGGAATGAATAAGGACTAAAATCAGAAGTTTCAAAGAGTACAAAAGAACTGCGTCAAGACTTTCCCAAAAGAGAAACCAAAGTTTGATTATGAGATATGATTTTATCGCTAAGTGCATATGAAAATAATTCCTACTTTATTACATCATGTTTACATATAATCCAGCCCATGCTTATAGGCTTTTAATCTATCACCCATATTTAATATTTTTCCCCCTTGAAATAAAACAAGGGCTTTGAAATTTTATCTTCTCTGAAACATGAGAATTTGTCTTAGCAAGACACATGTAGCAGAGTCAGGATAATACCTAGTTTAAATGACATTTTGAATATCCTTGGGAGTTGCTTAGTGTGTCTGTCTTGCAGAGTCAGCATTCAGAATCCACACATTCTGATCAGTGTGAGATAACTTGTCACAAATTATAGACTATTCTTTGTCCTAATTAAGAGTTTATAATGTATTCCTAAAACTGTTCTTCTCCTAGTTTTCCGTCTTTGTAAGGTTTGTGTGTTTGCTTGAAAGCAAAAAAGGTAAACTTTATATGCAAGATGGGAGATGCAAATGTCAAAATTTTTCTCTCATCTTTTCTGGAATACAAATGCCAGCTGCTCCTTTGGAATATTCTTAAGCCTCCCAAGCATCAGCAGTTTCTGCATCCTTCTTTTAAATAAAGTTTTAGCTATTTGTGGTGTCAAAACTTTGTACTCTTTTGTCCTAAGTCTTAGGATTTCATCTGTATGACTGTCACCCCTTGCAGTTTTCAGAAGTTCTCTTTGTATCATTGATGAAACCTTCTGCAACCTATATAGGAAAACCTTTCACAACTGTATGCTCATTTTTAGTGCTAATATACCTGCACATATCACCTCATAAATTAACTAATATTATCTAAAGTATTAATATTACAATAGCTAAGAATCCTAAATGTCGAGTCAGAATTCCATAAAATCCTATATGGCCATCATTTCTCCTGCTTTTTTTAACCATTTTGAGTCAGTCTCTCATTTCAATCAGGAGAGAGCAAATTGGCTTTTGATGCCCTGAATGTGACACACACATCTGGCTTGTTAAAAATAATTAGCAGCTGAAAAGTAAAATACGATGGGTGCAACTGTATAAATGTGTTGACACAGGAAGCATGTCGCAGTTCTCTTTCTCCAGAGGGAGAAGGGGAAAAAAAATGCAAATCCATATGAACAGAATAAAAATAGACCCCACTGCTTAAATGCTCTGAGTGTCCTCATAGGTCTGTGGAGAAAGTGGGAGTTGAAGTGAAAAATATTTTGTTTAAAAATCTTAACTCATGAGTGAGGCTTTTAGCATCACAGAGGATGTTTCCTCCCTGTTTTGCTTGGGGAGGCATTCTCTAAATCTGACAGGCTTCTTGGTGTTGCAGATATGTGCTAGGGAGCGTGGAGGATTTTTTTGACTTTTTGCTCATGATGTTTTCTGAGAGGTGACTTTCACCTGGGAACAGTCTTGCTCACCACAGATGTGGCTGTGGAGGCATCCTTCCAAGAGCATTGAGGGATTCTGCCTGTGTGCAAAGTGAAGTTGCCCAGTAGAGCAGGGAGAAGGAGCTGACATCTTGAGAAAGGAAATGAAAAGGAAATGAAGCTTTGGATGCATCCTTGGGAGTGTCATTAAATTGTGCTCTGCAAATTCAGCAGGGTGAGGGTTGTGCTAATTAAAAAATCATTTGGTTCAAAGCCTCTGTTGTCAGGTTTTTAATTATTGACAGCTGTTTATTGTTGTTGCTTTTGTTATTTTTCTGTAGGTACTTCGAGGGTTCTCCAAAGGATCATCTGCTACCTTGTACCATTTCCTACCCATTTTTCTTTTTTTCCTTCACTATTCCCTATTCACTGTGTCTGTGTTTTAACTGCTCCACTCTGGAAATTAATTGTGAGCAACTACTGTGTTGAGAGAGAATAGGGAGCATTCAGTGGACAGTGAGGCAGAATTAGAGTTAACAGTTGTGATTGGCTGTTTTTAAGGGCACAGCCATTTCTCTCACTGAACGAAATACAGCACATACCGAAGTTGGTGGAATTATTCCTGCTATGCCTCTGCTGTTGCTCATGTTCTTTAAGCATGTACTCAGTATTATTAAGTTTACATCAGTTACATTTTTTCACTTGCCGAACAGTTTTTTGTGTGTGCAGTAACTTCCCTGTTTGAGCTCCCCCTCATTTCTGACTCAGAGAGTGCAAGCGCCATTGGTTTGTTACTGAAGGTGCTGGAACCCCATGTAACAGAGAAATATATTCCAACCTCTTGCCTCCTAAACTTTTATGATGTTATTATTACCAGAATAGTCGTACTTAGAACACTGTCAAAGAACTAGCATTGTATTCTCTACTGCAAGGTAACTGCTTAAAAATGCCTTGTGAGTGTGTCTATCAGTTTAATTACAACACCTGAATTCATTTTAGACCAACAGAATAACTAATAACAATCATACCACTTTTTGCACTAAATATACAAACTTTCCTTGAGAAGATTGTAGCTTTGCTGCAGCTGGTATTTGCCTTAGCATAACAAAGTACAGTTGTGTTTGTATCCCTTGGTGTCTTTCATGTGCTTTTCCACTCTTCTTTTGACAAGATGAAAACTTTAGGCATCTCTCAGCAGGGAGGTCCATGGACTGACCACATACTGCACAAAGCATAAACTGTTATTTGTTAGAAAATTGACTTTTGCTTGAGAAGATACTTAACAGTTCAATGAAAACCTCACAACATAATTGCAAAGGTTGCAATTATATGATTTTTACTCCAGGCATTATTTGAAACCAATATTTGATAACATTTCACATGGATTTAATAACTTACAATCTTAGATGGTAATGGCAGCAATTGCATTGACTTCAGTTAAACTGAAGACTACCCAAACTGAAATGACTTCTGAGGAGTCTAAAATACATATAGCCAAAATTCTGTTTGCTTAACACTTCGTGAGTTCCTTGTCAGGGTTCATGGTTAGAGCAATCTGATGTCAGATGAAATGAAAAGAGATCCCCAAGGGTTCACAGTAACTATAAGTTATTTTTGAAACCATGGCAATAGGGTGCTGGAGCAATGGGGCACTGAGGGGTCCCCAGGAACAAAATTATATAAATCCTTATTTCATTGACAATTAATTGTTCAAAGGTATTCAAGCACAAACTGTAATAGAGTATAAGGTAAAATAATAACTTGATGGTTGCTGATAGGATGAAAATCTCACCTCAACTTATTCTAATGCTAAAAAACACAACCCCAGGGACATTTGTATATGCAAATGATAGTACTATGACCTGGACCAAGACCCCAACATGTACATTAGTCTTGTTACATAAGTGTGAGTGATCACTCACCTGTTTCTGCATCATTCTTTCTCTGTTATCAAAAGCCTGGACTTATTTCCCAAAAGGTGTGCCAGCTGTGTGAGGTACCTGGTACCCTGTTCTGCAGAATGGGAAGAAAATAAATACCTTGACTGAGTGTGTTGATTAGCTCTTGCATAATGGGTGAAAGGACTTTGCTTTAGGGACGAGTCCATCCTCCATTCATTAGTAATTAGAGCTGCAAGAAGGAGAGAACTGGCTAGAGCAGATGCAGTGAGGCAGGTTGGAAACTGATACAGGTTGTGATATTTTCAGTGTAGCTACAGAGCCAGCCAGAATCTCACTTGACAATGGCTACCAGTGTGATAAATAGGTACTCTGAAAAGTGAGAACAGCTCCTTCAGGTAAGTGAGGGGCAGCCTCACAAGTGCTGGGGGCAGTTTTGGGTCCCACAATTTAAGATCTAAAGCTGTTAGAGAGAGTCCAAAGGAGGGATAAGAAGATGGTGAAGGGCTTTGAGGGACCATGTAAGGAGAGGCTGAGGGCACTTGGCTTGTTCAGCTGGAGAAGAGGAGGCTGAGGTCAGACCTCACCAGGGGCTGCAGCTCCTCCCAAGGGGCAGCAGAGGGGCAGCTTTGATCTCTGCTCTCTGTGACCAGGGACAGGACCCAAGGGAATGGCTGGAGCTGTGCCAGGGGAGGGTTACTTTGGATATCAGGGAAAGGTTTTTCCCCCAGAGGGTGCTGGGGCACTGCCCAGGCTCTCCCGGGAATGGGCACAGCCCCAAGGCTGCCAGAGCTCCAGGAGCATTTGGACAGCGCTGCCAGGGATGCACAGGGTGGGATTTTGGGGTGTCTGTGCAGGGCCAGGGCTTGGACTGGATGGTCCCTGTGGGTCCCTCTCAACTCAGGATATCCTACGATTCCCTGATGTTTTTTAAGATACAGATTGCTAATGTTACCTTCATTTATGCATAATGAGGTACATGTGCATGATACAATGATGATGCAGATTTCTTGTCTGATGATGATGATGATGCAGATTTCTTGCCTTACTGGATGGCAGTGTGGAGTGCCCCTGGATTTGAGCAGTAATGACATTACTTCTGTTTGTCCCACATATCCCAGGCCAGCCTGCAAACCCTCTTCTGTCTATAGTTCCACTCTGTAGTTCTTTGATGAACTGTTTGTGACAGAATTCATTACATATCAATAAGTTATCTCCCGAGAAACAAAACTGCTTTGTTTGCAAAGAAGACTTTCAGATATACAGCAGGGAAAATTTCGTAGACCTTTCTGCCCCTCCTGACAGGCTGAAACTGCCATTTGGAGAGGTACAACCTCTTCCCATCCATCTTAGGGAAATGTTCACTTCGAGCAACTTGAAATGATGTTCAAATTACATTTACCCAGAGAGCTGAATCACTCTTGGTGTAGTGAGGGAGGAATTTCCCTTTTATAAGAATATACAGTGCTGTTTTCTTCTGATTCTGGGTTGAAAGCTGCACTTTTATGCTTACCTTTACTCTCATAATTTGTATCATGTGTGAGCTGCTTATCTGAATGAAATCTGCATGAATAAACCATAGCTTTTAGGCACATAAGAGAGGGCTCTATGCTAATTATTGGTTCTAGCCATCATGGGTTTGTTTAAGACCCAGAGACTCAGTTACCAAACCAAATCATAGCCAGAAAAAAAGGCCTAAAAAGTCAATTGTCTTGCCTTAGGAAGGCCAAAAATCACAGAGTAATTCGTGATATTAGGTACCAAAACTTTAGCCCCAGTGGCTATTTTAGAGGAGGATCGTGAATCTAGAGAAAGAAAATTCTGCAATTTATCTTCAGTAAAGCTTAAGCATGAATTTGAAAAATAAGTCTAAAAGAGAATGACATAATTTGTTTAAGTAGCACTGCAAAACAACTTTGAGACCTGTTTTCTTGGCCAGGATATTTTCCTGTACAACGTCTGATAACATCAGAATGGCTAGAGGGATAACCAAGGAGAAAAGATAAATAAAATTTAGTTAACAATATTTAAAACAAACATTGTGAGACTAAGAGGAGAAGGCTGGTTTGTGGACTAATACATAAGATTACTTTCTTGATCCTCTTCTGCCTTAAATTTCCTGTCCAAGATAATAAACACATTGATACATTAGATTTCTTTCTATTTGCAATAAGTTTCCTACCAGGGACTTGAAAGGAATTGAATGAGAAAGCTAGTCTGTATTTGTTCATCTGTAAATTGGGTAAAAAATAAATTAATTGCTCTGGAGTTAATGATATAGATATTTATGATGTGCTTCAGGAAACCATGGAAATGTTAGATAAATGGCAGTATTACAATCACAGGAATATGCTTGGACTCCCTCCGTGAAGACAGCATTCAATTTGATAATATATATCAAATTATCAGAGTAAGAATGGAAACAGACCAACAACTTTTTTTATACTGGAGTGAAAAAATTGAAATTAGAGGTTCCAGTTGGCACTTCACTCAGAGGAAAATACTCCAAGAAATCAATGGTTTTACACAAGACAGGAGTTCTGTAATAGATGAATAGAGAAGACTTTTTTTTTATGATACATGCTGTTTATCCTATCTGACCTGGTTTGTAATAAATTTGTGTCTTATCACTTTCATTGTTAATTCTGATTCTTTAGGTTGAACTGATAACATTACAAAGGAAGAAAAAAAAAAAAAGCAGGAGTGGAGAAGATGCTGGATACAGTTTGTGTGTGCATGCCTCAGAAATGGAAACACAGATAGAGAATATGACAGAGCTGTAGACTGATAGGAATTTCAAGTGTCCTGTGTATGCAAGGGTCTTAAATATCCCACCTGTGGTAGAGTACCTTTTCCAGACAGATGGCAAAGGTGTTCCCTCTGTTCTACAAACCCTTTTTTTCCAATGAAAGCAGTGCAGCATTTTTGTTGGCTGCATTCAGTGTGCAACATTTCCAAGCAACTGACGGCCTAAGTAAGGATATCAGTTAGAGGTACCCTTGATCTTCAGAAAGATGTAGTTTAATTATGAAAGATTATTGAATTGTGAAAGATCATTTTTATGCAGCTATAGAAAAATTTACAGATTTTGCTTTCTTTGCAACTGAAAACATCAACTATAAATTGCACAATCATTAGTTTTCCTTACCTTTGAGGAATTCCTCAACTCTTTCTGCTGCTGCAGGTAACTGTGCAATTGAATCATGTGCCTTCATCTGTATGCAGGTTATTAATGTGAAGGTTAAAGATCAAAATATCAGCTGTAAAGAAATATTAACTTTAACATCAATAATTTTATATGTTTGCTTCATCCAAGCCCAGCAGATTTTTCTTTGGAATTTTTTCCCTACTATAACTTGTTATATTTGTCTCATCTTAAAATTATGAGGAAGCAGCTTCCTACTCCTTATTCCAACTTTGGAAAACACTGAAGAATTCAAGTCTCCAGAAAAAATTTTAAAACAAAAAAACCACAAAAAACAACCAAACAAAAAAACCCAACCAACAAAACAAGAAAAACAACTGAGACAAATATAGATAGTGATTAGGTAAGCACTTTCAAATACAAGGAAATAAAAAATTCAAAACTTTTCCAACGTTTCCATGTTTACAGGACAATGATTGCAGAAATTGTCGTGGATTGCTCACAAACATACACTTCCAATTGTTTCCTCATTCAAGTGAACTCTGTAGGATTACCCCACGCTGATCATTCATACCACAAACACCACCAGCATTTGTGTGGTTGTGGCACAATTTCCACGTGCTGGTGTTCATGGTGCCTGTGCAAGCACATCGATCTTCTGGAACACATTCCCTCTCTAGAAAATATTTATTCAGATCATGTAAAATTATCAAAGTTCGTGTGGCAGTTTTCTTTAATAATGATTGTATTCTGTGGAGGAGAACTTGTGGAGACAGAGCTTATTCAAGCCAAGCTTTTATTGCTGTGGATTTGTACACAAAGAATCTCAGTGAATTCAGCTTATCAGATAAGCTTCTGTCTGATCTGTTTAATTGCCAACACAACATTTTTCTACAGCGTCAGAAATTAAATTAGCATGAAGAAAAGACTATAGAAAGTTCTATAAATAAAAGATAGCTTATTAGTAATAGTAATAAAAATAAAACCAAATAAAAAATAAAATTAATATTTATTGCTAATAACATAGCCATTTAAATTACATGGTGCTTTTCATTTTTAGTTCTAAATTGGCATTCTGAAAAACCTTCTTTTTACTGCCTTTTGGAAAAGAGAGCACAGCAAGCTTAAATCCATTTAATTCATCAAACCAGAGAGGATCCAAAGTAGAAATTGTGTTTAGTCAGTCCTCTGCTGTGACTTGTGTCACTGAACAGCTCTGTCACCCCTATTTACTGCTCATTTATTTGCACAGGGAGGAAGGACAGAAAAGAAAGTCAAGAGATGTATATCCTCAGGAAAAAAGTACCTAAGGTTCCTCCTCCACTGCAGAAAGCAGAAATAAATTAGCCCCTGGTAACACTGACTTTTGATGTAGAAGGTGCTGCTTTCATTGAGTTTGTGTATGAAAAAGCAGATGGTTGTGCTGAATCGTTCTGAGTTGGCCATGGTCATCCTGGGATGTAACTATGGCTACAGATCTTTTTGAAGATCTCTGGTCTATCCAAATCTCCCTGGGAGGCCTCTGCATCCTGGAGGGAGGGAGGACACAGCTCCTCCTGGTTTAGCAGCACTGGCAAAGTTACACAATGTGCATTTACCAGATCATTTCTAAAAACTTTTACAAGCACTGGCCCTAAACTGGAGCCCTGGTGAGCCCCCAGTGGTTCAGGCCACCAGCCTGATGTGACCCTGTTTGCTGCAGCTCTCCAAGCCTGACGCCTCAGCCAATTGCTCACCCAGTGTAGTGATGCCTTTTCCTGGTCTTAAAATCAAGAGTCATACACGGTTAGAAGGGGAAAAAGGGATTTTACCTTGGTATTTATTTTAAGGATCCTTAGGTCCACACGTCCAGGTCATATGCATTGAGATGCACCCCTCTGAGAGTGTCCCCAAAGATCTGGTCTAACATTATAGGTGTTACTAATTAGCAGATCTATCAAAAATTCCCCAATGAGAGGCTCAAGTGAGCCCCCCTCCCCAAGGAACCTTCTCCTGGATGGTTCTATCTTAGTTTACAGAATGTGTTCTGGAGAGGACCTTGGGGTCTGGGGCACACTGATACCTAAAAAAAAAAAAGCACTAGGAATACAGAAGTTGTAAAAAGGTATAACAGGGGTATAAAAGAAAAGGCAAAAATCTTCATGGCATCAGTAGGATGGACTTGGCTGTGCTGGACATTTTGTCTGGAAGGATACTGTGAGAGACAGCATCAAAAGCTTGGCTAAAATCCCAATCCACCACATCATCTTCCATTGGACAACTGGATGGGTGACCTTGCCATGAAAGGTAATCAGGTTGGTAAAGCAGGACTTTCCCCTTGTGAACCCATGCTGGCTGTGACCATGAACTGTGTTTTGTCTCAAGGTCCTTTCCCAGTAACTCCCAGAATAATCTCGTTCATGATTTTACCAGGCACTGAAGTGAGACTGACAGGCCTGTAGTTACCAGAGTTTCCCTCCTTACCAGCTTCCAGTCAACTGGGACCTCCCAAGACCTCAAGACTATTGCAAAATAGTGGCAAGAGGTCCCACAATAACACCAGCCAGTAGCTGTCTTTTGAAGAAACATATGATACAAACTATGATAAACACAAAGGGAATCAAAAAATTCCATGGATGTGAGGAAAGCATAAATATATGCAAGAAAGACAAAAGCTAATGTCTACTTCAAAAGGCAGGACAGTAACAGAAATAAAGGAAAAGATGGGAGAGAACTGTTAGGGATCCAATCTGAACACGGAGTCAAGCAGTACTGTGGAAAAGATGGATGAAATTTTGCCTACTTAATGGACTTGAATGACTTGCCACTCCTAAATTTTCTTAATGATTTGTACACTGTATTAACTGCATCTTAATACGTACAGGTTTTTTGTCATTCCTAGGCAGAAAAAATGAGCAGAACAACAGAAGATAGGAGTTGGCTCTGGGGATTTTGTGGTTAACAATTCTTGAACTCCAGAATTCTGTCAGGCTTGTTCCTGTGACCACTTCCCTATGCCAAGGAAGCTACTCAGTATTGAGTACATAATCTGGAATTTTAAACTGTTAAAACATTGATTGGGTTTCCATAGAGTTTTTAGCTCTCTTATAATGGATTTTCTCACTTTTTCCCTTTATTCAACTTTTGAGGGTGGAGTAATATAAGACTGTGACAATAAAAAAGAGATACTGCTTTAAATAATGTACCTCCTTGGCAACTTTAATGGCAAATTTTTAATTTTTCTGTATTATAAGGTGACACTTGCAGTTTATTTAGGCCTTGGGGTGTACCTACAGTGCTCAGCAATAGGTAATCTGTTCAACAGGCACCTTTATTCTGAGCAGTGGGAGTCTAAGTTTCCCTCTGGCTGTAGGCTGAGTCAAAAGCACCATTTAATTGAATGGTACCTGCACAGACCAGAACTGAATATGAATTTGTATTTGAAAGAAAACATTTTAGTCTGGCATTTACCCATAGATGAACAATTGGATTGTGTGCATGTACGGCCAGAGATGTTTCATTTTCCCTCTGTGAGTGATGACTGAGGAGTGCTCTGAAACTAACAAACATTGAAACCAGAAGCAACATGCATTTGTTGAGTGTCTGCGTAATTAACGTCTGTACTTTGAATATGAATGATTGTTCACCCACTTTGCAAAAAAAAATCATGCTTTTGGTCAAGGAGCAACTTACAGACTTCCATAAGTGTGCTGGGTTTATGAAAATAATTCCATATTTTAAGCTATTTATTTTATCCTGCAAAGATAAATTTTAAGGAAATCTTAATTTTTTTTTTTTTCTTTAAGTATTCATGGAAATTTGTGTTAATTAGTTAGTTTTCATGTCTGGAAAATTAAAGTGTCCCAATACTTGCAATAATATGAAGACAACAGAACTGGGTTTTTATGGAAATGTATTCTATTCTGTAATTAAAACGTGTTTCTATAGAAACACTGGTGTTGAATGTATGGCAGTGCTTTTAATTGAAAGTTTTTTTTAGTTTTGTAACCCGAATAACCTCCAGCTGGAACTTGGGTGTCAAACTCTCCCCTGCCATGAAGTTTTACATAATATGAAGAAGTTAAAATAGCTATTATATTCATTTATATACGCAATTTTTGAGGGGTCTGTAGGCCCGTGCTCATTTGTTTGTGAGACCTGGAACCACCTGGGGAGGCAAAGTGCTTTGAAAATTCTTCTGCTTGAGAAGTACTTCTATAGATTTAGTTTTTTGTTGCCAGAAACTGACTTGTCATAAGAATACTTTGTAGCAGCTGCTTCTTAAATACATGATTTGGAGTCCAGGTTTTGACAGTCCAGTGGTATTACAGTAAGGAGAAATTGCACTATTTTAGAGCTGAAATCATGTTTCAGGTTCACAACAAAATCAATATTTGTTATAAATTAAAGCGACATCTTTACACTGACACAGCCTTATTTGGAATAGTGGAAAAGATGTGGAATTCTACAAAAAGAAGGGCCAAGTCAATGATTTATCTTTTTAAAATTCTGTCCATTCTAGGATTCTGTAATAAAAATCTTAAAACCAGATATTTGACTTAAAAATATTTTGGTCACCACATGCTGACCCAAAGTTTAGCAATGTGATTTTTTTTTTTTTTTGAAGACATGTTAATTTTACGCTGAATAAAAGCCAGTTTTTAGCTCCAAATTTTTCTATCCGAGTGATACAGTGATTCAGACACAAACTGGGTGCTCAAAAAGTGGTGTTCAGAAACCCTGCCCCCAAGGGGTTTCTATGTGCTGCTTCAGCTGTTTATACAAGGGTTGCAGTCTGTCTGATATTGCACACAGCTGCCTGGCAGGTTTTAAAATGCATATTCTTGGTTGTGAACTACTTGGAAGGGAAATACGTACATGAGCTGTAACTTTACAGGGTCAGTTTGAATTACTGGATTATACAGGATTCCCAAGGCCATGAATTATATCAGTTTAGTAAAAAAAACCTCTTTAATCTTTGTGTTTTACTTAAATCCAGTTTTTCAGAGGGATTATGTGTTTACAGAGATTATAAAACATTTAAAAGTAAATTTAGATACACATATTCAGTCAGGAAATCTTAAAATGCCACTTTTGCTGTGGATCTTTTCCTGTTACGTGTGATCAATGCAACTGAAAAATACAAACCTTGTTCCCTGCAGAACATCTCATATCCAGCATCTTAGACTACTGGAAAATGTTCTATTAGGAATGAAAAGACTACAGCACATTTCTAGATCTGTCTCCAACCATGGGACAATGGAAAATGGAAAAGATTTGGAGGCAACATAATGAAACTGCTGTTCAGGTTATGTCAATTCTTCCTCCTTTTCATTTCAAGCTGGAAAGTGCATCCAGTCCTTATCTCAATCAGCAGGTATCACAGCCACAGAGACTTATTCAATACAAAGGATTTTAAGAGTTTAAGGGGAAGGGAATACGCTCACCAAAACAGAAAATCCAATCTTAGATTAGTCTTTTTTGCTTAAAAGTAATAGAAAACAGAAGCTGAGAACATGGACATTAGCTTAATTCATTGTGAGGTTTAGTTGTTGAAAACGTAGCTGTTCTTTCACATATCAGGTGAAATATTATTGAAAACTTCCACATAAGCAGCTCCAGGATATGACAAACAGCAAGTCAACAGCACTAGTCCTGCTCAAAGCAGGTTCAGCTACATCAGGTTCTTGTCCAGATGAATTTTTAATATCTCCAGGGACAGACATTCCTCATCTCCAGACCATCTGTTCCAGTGTTTGACCATCACCATCAAAATACATTTTCCTTATTTTGAGATGGAATTTCTTGTGTTCCAATTGATGTCTCTCATCCTTTCACTGTGAGCACCTGAGACATGCCAGGAGCCACACGTGGGCTCCCTTTTAACTTGTCTACCAGAATCTCCAGGTCCTTTTCTGCGGAGCTGTTTTTTAGCCCACCTGCCCCTGGCTCCATCTCATGCCACCTGAGAGGCACAACACTGTGGTTTTTTCATTGAACTCTCCCCATCAACCCATTCCTCCAGCCTCTAAAAGTGTCCCTGATGAGCAGCCCCACCCTCAGTCTCCTTCATAGAGAGCTCATGGATACTTCACACAAACTAAGAGTCCACGCCATCCTACTGTCTTAAGTTATTCATCAAGTTGTTCACTGGTACTGAATGACCTTATTGGCATCTGACCCCTACCTGGACACTTTGTTACTAATCACCACCTTTTAAACTCTAAAATCCAGGAAAATATCCACCCGGTTTATACTCTACTAATTCAATCCCCATGTAGATTTTCATGTGCAGTTTCTTTAAAGTTTCTAAATCTTCCAGAACTAGAAGGTAAAAAGGATCACAATTCATGTCTAAATAGTATTGAAAATTCTATTAGTTACCTCACCATTTGTATTAAACTCTGGAATAGGCTTAATCTGGATTACAGTCTCCACTGTGAACAAAAAATAGCAAAATACATACTGGACTTCAAATTTTATAAAGGTCTATAAAAATCCACTATTTGGTTCTGAATTGTTGGAAAACACAGTTTGCAGAGTTTAAAAAACCTCTGTTAGCCATGTTATTATGTATCTTCATGTTACATTGTGTGTTTGAGGCTGGCAAGTACAGAACATCATTAATAACTACGATTTATTTTATTTCTATAGGCACCTAGTTATGTATTTAAAAGCTGAGCTTTGAGCCACCAGTTCAGAAATTCTGTGTCTGTGGGATTATAAATATCACAATTCAGGAACAGAAATGCAGTCCACATAGGATTTTAAAAGTCCTCCCACAACCTAGAAAAATACTGTAAATTTGTATAGTGTGGAATTGGTTTGCACTGGCACAATTTGAAGCACATGAATATTAGGGGAAGTATTCCCAATGGTATCTGCTTTGGCTGCATGCTAATTGGATGAAAACAGAAAAGGATGTATTACAGTATCAGTTGCAGAAAAGGAGGCAACAGACTATATATTTATAATATAAGAAAAAGCACTGATAAATAAAAATTTCTTATCCTAGAATGGTTTGGGTTGGAAGGGACTTTAAAGTTCATCTCGTTCTACCCCCTGCCACCAGGAGGGACACCTTCCACTACCCCAGGTTGCTCCAAACCCTGTCCAGCCAGGCCTGGAACACTTCAAGGAATGGGGCAGCCACAGCTTCTCCGAGCTGAGCCAACCTTGCCGGGGTCTCACCACCCTCACCAGGAAGAATTCCTTCTCATTATCCCATCTAACCCTGCCCTCTGGCAGTGGGAAGGCATTCCGCCTTGTCCTGTCAGTCCAGGCCCTTGTTCAAAGGCCCTCTCCAGCTCTCTGCTTTGATCATTTTTATGGTCTCCTCTGGATTTTCTGCACCAGGTCCATGTCCTTATGTTGGAAGTTGCAGGGCTGGAGGCAGCTTGGCCAATGGGGTCTCATGAGAGCAGGGCAGAGGGGCAGAATCCCACCTCCCCTGCTGCCCACACTGCTGGGGAAGCAGCTCAAGACATGGGGGGTTTCTGGAGCCACTTCAGGTTGAGCTTCAACAACCAGCAGCCCAAGTCCTTCTTCCCAGAGCCACTTGCAATCCTTTCTCCCTGCAGTCTGTACTCATGCTTGGGTTTGCCCCGACCCATGTGCAGGACCTTTCACGTGGCCTTGCTGAACTCCATGTGGTTTGCACAGCCCCAGCTTTCCAGCCTGCCCAGGTCCCTCTGGATGCATCCTTTCCCTGCAGCCTGTGAAAGCACATCACAGCTTGGTGTCATCAGCAAACCTGCTGAGGGTACCTTGATCCCACAGTCCATGTCACCAACAAGGGTGTTAAACAGCTCCAGCTGCAATACTGACCCCTGAGGAATGAAATCATCAGTGGACATTGGGTCACTGACCATAACATTCAGAATTTGACCATCCAGCCAATGGCATATCCAGCAAGTGATCCATCTGTCAGATCCACGTGTCTCAAGTTTAGAGACAAGTATGTCGTGTGACACAGTGCCAAATGCTTTGCACAAATCCAGTTAGTTGGTAGCTGAAGCACTGTACAAAACAAGGTACATTTGAGCAGCTTGAAACATAGATTTAGAAGAAACAAAGATTTTAGTTATAGGTTAGCTGTGTTGAAATGAGTTAGAATAGGAAGGAATTTGGGCCCAGCCAGAGTTAATTAAAATAGTTAAGAGAGCTGGACCTAAAATGGCTTTTAAGATGTTAGTAATTGATTACTAAATAATTGATGATCTGTCATTTGTATGTTTGCTTAGCTGTGCTTAGAGCGAGGAACAGAAACATTGATAAGTTGGTCTAAAAAAAAAAAGAACAATTACCAATTTCCTCCCTCTGCGAGAACCTATTCAAAAGTCACGCAAGAGGAAATTTGGAGTTCACTAAAGTAAATAGGATTGTTAAAGTTCAGAAAGGCCAAAAAGGTCAAAATGAGGGAGAGGAGCTTACTTCATCTATTTGGGACCACTGACCCAATTCCAGACCAGCAACTCAATTCAGAGCACACATTAATGACATTTAAGCTCGTTTCCATACGAAGCGGAGAATGGGAGGTGTTAATGTTATGAATATGCATTTGTATTTTGGATATTCATAATTTTTTTAAATAAAAAGCTTTGTGTTTGCTTGGGTCGGGGCGCTGCGTCTTAGGGAGCCTTCCCACACGGTGCCTGGCGCCAAATAAACATACACTTTCTAACTCTAAACTGTTAGAGAGTTTTTGTTCATCCCAGCTGGATATCGATACTAGATCGATAGTCATATTTTGGTAAATCAAGCTGATGCCTTTTACTGAGCAAATGGTATTAACACCACCATGTGGTAAAAGTGACTGATGTCAAGGTTAGTGGTTTCTCTCCCTCTAATGGATCACCCTCTTCACCTGCTCTAAGTAATGAAACTAGAACAAGCTATGGAATATGCAAAGCTCAGCAGCAACCCTTACACATTACATGAAACTCTGGCGTGCACAGCTGTTTATGTTTTGTCAGAGCAGTGTTTAGGGAGGGAGGACAAATTAGATATAGCCATGGGGGAAAGAGAAGGTGCAAATGAGATTTAATCCATTCACATGAAACTAATGGCAATGTATCAAGTACATAACAGGCTCGGTGATTCATCCAGGATAACTCTTCTCTATTTTCTTGAACTTTTTTTTTTAATCTTCTTTTCTTTTTCAGTTTTCTAAAACAGCCTTTAAATTATCTGAGAAGGCTCTCGGAGATGTAGAAGATGACACAAGTTATAGCTGGTGAAATGAAAACACTTTTTAGTCTTCTTCTGACTTAAATAGTACCTCAGAGAGAAAGAAAAATATGGTTGTTCTTCAGAGTATTTAGCCTGTACAGTGGTATGTAAACATGCATATTATGCTATTCCATTTTCTACTGTATGAAAAATTACTGTAGGGTGAACCTCCATGTTTCCTCCACAGGAGAAAACCCAGCTGATGGCAACAATCCTTCTGTCCCTTGCAGTTCCTCCTTATTTCTACACATACCAACCGAACTGGATGTCAGTCCTTCAAACACACTAAATCCCGAGGGCTGTTCGTGATGGCAAAGTACAGAACAGGTTGTAGGCAGGCTTGTAATTTTCTTTGCCACTCTCTTCTGTCTTTTACCAAAATCTGTCAACGTAGTCTTGTTACCAGAAACGGGTAAAACTACGAACCCTTTAACTCCAAGGTAGCATTAAGAAGCAGGCATTCTTCCTACAGAATACGCATTGTGTGGTTCCACAGGCCAGTGGTTTTTGAAGAACAAGCATTGTATGAACTCACCAGCTACAATTTAGAATCTGGCAACATTCTCCCCCTTTAAGGCTTGGGAAGCTTGTTTTCACTTCAAATCTTTCTCACTTAATTTCTTTGCTAACCTCACAGAAGTTCCTCACCTTGCATTAGCAGTCATGTTTTTATCGCAGTCTAAAGCATCATAATTGCAGTTATTTGTGCAATTACAACCGTACTTTGCAAAAATTCAACCAGTCAGAGAAGATCCAAGTTCTTTCAATGTTTTATTTAACCATCCCTTTTCTAATCCTGTTCTTAATTCTCTAGAATTAAGCTAGATACAGCAATAGATTTTAATCTCTGATTATCCAGTTTAGCAGTCACATTGGAAACATGCACACAAGTGTTGTTGCTTAAATTCAAATGACTGCACACTCTATTTTCATATAACAACAATAAATCGGAAGCAAATCTGTTTCCTAGGCTCATTTTAGTAGTTGCTTGCAGTTTTTCTTTTTTTTCAACAAATCCTAATTGAGTTGCATTAGCTAAAGTTTCCATTTGTCCATGTGTCCATCACGAGGAATCCTCTCCTTGTGTTCCTTTCAAATTTGCATAGGTGTTATTTCCTTCCCACATGTGTTCCCATATTTTTGTCAAATTACCCACTAAGATTCCCCATGGAACCGGATTTTCTGCTGAGGTTGATATTGGCAAGCAGGCCATTACAGAACTCTAAGCAAAAACACCAGTAACACAACTGCCCCCCACAAAAAATAAAATAGAAAACAGTCTTGTCTCCTTCATAATTTCGTGCATAAAGGATTATCTGCCAGTTCACAATGACAGGGGATTTCTGGTTTTACCCATGTGGGATGAAGCAAAGGCTGTCCCCTCAGGGAGGGATTTCTTCCTGATGTCTAATCTAAATCTCCTTCACCTTAAAGATAACAGAAAGGAAGATAAAGGTTGAAATCTGAAAAACAGGGGTTTAGAGGTATTTCAGTAACATGTAAAAGTGCAGTTCAGGAGCTGCTTTGAAATGTCATGTAAAATAATTGGGGAGGATAATCCCAATCTCTGGACAACCTGCACCAGTGCTTAAACTCCAGTGTTCTTAAAGTAAATTGCAAAGACTGAAGCATGTTAAACAGTGCTGGAATTAACATAAATTCCTGTCTCAGTAAATTGTTGCCTTAAGAATACATCCTAACCACTCACTGAACAAAATTAAATTGCAGTTCAAGGGATAGTTTATGATTACTGCTAAAACCCTGTGTTAAATTACTTCACACCTGTATCATCTATATTTGATCCGATATGTAGATTTAGAAATGTTAGATACAGGGTGAAGCATATAAGGGTTTAAAAATGAAGTACCCAGCTGATGTTTATAATCATAAAAGTAATGTTCAAAGATTGTATTATACTAAGAATATGGCAAATGCTATGCTGTAATAACACGTTTTTAATTCTCAGAGGGGTTGTTTCAAGCAACTAAGACTAATCCAGATAATTTTTTCCCTTGAAGGCTTATATTATCTTGAGGAAGCCTGGTAGATGTTTCCATGTATAAAATAGTTTTTTCTGGAAAAAACTCTGCTGTTATAAGACTTAGGTGAAATATATGGCAATGTATTTTTACATTGAAGAATGAACATGGAAATCAAAACCACATAAGTATATTTGCAAATGCATTTAGTAATATCAAAGACATTCCATTTTCCTCTTTCACATCCACTGTAAAAAAACCTGCCCAATAAAGATGTTTGATAGACAACCCTGGCAATAAATGTCTCATTTGGAAAATACATGAGGTGTTTGTACTTGCAAATTTCACTTTTACTTTAAAACACTTAAAGGAATTCTTTTGCAATTTTCTACTAGTATCTAAAAATAAGGAGGTAAAATTAATAAGTAATATGGGTACTAGAGTCATCTTCCAAAATATGAGATTGAATGCATAAGTTTGTAGGATGCTTTCATAAATAAAGCATTTGATATTCCCTCGCTAGAAGTTTGCAGAATGAGTAAGAAAAAGCAAAAGGAAGTGTGAAATAGGCAGCAGCTCCATGCCTTTGGAGGGGAGAATGAGAAGACTAAATTAAATTAAAATTATTTAATCAAATTTAATTAACTAAATGTAAGAGCTATTCTTATTTCAAATCCCAGTTCAGTGACCTTATTTTGGAACTTGCTGGTTTGGGGTTTCTTTTGCCCTTCTTTTTCTTGGTGGTACCTCTGAGTTCATAAACCTTTGCATTTAAATTGAATATATTGTTGAAATTGCAGGGAAACCTCCTCTAGAGAAATAAAAGCAGAAATACCACTGTTATTAATTAATTAAATTAGAGTTAATTCAGTTATAGATGTGTGTCAAGAAAGCAGAAGTTAAGACTTGATTTTGTCCTATTTGTAAATTAAAATGACCAATGTGGTACTGTTAATTTGTTCTTGATTAATACCAGAGAAAATACTCTTCCAATTGATCTCTTTCCTGGTTGTAACATAAGCAGTTCTTACCATGGATGAAAATTTTCCCTCTAGAACAATTTTAGGATAGTTTCAGCAGCCAGAGTAGCAGAAAAATTGAAAATAAGATGCTTTATTCCAGAGATTAGTATGTGCAATTTATAGTTATCACTCCCAGGAGGCAGCTTCTTTATTTGCATACAGTTCTTACCATCTAAAAAACTATCCAAGCGTTCATGAGGCTGCAATTATTTGCCACTTTTGTGTTATATTCGAGTTTAGTTTCTGAAATGTTTGCCCTAGTGGACTTCATTCACCTAGGCACACGGAACTAATTAATAGAATAGCAGAACTCCAAACAGATTCCTGAATTCTCGAGATTTTAACATCTTTCTTTGGATCCTTTTCCCAGAACAGGGAAGGCTTTCTAGTTACTAATATTTGGAAATAGATATACAGACCCTTTGGAAAATACTTTACAGCAGTACTCTGCATTTATTTTACTGATTAAAAAGACAGGAATCATTCCTTCCTTCAGTGGCTCTTATTAACTTCTTTGGAAAAATTTGTAGGAAAGATGGTCTTACAACATTCAGCCAGGTTTTTCATGCAGGAATTTATTCTTCTTGCAGTAAAGACCCATTTAAAAAAAGGGAAAAATTGGAAGGATAAGTAAGATGTGAATGTCATGGTTTGCTCCCTTTTCTCTGGCATCACAGTGGCTCCTGACAGGGCAACCTCAGCTGACTCATTCCCTAAATTCAGAGTCCTCCAGCAGAAATAAGGGTTTGAAAACAGCTAATTTAGGACTTCTTTGCCCAGAACCCTTTACCTACAGCTGATCACTTGCACAGCCCTTACAGTTTCCAGTGTTTCCACATGGACATTCTAAAAGTAGTATAGTGGACTGAGAAACTGAGAAAAGTGTCTCTGATTTCAGGTGATTGAGCTACCTTTTCACTTAGTGCAATGAGGAGAGTTTGGGTAATAGTTCAAGAACTAAAATGTAGCTAACATAAATAACACCTAAGTTATAGTTTATCCATCAAAGTGTAGATATGATTTGGATTTTTAAATTATAATTATATATTTTTAAAATAATTAAAATGATTTAATTTTGAAGAAAACCCAATATTGTATTGTTCGGATATCTATAAAGCTCAAAATGTGCTAATTATTTTATAGAATTGGCTTAAGTGTAGCATATTCTGTGTTGAACGAAGAGGAAGAATACTAATAATGAAAACAAATATATTTATTAAATTGAAATAGAATGTAACTTGTTTGTTAACATTTTAGTTTACAGGTTAAAAAATTCAATTCCTAAGAATGTAATAATAAAATTTTGAGGCAGCTGATACATGTTAACATTCAGCTAGATTACTGGACACTAAAGTCTTAAAGTCTTAAGGGACTTAAAGCCCAAAGTCCTATAAAGACTGGAAGTCCTAAAGTGTAGACATTTGCTTTGAGATTCTTCAATGAAAGGTCTATGAATATTAAAATTAACTGTATTTAATACTTTGGTATTTTTTTCACTCCCATGCATTTGTTAATGTCATCGATTAAAGACTAATATGCATGCTGAGTTTTCTTGATTCCTTTGGCTTATGACAAAGCCTAAGCACTAGTTAACTAAAACTTTGAGCATGTTAAGAAAGCTGGAGATAATCTGTGGTTTATTTTGTAGATAAAATAGATATATGCTTCAATCCAATTTGCAAGCACTGAAAATAAGTTAATTATAAAATAGTACAAGGAGGCAGATTTGTGTTTCAGAATTTTAGGGGGTGCAGACAAATAAAACTTGTACCAGCGCAAGTTCTCATCCTGATGGGAACAGATAATCTGTAAGAATTCTCTTGCAAATTTAATTTTTTCAATCCACACCATTACAGTTGTGCTCCAACATCCAAATTTTAACTACTGTTGTTGTTGGTTTTGCTGTCGCTGTTTTCCCTAGTGACTGTAATCATATTTTTTAGAAAAAAAAGGTAGGGATCAAATTTTTCAGTGTCTGACATGAGTAATACATCAAGAAAACTAGTTAAAGCCTCACAGGTCTCTCTGCTCAAGGCAGCTTATGGCCTTGCCAGCCAGAGTGATTTAATTGACAAAGAATGGATTGGGATGGATTATTCCTAAAAGGATGTTCTGTCTAGAACCTCCTTATCTGAAGTGTTCCACTTGCCATCATTTACTTCAGCCTGCTTATCTAACAGAGTTTTGGTGAAGAACAAGTTGCACAGACTAGAGGTACATAAACTCTGCAACTGGCCCATTTGTAAAGACCACCTCTGCTGCTCCTAAAGCTGTAGCAAGAAACCACTTCTCTTCCCAGATGGAAATTGTAGTTCTAGTTATTTCTGTGCCAGTAGGCTTGGTTACCAGAAAAGACTGAGGAAAATTTTGGTAGCTCTTGAAAATCCAATGAAAGTCACTTTTGAGTTAATCTTTGGTGTTATCTGGCCCAGTAATTTTATCAGGTTGTTAACTTTCAAGTAAAAAAAGTCATTTCTGTGCTTGAAAATATATCAAGATTGTTTGTTTTATGAATAACATTAATGACACAAAGGTACTGCAAGAAATAGTGTCTTGTTGCTTTTTTTAAAACTCCATTCAGTGAAATAACTTCTTCAATGTATTTGAAACTATCAAAAATATGTCCATTTGCATCCCATACCTTGAAATGCATACTTCAATTTCTCTCACAAACACTGTGGAATATTTTCTCTGTAAGTGTGTGTCTCCCAGTTTTCACTGGAGCTAATAAACCCAGTTTTAAAAAACATGTGGGTTTATGAGGCCAGGGCACATATTTTCTATGTTCTCATGCTCACATGCTTCTTGGGAGATAAATACTCTTTGTTTCCCTTTATTCATATGTGGGGTCATTCCTGAGTGGAATGTGGACTATGATTGTGTGTCAGTCCACCTTTATAACAAATCCACAAGGTGCAAATTTCCTTGATGGATCTTAGCACATAATAAAGATGTATGTTGCATACAGCCAGAGTAAGCTGCTGAAGTTTAATAAGGTTGCTTTGAAATAGCACTTTGGGTTTTACTGAGCTAGGGAGAGAGTATTCAAAATTTTCTCCTTTATTTTATGTAGTAAGAAGTAAAGGGGGAGCTGGGGGGAATGAAACTTTTTTTTAAATTGCATTTAGCAAAATAGTTCAGTATTTAATCAGTTCAGGAGCAAGGATTCTACGATGGGGTTACAGCACTGGTGAATGAGGGAAGAGTGACTAACAGCATCCATCTAGGCTTGTGCAAAGCATTTGATACCATTTGTGTCCCTAAACTAGAGGGAAACAGATGGATTTGATCTGTGGACCACTTAGTAAATAAGGCTGGATGGTCACACTCAGAGAGTTGTGGCCAATGGCTCGATGTCCAGGTGCAGAGGAGGGATGAGTGGTGTCTTTCAGGGGTCCATACAGGGATCAATGGTGTTTAATATCTTTGTCAGTGACATGGACAGTGGGATGGAGGGCACTCAGCAGGTTTGCAGATGACACTGAGCTGTGTGGGCAGTCCCATGCTGGAGGGCTGGGATGCCATCCCAAGAGACCCAGACAGACTGGAGAGGTGGGCCTGTGAGAACTTCAGGAGGTTCAACAAAGCAAAGTGCAAGGTCCCACACCTGGGTCAGGGCATTCCCAAACATGGATACAGGCTGTGCCATGAGTAGATTGAGTATCCCTGCAGAGAAGGACTTGGGGCTGGTGGTTGATGCAAAACTGAATATGAGCCTACAGAGTGTACTCACAGCCCAGAAAGACATTCACATCCTGGGCTGTATCAGAAATGTGTCCAGAGGATTGAGGGAAGAGGTTCCATCCCTTTACTCTGCTCTCTGAAACCCCACCCGTGTCCAGCTCTGGGTCACCAGTGCAAGAATGATGACTCTGCTCAAGTGGGTCCAGACAAGGGCAACAAAGATGCTCAGGAGCTGCAAAACCTCATATGTAAAGGTGCTGAGAGTTGGAGTTGCTTATCTTAGAGAAGAGAAAGCTCCAGGAAGGGGGCCCACAGGAAGTATGGAGAGGGACTCCTTATCATGCAGTGTAGTGATAAGAGGAGGGGTAAAAGTTTCAAGCTGAAAGGATAGACTTAGATTTGGTATTAAGAAGAAAATCTTCCCTGTGAGCCACTGGCACAGGTTGCCCAGAGAAGCTGGCAAAGGTTGCACAGCACCATCCCTGGAAAAGTCCAAGGCCAGGTTGGATGGGGCTTGGAGCAACCTGCAATAGTGGAAGGTGTCCCTGCCTGTTATGGTCTGGTTACTAAAAATCTTAGAGAGATGCCTCTGTCCCAGTTAAGGTGCAAATGAAACTACATGCCTGAAATAATTGAACAATAGTGTCCCTTATCTCGTCTCAAGTTCCCTTAGGGGGCTTAGTTCATAGTCTAAGGTTCCAGTCAGGAGACATATTCAGCGTGGGGTGGGCTTAAACAGTTTTGCTATAATGGGCAAAAGTCCTTCATCACAACGTTTGTAAGCCATGAACGAGGACATTTCAGTCTCTGACACTGCCCATGGCAGGGGGTAGAGCAAGATGGGTTTTAAAGGTCCTTTCCAACCTGTTCTGTGATTCTCTGACTATGTGATTGCCTGATTCCACAATTCCATGATTTATTCCTTTTTGGTTTCAATCAGCTCCAGTCCTATATTTTTTTTTCTTACAAACACTCTTTTCCCCTTTATGAAAAGTTTAAAAAGCCATATGGAGTATTTGCACAGGTGAGAGAAGCCGTTTAATCATCACTTGTGTTTCCTATCTTCCTGACATCCTTGGGTATAAAATCACCTTGATTTCTGCAGCCATGTATTGATAAACAGAGAAGCCAGCATATAGACAGGATGCCAGGCAATGAACACTGAGAAGATGGTGTATTTACCATATATTGATTATTCAGATGGGAGAGCAGACTGCCCAGTAATCACATTGTAAAAAGCACACCTCTGAGCCTGATTATATGAGAAAAATCTGTGACATTGCTAAATAATTGTGATTTTCTGTGTCACATTTACAAAGGTGTTAATATTACTACCGACATAAAATAAGACCAAAATAATATACAAGTATAAAAAATGTACTTTATGTACAATCTGCAGTTGTAAGATACATATTAATAGAGTGGGGAATTTTAAGCTGTTAGCAATAAACATTTAGGGAAAAAAAAAGAAATTATGTCATACTGCTCTTTCACCTTCAGCTCAGCAAGAATCTGTAGCAAGCTTTATTTTGCCTGTGATGCTTCAAAACCAAGAGCAGTTATAACTCGTTGCAGATATGGATTTGAAAGCTCAGCATGTTTATGTCATGGTTAAGGCTCTTCAAATTAGTTTTCCTGCAACAGCTTGGTCTTAAAGCTCCACTCAGATATAAGGATTGCAGTAACTATACTTTCATTCACTTGAAGTACTAAGTGTTGTAGTCATGTTCGTCCTCAGGGTTATTGCTCCACAGACTATTAACAACTGATAGTTGTTGGAAAAACAACCATTAAACTACAGCTCAGTTCCTAGTGACTTACTAGTAATGGATATGTTATAAAATCATTAGCCAAGGTATCTGCTGAACTGCCTGAAATGTGATATATTCTCCATAAACAAGTCCTGCAAGCAAATTTTGTTTGCTCTTTTCAAATGCCTTTAATTCCTTAAAGTAGTTGCTAAAATCTTACACAAAAAGAACAATTTTAAGAGGTTGAGATTTAACAATTTTCCCAATCTTGTCAGTGATTTAGTTAAGATGGAGCTATGACCTGTGAGCAGGGATTCTGATCTCAGTTCTGTTGATGCAAGCTCATAATAAATACAGTGAGGGAACACGTATAAAATATAGGAACATCTCCAGAACAGAATATCTGTCAGAGCCGAATTAAGCCCACTTCTAAGTATTGAATCATGTCCCTGCATGTAAGCAGCCAGACCTGCCATCCAGCTTGGGCATAGCAGCATTGGAAAGAGTGTGTTATGGCATCCAGCAAAACCTCTTTTAAGCCTGTTCCATGTCTTTCTTGCTCAGGTAACACATCCATACCTGCTCTTAAACATGCCAGGTCCCCACGGCACTGCAGCTGAGATGGAGACATCCTTATGGCTTAGAAATCTGTCCCAGTTTCTTCAAGACTGATTCTTAGCCACTCATTCCAAACTGTGAGCAGCAATTACCAAAAATAATGATGTTGTATTACTCGTACAACTACCAGCATGCCAATGTAAGTGGTCCAGTACGTGCTCTTCAGCAGACCAAATATTCAAACATGATTCATGGTGTTTATAAGCTAGTAAATTTTACAGAGTCCTAGCCAAGCAGTGTTGCTAACTTGATGCACCTATAATGAGCTGACCATCTCTCATTTTCTCTGAGGTTGTTTATTACTGTAATAGGGCCTCTTACTCATTAAATCTTGTCAACATGACTGATGCTTAATACAGTAGCTAAAAGATTATTAAGAAAAATGACTATCAAGAACATGATGGAACAAATAAACCCTTCTGCTGAAGGTGTCTTTTGGGGAAGAATCTCATTTTAATACCATGTGAAGATTTGGTTAATTGTTGCTGCCCAAATACACGATTCCGAGAAGACTCCAACAAAAGGAAATCAAGAGGCTGAATGAAATTTGAGCAGCACAAAAATAACACTGTAAAGTTTGTAAAAATAGTAAGGAAAGTGAAATTATTTCAGCAAAAAGATCAGTTGAAAGTACTGAGCAGGTACATCAAGCAGGTCTGCTCCACAAACCAGGGCTTGTAGGCAGCAAGTGCCACAGGTCTCCTGAATGCCCCTCTGCTCACATCTGAGCTCCACAGTGGCAGAAGACACTCTTAAGTGTAGCGTGATTTGTTATTTGCAAATTTTTGTTCTACAAAAAAAAAAAGAGTAGCAGACTCAAATGAGGGAGATAAGCAACATTTGAAAATAGATCTGAAAACAAATTAAGCCATTAACGGTTCTGTTCCACCTCAGGAGCAACAGTTCTCAGCACAAACTGCTGCAGCGTGAGTCCCTCCCACGGGCACACAGTCCCCCCAAAACTGCTGCGGCGTGGGTCACTCTTCCACGGGGTGCACTCCTCCAAGGCCAGGCTGCTCCAGCCTGGGAGCGGGGCACCCTCTCTCCATCGGGTCTCCCACTGGAGCACAGCCTCCTCCAGGCATCCACCTGCTCTGGCATGGACACCTCCCCCGTGGGCTGCGGATGTATGTCTGCATCCCCCGTGGATCCCCAGGGGCTGTGGGTGGATCTCTGCATCCCCCACCGGGGGCTTGGGGGTGACCTCTGCATCCCCCGTGGATCCCCATCGGCTGCACTGGCACAGCTGCTTCACCACGATCTTCACCACGGCCTGCAGAGGAATCTGGGCTCCGGTGCCCAGGGCACCTCCTGCCCCTCCTTCTCCACTGACTTTGGTGTCTCTTTGTTGTTCCCCAATCACGTTCTCACTCCTACTCTGGCTGGAATTAAAACTGCACCACAAACTTTCTTCTCAAATCTGTTATCACAGAGGTGTTAGCAGCCTCTGCAATTGGCCCAGCCTTGGCCAGCAGCTTGTCCATCTTTAGAGCCATCAGGGATTGGCTCTGTCAGACACAGTGGAAGCTTCCAGCAGCTTCTCACAGCAGCCCCCTCCGTGGCCCCCCGCCTGCAAAATCAGCATAAGAGTATACAGCAGAATTAATTAAGGCTCTTTCCTATCAGTCTTCTTAATTTTTTTAATTCACCTAGCTGATTAATAGTCAAGGTATCATTACTAGTCATACTATCATCATTCATGTTGTGTGAGGCTTACATTTCTGAGTGTTCAATATAATGTGACTTCAACAAAGGGTCACAGTTATTTTAATACTGACAGTATAATCAGTATAATTGTGATTTATTAGGATAATTCACTGTTCACTGCATTTTAATAACCTTTTTTAATGAGAATCAAGAATTGGGCTAACATCCTATATAAAGGATGTTACTTAAGGGTATGATCTGGGGAATGGTGTAGGTCAGATTCTTATCTGCTTTAGTTTTGGTTACAGTCAGAGATTAATGTTGAATTATTTGAACTGAGCAACTGGCACACAATTAGAAAATGTGCTCTGGATTTATGGATCTGGAAACATAATGGGACCTAATTTCTCCCAAAAGTTTCTGAAGTGATTCATTTTGTTGGATTCATTAGCTACTATTGTGATCTTAATGATAGATTTTTTCAGTGCTCATGTTCTCTTTGAGGCATCCTGCTGTTGTTTATGAACAATATTAAATCTCCACTGAGACAGTGTTTAGCTCACCCTGTGCTATCTGTTTTTCTGAGTACACGTATCATTTGTAACAAAGAAGTTAAAACTCCTGTTGTGGACCAATTTGCAACAGTACACAACCATCGAGGATTCGTTCGATACCCCGAGGTAAAGGAAATACTGAGAGATGCCCTGAGTTTTTGTGTCATGTCTGTATCATCTGATAGACTGAACTGTCCTGTCCTAGAGCACCCCGTGGCACTCCTGTAACACACCCAGTCCTAGCTTGTTTTCCATGCAGACACCCTGACACTATGGCAGGACAATGTGCAGGAAGACCAAACACAGGCACTGGGACAAGGGAGAGGAAACTGGGAAGGGAGAGGTTCCTAAACACGCACTGCAAGGCCTAATGATTCTCTTCTTGAGACTCTTGGTGCAGGAGCCAGAGATGAAGATGGCACGTGCAAAGGTCTGTTTGTTATGATGTGAGTTCCCTGACAGTTCTGGGCTCCTCCAGAACACCTCTTTGCCATTCAAAATATTGCTGGATGCTTATGAAAAGGAGCTATAGCAGGGTTTGGACCACCGAGAGCATTTTCTCTACATGTAAAGAACTGAGGTGTCCAAAAGTCATTACGTTTCTCTTTGTGTCTAGGTGCACTAAACACTGCATTGTTGCCCCAACCATCAAGTCCATGTCTCCTATATCCAAGGCCAAATTATGCATGTTTAGATAGGAAATTGCAGAGTAGATGACTTCCCTTTAGACTGGTTTCAAAGGGTTTGTCTGACATGTATTGATGTATTTGTAGAAATGCTGTTGAGATGTTTTGAACACTGACTCAGAATCTTCTGGCATACCAAGCAGACAACTGCTTTGTTCATTATCAGTACAATTATCATTTGTTCAATTATTACAGTTATTCAATTACAATACAATTATTATATGTTCATTATCAGTAACAATTACACATTTAAGATTCTCATTGAAGATTTGTTTTTCTGATTAATTTGATTATGATATTTTAAAATCTTCTACCTATACTGGTGATATTTGTAAGACAATCCTTAGTGTCTGGTGATTGCTTTTGCCAATCTCAGTCTTTGCATTCCTTTCCAGTGGCTGTTTGTGAAATGAGCTCTCATAGATGAAATCCTGGCAGACTTAAACACTCTATAGGCAGATCATCACTGGTTTATGGTTGAACAGGGTCAATGAAAAGCAGTACATGCTTGGGTATAGAAGTGAGTAAGAATTATGTTTAACAGACTTCCAAGGAGTTTCAAGGAGCACTAGAAGCATTATAAAGTGATATGTGGAAGATATATTAGTGCAGATAGATGTATTACAAATATAAATAAAATAAAATAAAATAAAATAAGTAAAGTAAAATAAAATAAAATAAACTTCCAAATCTATTTGGTATTCCAGTACCATAGCTGTACTAGGAGAGCAGAGGATCTCTCGGTAGCGTTATTGCCATTCAGTTTGGACTGTTGCTCACTTTCACAGTTTGTCCCAGAACATTAAGTTACTAAACCAGTTTGTTATTCTGATGGCATTGTAGATAACATTTGAATCATCCACTGGAAGCTGAGAAGCTGCCTTCGCTGCTTTCTTCTTTTGTTCCCCTTGCTT
>NW_008238635.1:455109-472681 GCF_000691975.1 Corvus brachyrhynchos
ACCTCTGAGACATTAGTGCCAAATGCACAACAGCCATTTTAAAGTGAGGAAGAGATAAATAAAAGGCAGACATCCTGGTGCAAGTGGAGTAAAGAAATCATAGGACTGAATGTGAATTATCAAGCAAATTTTCAGAAGCAAGGTGTCACTACACTGAAATCACACTGAGGTGAGATCATAGAACCACAGAAATAGGGAACCAGAGAACCTCAGGATGGTTTGGGTTGGAATGCACCTTAAAGCCCATCCAGTGCCACCCCCTGCCATGGGCAGGGACACCTTCCACTAGCCCAGGCTGCTCCAAGCCCCATCCAACCTGGCCTTGGACACTTCCAGGGATCCAGGGACAGCCACAGCTTCTCTGGGCACCCTGTGCCAGGGCCCCTCCACCCTCACAGGGAACAATTCCCTCCCAATATGTAATCTAAATCTATCCTCCTTCATCTTAAAAATACTGGAAAGGAAAATGAAGTTTGAAATCTGAAAAATGGGGATTTAGAGGCATTTCAGTAACACGTAGAAGTACAGTTCAGGTGCTGTTTAGAACTGTCCTATAAAACAATTTGTCATAATAATGAGGTCCGATTTCATGTAATATTTTGATTTTTTTTATTTAGAATGTCTCATCAGCTCTTCAAGAGAGAAAAGCTTTTTCATGCTTTTACTTACAGTAAAAGCATACACTGATTTTCAGGCAGAAAAATTATACTGGATCACTATTAAAAAAAAGCAAAGTGCTTTGAAAAGCTGAACTTGAGGGACATAGGGAAGAAACAGATTGGTGGCACATTCTCCACTCTCTCTTTTTGGTTTCCATTTATTTTAGCTACTTTAGTCTATATATCTTTATATATTATTTACTGCTCTATATTTTTCTAGTGAAAATTATATTAACCAAAACCATCTTTCCCTTACATTGTTTAATGTTCAATTTTCAAATGGTTATTATTATTTAATTCCAATTTTCAAATGCTGATTTGAAACATGGAGGAAAATTCATGTGGTTTTCTCCAAAAATAGTAAAGGTAAGTATTGGCAGCCTGGTTTATCTGTCTCACCAGCTAGACGGTTACAATGACAAATTAATTCCAAAAGCATCAATTTATTGATATTGTCACAATTGATGTTCTGCTTATTTGAACTTTACATTTTTATTGCACTGGCACATAGATGCAATGAACTCATGTTAATTTGCAGGATCAAGGCCTTTAAGATACTCTCAGAAGAAGGGTGTTCAAGTACATTGAATCATAAATCCGGAATGTTTAAAGCAGCCCTATTAGTGCTAGTGACAAGAATGACACCAATTTGTGAAAAGTTATGGATTTCCTCTCTACAGCAAGCAGCAGGTTGGAAGGGAACAGGTATCAAGAAGCCCTTTGAGTGCCACTGCATTGGATTCAGGTGTCCAGGTTTTGGCAGTGGGGGCTGCAGTGGTGTCTCTGTTAGAGGAGATCACTTGTCACAGACAACTCCACTTTATTTCAGACAGTTTCAAGCGCACAACAGAGCAACTACTGGACAAAGCTTAGCCCTGTTAGAAAACTGCAGGAATATTTAAGGAAGAGGCAAAATGCTGCACAAGCAGTGACAAAAAAAGAATTGATGAAAAAGTAGGCAATAACAGAAAAACAAAAAAAAATAAGACTGAGGGAAAAAAAGGCCAGATAAACAGTTACTGAGGCATTTAGAGAAACATTTTTCCCTCCCCTCCTAGAGACTTCAGCAAGAGGAGCCTTTCCTGCCCCCTTTCCAGCCTCAGTTTTCTGTGGTTTTGCTGAATGTCCTGGTTTCTTTGGTGAGGCAAAAAGCAGTGCAGGCAGCTGGAATTGGCTCGTAATGTTTCTTTTCTGCCATACTTTGTTCACCTCATTTCCCTGCACTAACCCTTACTTCTGACTTGTTTCCTTCAGCATGAGTCTCTGGGCTGCAGACCTTGAGACACGATGGGTCACGCACAGCTGCAGTCCCTCAGGGCTTCTCCTGCCTCCTTCCAAGAGCACATCTCCAGCTGTGGCCCCAGCTAAGCCCATTCCAGAGATCTCCCCATCCCTCCTAACACTTCTCTTCCCTATCTCCCTCCAGGGACTGCCACTCAGCATATCTGAGCCGAGACTCCATGTGCTCCTGTGCCTGTGATTTTCATGCACATCAGGGTGTTTATGCCAGCTGCAGAGTCACCAGCAACAGGCTTTTGGGTTTTTTGGGCTTGTGAGCACAACGGAGCACGTCATGGTGTCCTGTCACGAGGGCACCCTGCAGCTCCTGGAACCAAAACAATGGTACAGCAATTTCTGTGTGTAAGCCTGGGTGACAGGTAAGGAGACAGCAACCAAGAAGGTCTGACCCCATTGATGGAGCCGAGGCACTGCCACTGACACTGGCTGACATGGAGCAGGATGGCAGCATGTGCAGAGTAGAAGGACTGAAGGAGAACAAGGAACTGTGAAAGGTAAGAGTCCTTCTAAGGGAAATTTGTGAAACCTAAAACCGCTTTTCTGTGTGTTCTCTGTTTCTTTTCATTCACTGCACTCCTGGGGCTCAGGGGACTTGCAGTTCTCCAGAAAGAGCTGGATGTGGGAACTCCACAAGGTCCCCAGACATTGTTCTGTCTTGCATGGCTGCCACATCTTTTGTGCCCAGAAACAGGATAAGAGGCCACAGGCAGAAACTGACATCCAAAAAGTTCCACCTGAATATGAGGAAGAACTTCCTTGCTGCGCAGTGACCAAGCACTGGAACAGATTTACTAGAGAGGGTGTGGAGTCTCCCTCACTGGAGATATTCCAGACCTGTCTGGACATAATCCTGTGCCATGTGCTCTGGGATGGTCCTGCTGGGGCAGGGAGGTGGGACCAGATGAGCCACTGTGGGCCCTTCCAGCGACAGGACAAGAGGACACGGTCTTAAGCTACACCAGGGGAGGTTTAGGCTGGATATTAAGAAGTTCTTCACAGAAAGAGTGATTGGGCATTGGAATGAGCTGCCCAGCCAGCTGGTGGTGTCACCATCTCCAGAGGTGTTTAAGAAAAGGCTGGATGTGGCACTCAGCACCATGGTCTGGTTGACAAGATGGTGTTAGGTCACAGGCTGGACTCAATGATCTCAAAGATCTTTTCCAACCTGATTGATTCTGTGGTTCTGTGATTCTGTGATCTTCTTATTTGATGGGTTTTGAAGTCCGTCTTTTAGAGGCTGTCTCTCGCTGTTCATTTGTTCCATGCTCAGCATAATATGTTTAGAGACTGGATTGAAATCTGTGTGCTATCATTCTGTTGACTGTAATAATAATAATATAATTCTGTTCCATAATGATACGGTCAAATTTAACTCGCTCTGACCACAAGTACCCATGACCCCAATTCCTGGCACAATGCTGCATCTCCATCCCAGGGGCCCTGTAAAATATACTCTTGCATTGTGCCTGGAAATTTCATTGGCTGCTGGTCAGTACTTTCTTCTCAAAGAATTTGCCAACAAGACTTTCCAGAGGTGGATATACTAGGTATATTTATATATCTTAAACTATTTATATTATATTAATTACATTTTCACTCTATCATCCACATCTATTACACTGGGTAACTGAGGTATGACCAATGTCATTTTGAAGTGAGCATTAGTAAACTAAATAACTATAAATTAAACTCTTTCAAAGGTTTTAAAACAATAACTTCCAAAATGTTGATCCAAGCATTTCACCCACAGTTGTCTTTGTTATTGAAAAACAATGTCAGAATCAAGCCTTATCATGTTGAGAAAAAAAAATGTGCCTGAGGAACATAAGCAGGGAGCAAAGAGGATTAGTCACTCTTGAAAGGTAAAAAAACAGAAAAGAAAGTATAGAACCTAAGGCAAACAGTAACCTTAAAAAGGCAGAAATGGCAAATCCTTTCATTAAAACCTTCATGCTCTCATAGCTTTTTGGTGACAACTACTCAAAGAAAGTTGGTGATAAGTGAATTGCTTAAGTAAACTGGGAGTAGCAATGAATTTGTGCGTGTGAATGTGGAGAGTTTAGCTATAGGAGTGATCAGGATGTATAACTGAGGATATAAATTATTCTTTTTACAACAGGATGAAAAAAAATAATTAGAGGTGCACATGTGAAATATATGAGTTCCTATTACTGCATCAGCTGCTTTTTCAAGCTGAAAGTTTTAATCTGTTCTTCCTGTTAGCGCTTTGCAATGCCTTAATTTACTGGATTTTCATCCTGAATTCTGCATTCCTGAAGCACTGTTTGAATGGCAGTGCTTAGGAAAACTGTAATTGAGAACTGGAGAAAACACTTTCTTTGAAAACTAGGTTTTGTAGTGCTGTGAAAGGAATCATAATGCAATTAAACAATTAGAAATTCTTTTTCTTGTTTTCCATTTTTCCGTGAATGAAACAAAAGGCTCTTGCAAAATACTGAAGTGATTGTCAGGGTTTATTTCCTGAACATCTTGGAATTGTGCACTTCACCTCATTTACTCTCATTTCAAGCTTTTATATTTGTATAGAAAATACTCCTTGGAAACCCCTCTCGAGATAAAATAGATAGATTTATGTTAGGTTCTTGAGGCACATTACAGGATTCAATAGAGACATATCCCTCTCCTAGAGAATAATTTGGAATTATCTAGCAAATGGCTTTGCTAAAGTTGATGACTTTCAGGAAATCCTTGAACTAAAGAAAAGGTAAGAAAGAACCTGCATCTGCATTAAAAAATTATTTATAAATGTTGATGACAATTTAATCCCTATTAAATTTCACCACATGGACTCTCCCTATTTACCATTTTCTTTTTCTCCTGTTTATATTTGCATTAATGTAGTTTTGTTTTCATTCTAAAGTAAATTCTAGGAAATCTTTTTTGAATAGGCCAAAAGAGATATTTTAGTTATATCTATGTATATATATGTGTGTGTGTATAGATATACAACTGGTCTGAATTGCTGAATCCCCCTGTAACCTAGATACACAATTTTTTAATATACCTCTAGATACAACAATATACTGAAACAGGGGAGCAAAAATCAAAGACTCATTACTCAAAGACTCCAAGGTCTTTCCACCAGTAAACCAGAAGAGTTGACATATATCAGGAAAACAGCTTTTTATTTCTCTTTTTATGAAAGAGATTTTTAATGGTCACCTCAAGTAAATATAATGGTGTACCTTGTGTTCTGCATAAAAGATTTCGAGCCAAAACAAATATGTATTGACTTAAATGTTGTAATTTTTAAAATTCAATCTCTTCGAGCAACAGGCCAACAATACCAAGAGCCAGAAGCTGACCTGGAATACTGAATTAACTTTAGCAGTACCTAAAGAGTATAAACTGCACTCTTCAAGGTACAGGATCTAGTCCAAGGATTTTCAACAAGAGTCAAAACTCTCAGGCCTTCTGGGGCAGCAGCAGATCTGATCACATGAAAAGTACTTAAAGTTTGATTTAATTCAACTTCAGACCAATGCAAAAAGACTATAAACGAGTGCAGATTCTTCTTCCATGAACTGGAGGAAGTGCAGTGCTAGAGCACTTCCCAAATTTGCCAAACAGTAATTAACTGAAACTAAGAGATTCTGTTCGGGGTTAATAGTTCTGTTCAAACCATGTGCAGAATTTATTACAATGTGAAAAACTGAGACAAAACATGCAAAATTAAAACTGCCTGAAAGAACTCTGACTCCTTCAAAAAATTGAATTTTTCATTTCATATTTTGTGAGGAATTTTGTTTAAATACAGTAAAGGAAATATCCATCTTATATGAAAAAGAAAATGCAAATGCAAATGCAAATGCAAATGAAAATTAAAATTAAAATTAAAATTTCAGTGTGGTTACTTAGTTCTTGTGTCATCAAAAAGCTTTTTGCAGGCTTTTAAACACAAACTTCAATAAAATCACAATGAATTCACATAATATCTCGATCTTTTCAAATCTTTCGTTCCTGATTAGTGGCAGTAAAATAATACAATCATAAACATTTAGTTCTGTTGCTTTGGAAAGTTATTTATGGGACAATGATAGGGGGAGGTTTCTGAAGTCTCCCTTCCTACCCAAGACACTAGAAAGATATAATTTACATTATACCTGCCTTATATATGCCTTTACATGCAATACATGCCCTGAATAAGGAGATTCTCATCATTACTGTATCATCAGGATAGATGAAATAAGTCATGTTTTACCTTTTAATCCTAGAATATAGCACAGAGAAAGAAATTATCTAATTATGTTTAAATGTATTTTGTAGTGAAAAACTGGTGATAGGGTTCATCATCCCCAATGATGCTTTCTCATTTGATCATCTATGTTGGAAGTCAAAACTTACGACAGTGGCAAAGAAGAGCACCAGCTCTAGAGTACTAATTAAAATGTACCAGCTCAATAGATCTTAGTTCATCTTCGCATGGAACCTCATTAAGGCAAAATGATCTGTACAAATTAGTCTTTCCAAATAGAACCACTGGCAATTGTTAATGAGGTTTCCATGTAAAGCATCATCTGTCAAATTACAAAACTAAACCAATCAAAGACATACCATGCTAGATTATGTCTAATGTCTATTTGTTTAATTGGGAGATTGGTTCATTTTTTTAATGCAATCTTGTATTACACATGTGACCTCAGAATTTAGTGACCTGCTTGCATCAATGTCAATATTTGGATGTTTAAAGAAAAGTGTATTTAAATTACTATTTATAACTGTTAGCAGAATAGACTTTCATTTATATTCTGTTTCCATTCTAGGAAACTAATGTCTTTCTAACAGTACTATTAACAAAACAGAATAATACATTTAAAAAAAAATAAAAAATACAATTGCTAATAAATAAAGGCTCAAATTATTGGAAGATGCTAAGGCTCTCAGGTGCCAAGTAAAAAGAACAAGGGTTTAACACATTCTGTTGTGGTCTGTAAGGTATAATGAGAAAAGAATTTGATCCTTTAAACATTACTGTGGTTCTAAACAGTGGAACAAGAGGCAGAGGGTCTTAACTAAAACATGGAGAATCTGCTTCCACTTTGCACCTCCCCTCCTGTCCCACCTGTCAGGTTTAGAGTGCAGGCTACGGGGGAAAATAAAGGGTGCAATGAATTCCTCCTGTAGATATTCAGAGAAGAACCCTCATTTGTCTTTTTACATAGGAAACTCCTTACGAGTCAAAAAGCATGAAATAGGTGTTAGCAATCATATGAATCAGAAGGAAAGGTTACAATGACTGTTGGCATCTTGATAAAACAACCTGGAAAGGACCTTAGGGGATTTTCTAACCCTTCTCTGTCTCAGTCTGTATCATCTGAACCTAAAGGACTCCTGACAGATATTTAAAAGACAGCTATAAGTGATTTTTAACTAGGTTAGAAAGGATGTCTGCAACAGGCAAAGAAATATTAGTGTATCTTAACTTTAGCTGTTTTGAAATTATATGGAACTGGTGGACTTTATCTGAGATAATAAAAAAATAGACTGAACAGCAATGCAATACTCTGAAGAGAGTTCTGAGGAGAGCAGTAAGAATAATTATAGCCAAAAGAAATGTGTTTTTAAGAAGGCAGACTGGAAGATTTAGGCCTGAATAGCCTTACAAAGGTCATGTGAAGTAGGTAAAACGCTGATAAAATAGCTGTTAGAAAGTAGGCAAAATTCTTGTTTAGCATTTTTTAACCTTTGTGAAAGTTACTTGTCTCCTTACGTTTTTTAAAGTTATTTTGCCAAAAATATATTTTTGTTTTTGTTTCTACAGCTAGCCCATCTGTTGTCATCCTTAATATTTCTTATATTAACTTTAATGTATCAGCTCCCACACACTGTTTTGCGAGGTACATGAGCACAGGCATGAGGGCTCGTGTAGTTAATTGTGCAGTAAAATCATCTACCTCTAAATTATCAGTTAGGTAAGGTTCTATAAATTGTCCTCTATTCAGGGAAACTAATATAACTAAATTAATCTTTATTAAGCTAACTTCTGAAACCTGATATAATAACTTAGTATAATATTTATACCTTTGCAAATCTGTAGTACAGCACAGGGAGAAAGACAACTGCAGAGTACTAAAGAAACTCCAGATCATGAATGAATGTACTGATTTACTTATTTTCTTCCAGTAATAATGCATTCAACTCTTCTTCATAGCTTCTTCAATTTCTGCCTTTCCTGACATTTCCTAACCCTCTCCCATAATTCTCTGTTTAAGCAATCTGCAGCACACAGAGGTATCATTTCAGTCTGCCCAAGAGCTGTGACTCAATGGTTTCCGCTCCGCTTGTTCCCCAGCTAAGGTGGGCGTTCCAGCAACTTCTGAATCTGCTTTGAATGATCAGCTTGCTTTTTCCAAATTTTGCACTGTATGTTCGAGGCAGGCATTCAACTGTGCATCTGCCCATTTGTGTGAGATCAGTGTAAAACCATTATGTTACTTAATGTATTTAAATATTTAGACTATTAAAGAATTTTAAACTTCATTAATCCTGCTGTGTGTTTCCGTATTTCCTCAGCCTAAGTCATTTTCTTCTTATATGTATTTTCATTTTTAGGGAGTCTAAAAAGGGGAGGTATTCATGCTTGAACAAATCAAGTGGATTTTGAGTAATCTGCTTTGTCTTCACTTTAAAAAAATATTCTGCACTTAGAAGATTTTAGGTTTAAGAACAATATTGCTGCTGTCAGATTTCTCCTGAGTGACTGGAAGTTGAGAGAAGATGATCCCAGACTTCTTCCATATTTTTAAGGCTTTTTTCTTTTTTTTGCTTAACTAGTAGTCCTTCTAATCTTAATTTTTTTTTAAAGTCATCACCTCATCCACTCTTTCTGTTCAGATTCCTTCTCTAAATTTTAGATAGAGAGCAAAGTTTTTCTTTCCTGTGTTTCATTGTAAGAGTGTTCCAAAAGTAGTCCCACAGATTTTAAAATGATGAGCCAGGGTCCTGCAAAACCCAACTCAGATTTACTTTTAAGGGTGGTATTAAGCTATTTATTTATTATAATATCTATTACTATTGCTATTTAAGGCAGTCTTATACACATATCTCAATTTAGTTGTAGAGATATGCAGAGTTTGATTTAAATGGCAGCTGTTCAATGTCTTACAGTTTAAAGTAGGAATATAACATCAGTTTTAAATTTGACAAAAATAAAATACAAAGCAAGACCAGGAGCTACAGTTACAAGGGTAAATGACCCCATTTGTTTTCAGTTAAAAATCTAGTAGTAGGAACTCTGCTGAATAAAACACACAGTAGAAAGTGATCCTTTCATCCAATTCACTAACACAATGTTGTATCCCAGTATTGTTAAAGTATAATTCCTATATGGAATATATAGTTTTTATATATTTGTTGTTTATAAAATATTTATTTATAGTTCTGCCTGCCCATTTATCTCAAAGCAGTAGAATGGAGAAAAAGAAAAAAATGTTTTTCTGTACAGGAAAAGAGAAAAAATATTTATGTGTGACCAAATAATTTGTTACAGAGCAGGATGCTAATTCAGAGATTTTTACTTCCAGCCTGCTGGCTTTAATCCTTGGGTTGACTTCATTTTAATATAATAAAATACGTCTCTGAAAAATGGAAAATCTAGTAGATTCCATACAATCCTCTAACTGATCAATTTGAACTATAGTCAAAATTCAGTAACAAAAATAAGAACTTAAAAGTGCTCTCATAGTGGCCCTGCAAAAAACCAGAATTGCCTACAATGAGTACATGAAAAAGTTCGTAGTAGTTATTGTAAATGCCTAAAAACCACGCACTGCGTAAGTAGAGACACAAACTGGATAACCTTAAAGAAATATTTAAGTATTCAGAATTCTTTAGAAATTGTATCATCTTTAATGATACCCGTCATCAAAAGCACAGTTGTTGATGTAATACGTTCAGAGCTTCAGTTCCACGCAGTCTTGGGATTGGGTTCAAACCCTGAGATTTAAACCAAAGCTTCTTTCTCCTTTCCTCATTCACACAGGGCACATTGTTGTTTTGCAGGTTACATGTTTAATCCTTTTGCTACCAGTGAAAATAACCAGTTAGCCTGCTCAGTTCCTCTTTTTATCTCCTTTTTGGACTTCCCATTAGAATTAGCTATTCCGCCTCTCTGCCCCTGTGCTCAGGTGAGCCCACACCTGCAGAGCTGCCCCAGCCCTGGGGCCCAGCACAGGAAGGACCTGGAGCTGCTGGAGAGGCCAGAGGAGGCACCAGGATGATCAGAGGGGTGGAGCAGCTCTGCTGGGAGGAAAGGCTGGGAGAGATTGTTCAGCCTGGAGAAGAGAAGTTTTGGGTTGACATAACTGCAGCCTTTAAGTGCCTGAAGGAGCTGACAGGAAACATGGAGAGAGACAATTTACAAGGGATGGAGCAATAGGATCAGGGGGAATGGCTTCCCACTGTCAGAGGGCAGGGCTAGATGGGATATTGGGAAGGAATTGTTCCCTGTGAGAGGAGTAAGGCCCTGGCACAGGGTGCCCAGAGAAGCTGTGGCTGCCCCTGGATCCCTGGAAGTGTCCAAGGCCAGGTTGGATGGGGCTTGGAGCAGCCTGGGCTAGTGGAAGGTGTCCCTGCCCATGGCAGGGGTGGAACTGGATGGACTTTAAGGACCCTTCCAACCCAAACCATTCCACATTCTATGATTCTGTGATCACATCTTATCTGCAACTAAACCAGTGATTTTGCTGTCCAGGGTGCAAACAATCCCAGTCCTAACAGTGATAGTGGAGTACCTCAGGCTAGATGGTGTGCACAATAGATTCTGATGAAAATGTCCCAGGGGTGTACTGCAGCTCTGGACAGTTCTCTTCATAATCCAGTTCACACTAGGTACAAAGGTGGAAAAATCCATTATTGTACCAGCTGATGTTTTGGATAACTTGTGCTTTCAAAACCTTAACAAGATAACTGGGGAGGAAAATGTATTTGCAGTGACATTTAGACATGGTAGGCAGTTACTTGGTTAAGGACAAACAGTAGAAGTGTGATGCAATATTTCAATATTGCTGTTGTATCTGCAGAATTCCCCTGTGTTTCTTTATTCTTTAAACTCAATAAAATCTCTATTTCTAATGCTGATTAATTTTAGTTGTTTCCTTAGGCTTGTTTCTTTTTATTATTCTTCCTTACCTTTGGTTCCTGGAAAACAGCTGAAATCCATTGGTAGGGCAGTAAGAGCTGTGAATAGTCTATACCCTGCCCAAACCTACTTTCTAGATAAATCTGCATTGCCAGGGCTGGCAGAATAGGCTATTTCATATGCACTGTCACTTTTTTTGACACAGTAACAATGTTCACCTTAATTTGTGTAGTTTCAAGCAAGCAGAGAAAGTTAACGAAACACTAAGGTTAAAAAAATAACAGTTACTCACATTGCTAACATTGCTAATAGAAAAAGAATAGTTTAATAATGTTTACACTGAAATCTTGATGAGTATATATATAAATTGCAAAATTAATTTAGCATTAAAAACCTCATTAAAATTAAGACATTTTAAAATACATCTACAGCAGCAGCTATGATTCACAGTGTGGGAGAAGGCAATTGCTGAGGATTTCTGTGAACTTTGACTGCAGCTGGCGTCACCAACCACAGTTCCCAGGAGAACAGCAAATGGTGTGACAGATGCCATGCAATAAAAGTTACTTGTGGATTCATAGAAAAGTGCCCTTTCAAATGACCAATCCATCCTATTATGGAGAAAAATCAATGCACGTTGTGCCTTTCAGTTTATTTACATTTCTTTGCATTTTAAGATGGCTTTCCCTGTAGCTGTTTGCTTACTATACAATTAAAATAATGTTATTTGTGGATCCTTTTGTCAATGAAGGTAAGAAGGCTAAACAATATTGCATTGATAGGAAATGAGATTATTAGTGGCAGGTTTCTTTCTAATTGATGCAAAGTTCAGGAAATAACACATCTGAGATTAGCTCAGAGGGTCAGAGCACAGTGCTAATAATGCCAAGGTCATGGGGTCAATCCCAATACGGGCCATTCCCTTAGGGGTTGGACTCTGTGATCCTCACAGATCCCTTCCAACTCAGAATACTCTGTGATTCTGTGATATGGCAGGATGTCTCCTCACAGTGCTCAGCTGTGACTCACCTGGAGCTTTGCATGTTCTGATCTTTTTGGCTGAGATATTTTCTGAGAAGATTGAGATACCAGTTCCCATCTTCTCTCTCAAGGATGAATGGTAATGAGCAGAAGTTCTTAAGGTGGAGAGAACTTCAGTTCACGAGACGGCTGTGAAATTTGTCAGACTCCTTCCAGAATGAGGTGAGGTTTGGTCATTTATCAGGCCTAGACCTGATATTTCAGAGTTGCTTGACAAATCACATGATGTTATGTATTCATATTTCCCCACAGGATTTCTGTTATTTGGTGTGTGTGTATATATATATACACATATATATATGTAACACATTATTGTTTCTCAGGATTTCATTTTAACCGATGAAGCTTCATTAATGAATAAACAGATCTTTACAAGTGGGTGATGAAAGTGATAGGTGACTTCTCCTCTTGTCTCTGAAATTCTATTCTGGGGAATATAGCAGTGGCATTATTGATTTCCATTGCTTGACCACTCTTGCATTGTTATTATTTAGCCTGGGAAGAAAGAACATTGTTAAGGATGAAGAATGAACAGATGGATGAATGCTCATCATACATACAACAGAACATATTTCCATTTCTTCTGTATTTTGGTTATCTGTGGGATACATCTGTGTATAAGATTTTCATGTATCAATTTATATTTGTGTCCCACAGAATGCAGATCCATCTTTAAATTAATCTAATGTTGGTTTGGGTTTTTTTAAAAAAACACAAAGTATTGCAAAGGAATCTGTGGTGGGGTAGCTGCTCGAGAAAAATATTCTTTATATCTGAACGTGTTAACTAAACAGGGTAGGAACAGCAAATGGATGGTAATTTACACCCTAAGTTTTCTATTCTTAGAAACTCACACACTTCACATCCACTCCAGTCAAGGTCTGCCCCTCCACTCCAGTTTAGAAACACACCCTGGTCCTAGAGGAGCAGAAAAGTCACTCCCACCACTCTGTGTCTGAGCTCTGGCCCATGGGTCAGCCTTTCATCTGTGGTTCCCGCTCGAAGTCAACATTTCACATGGGGTGTATGAGGGTCTAAACATCAAACATGAACCTCTTCTTGTGTTTAATTTTTTTTTCCAGTTTATAATATTTGTATGTTTTCTGAAATAAAATTTTATTCCAAAAATTGCTACATTAATACCTGTAAAACCCCCTACCTGTGAACCATTTGACCTGGTTTTGTCAAATATAGGTTTATCATTCTGATATTGAGATTAGCAAGTATCTCTCAACATCAGGAATTTTTATTTAGCACCACCAAAGTTTCAGACATTAGTCTATATCCCCACCTGTTTGTTTAGTCTGGCCCTGTACCTCTGACCAAGAAAGACCTTATACCTACAAAGACTCCTAGTAGTGAGGAAGGAATAGTTTGGAAAACCCCAGGGTGGCAGGGGACCCTCACCACCAAGACCAGATGGAGGGGAGTCACAAAGACATCATTGAGACCCTTGGAAGGGTGGTATGTTCCCACCTAACCCCTGTCACTCTCTCCCTGTCCCCCCCACACACGTCTTTTTCTCTTTCTTTTTCTTTCTTTCTCTCTTTTTCTTTCTTTCTTTCTTTCTTTCTTTCTTTCTTTTTCTTTCTTTCTTTCTTTCTTTCTTTCTTTCTTTCTTTCTTTCTTTCTTTCTTTCTTTCTTCCTTCCTTCCTTCCTTCCTTCCTTCCTTCCTTCCTTCCTTCCTTTTCTCCTCCTTTCCCTTTGCATCTTTTACTATTAAATACAATACATCAAGTTTTTTGGCACCAACCTCTAACCTCGTTTTGTTTCAATCACATTTTTTGGGTATCTTTCAAACCTGTCTGGGTTCAACCTATTTTATTCACAGAGGCTTAGTTTCCATTGGTCTTCTCTGTTTAAACCAGTTGGTAACAGGGAGGACTAGAAAAGACTAGTTCAGCTGGAAGGGACCTACTGCTGACACTTAAGGGCTGACCAAAACTTAAAGCATATTAATGACATTTTAATTTCCCATGTGATAGGCAGAGGAGGGCAGAGGATTCTGAGCTACCCAAATGAGCAGTACCCTGTCCACAGTGTACAACCTGATCAATGTGATATTGGATTGGATTTCTTTGTGCATGCACTCGTGTGCAGCTCTTTATATGCCAGTCTTTAGTGTAAAAATATAAGCTTAAAAACAAATGATCTATTCCAAATTTAAAACTGTTCAATCCCAAATTTAATCATTTAGCCATTTACAAAGCAGATTATTCTCCATCTTGATAGTGTCAACTGTTTAGGCTCCCCTGAGGAAGTTAGACCCCCAGACACTGTGGGAATAGTACTTTCTAATTGCAGAGATGTTGAGGTAAAATCTTTAAAACACAAAGCAGTGTTCCTCTTTCTTCTCTACTCTCCACTGAGTGCAAGAAATAGAGTCAGCACAGTGTCAGGTCCTAAGCTGCATTCACAACCTCTATAAAGAGAAATTATACACTACTCTTACTGCCTAAAGCAACTACTTTTCAAAAAGAAAGTCTTTCAATTTTTATGGGTTTTTTTAATATCTTACGTTACACAGCAGAACGCAAGTATTCATCATTACATCACTAAAGATTCAGAAGCACAAAGAGCATTTTTATTAATCCAGTGGCAGTAATTTAACACCTACTAGACTGCACGTGGGATGTTTGCTGGAATAGGTATTTTTTTCCAAATGGAAAGGGAGGCACTTGAGACCCCCGCCTGCAGCGTAGGCTCTTACAGGTTAGGGCACGGTCCTAATTACACCAAGGCCATGGGTTTGATCCCTGTATGGGCCACTCGATCAAGAGCTGGACTTGATGGTGCTTGTGGGTCCCTTCCAACTCAGAATATCTTGGTCTGAGGCTCGGTGTCCAGATGTGTACTGTTTGTGGCAGCAGAACCCATTTAGCACTGGTCAATACGGCTGAAGAGCAGAACACATCTGAAAGGCATTTTCTCGCCCACAGTTTGTTACCACAATTTGAACCAGTCTTGAACCAACAGTAAGATAATTCACTTGGATTTTTGTTGGATCAAGCTCCTTCTAGAATCTGACAGATCGCAGCAGGCACGTTCTGTCCACGCTCACCAAATCTCACTCCAGAACACTGCGGCAAAAACCAAGGGAAAAGTCAACTCATCTCCTTCCAATCACAAGCTTCCAAAGAGTCTTAGCAGAGGTTCTTCTTTCTAAAGAATAAATTGCTGCCTTTATTTCAAAATTCATTTCAAACAAATGTTTTTGTCTGGCTACAACATGGATGGCCATTCCAGCAATTCTCTTTATCATCCAGCAATAACACACCATACCCAAAGTCAATGCATTTGTCAGTGAAAGAAATAATATTCACACACCTGAATTTAATGCCACCTAAGTCTGCCAAACAGGTATTAGAATGACTTAATTTAGTATTTTCTTAATACATTCTTGCTAGCATTCCCAACATGTATTTTTACTAATGACTTAAGAAACAAACAAAAAACCCAGCATACCCCCAGTACTGAAAGCACACATGGTATTTTCAATTTTTTCACAATTTTGTTTAAGTAACAACAAAAATATTTTTTTTAAAGGCCTGAGGATGTATTTATGCTTCTGAAACTGCAGGAGAATATCTCACACACTTTTCTGAAGTGCAAGGCTGTACGTTGAGAATTCCAGTAGAAGTTTGTCATATGTATGTCACTTTAGAAGTTTAAAAACCTTCGTGTCTCAAAGATAAAATTAACCAGTTTTCTGATACACTTGGGCCTTTGGATAAGAGGTCTGTTGCCAACATAACAATTTGATACAGATAAATCAATGAAGAAAATCATGTGCATGCACAAAGAACACTGTGGACAGGGTACTGCTCATTTGGGTAGCTCAGAATCCTCTGCCCTCCTCTGCCTATCACATGAGAAATTTAAAAGTCACTAATATGCTTTAAGTTTAAGTCAATGAAGAAAATCCAGACAATATTAGCAAATTAGAGTGCCCTGCCATTTGTCTTCTACCTGGGGAGAACAGGAATTTAAGAAATAGCTTAACTTAAACATGAGCAACCAGTGTCAATAAGATTGGCATAAGTCAGAATTTCCCAGCCTGAGAACAACGGCAAAAGAGAAAATGGTTGAAAGATTTTAAGCTGGAAAGACTGTTATCACTACAAATGTAGAACTTAGCTTTTAAGTAGAGATTAAATGATACAGGTATTTTCCAATTCTGCCAGTTTCAGAATTGTTCTTTTTGGGGTCTGAGTTTGTTGTTTGTTTGGGTTTATTTTTTAGAAATTGTATTTAAATTCCTGGAAATCGATTACAGTTTGAAAGTCATTCTAGTTCTGTACCTCTGCAGGTGCCTACTGCCATCTTGTGTACTTTTGTTGTCATGTGAATGGACATGTCTTATAACCAAAAGGTCTACTAAGATGTATAAAGTACATTCAGGATTTAATGGATAAAGCCACTCTATATATCAAGGCATGGACAGTGAAACTGGAAGAATTAGAAAATACCTGTATCGTTTAATCTCTACTTAAAAGGTAAGTTCTACATTTGTAGTGATAACAGACTTAGTCTTTCCAGCTTAAAAGATTTCAATCATTGTTTTCTCTTTTGCTGTTGTTTTCAGGGTCTTTTCCTTTTCCTTTTCCTTTTCCTTTTCCTTTTCCTTTTCCTTTTCCTTTTCCTTCTTCTCTTTTTCTTTTTCTTTTTTCCTTTTCTTTTTCCTTCTTCTCTTTTTCTTTTTCTTTTTTCTTTCTCTTTTTTCTTTTTCTTCCTTTCTGAGCTGTTTTGGTGCTGAATAGGCTCCTTGTGTAACTTAAGACCTCATTTAAGTGTTGTTGGCCCTGCAGGGTGAAGCTTCTGTATGTACACTTCAGTGCTGTGCGTTATAGATCCTTTAGGATGCACCTTGCACAAAACAGCACACAAGAAGGTTGTCTGGAAGATATATTTGATCATTTTTCTGAGTAGATGTCTCAGAGGAATTCTCCTCTGCCTGGGTCCAAGTTTTCCACTGACCTTTATGTGCAAACATAGATTAACAAAGCCCCCGTCACAATATATGCCAGAAATCTGTGAAAAACTGCTTTGACTTTGTGTGGCGGGGGGGGCTACAGGGGTGTGTCCTGTGAGAAGCTGCTGGTCGCTTCCCCATGTCCGGCACAGCCGGCTCCAGGTCCAAGGGTGAGCCCAGCAGTGAGGGCAGCAACGCCTCTGGGAGAGCAGCTTTCAGAAGGGAAAAAGTTCCTGTGCAGAGGGAATCGCAGCCGGGGAAGAGAGGAGTGTGCGGAGGAGCAGCTCTGCAGGCACCAGGGGCAGTGCAGAAGGAAGGGCAGGAGCTGCTCCCGGTGCTGCGGCCGAGAATCCCCGGAGATTCCGTGGGGCGGCCCGTGGTGAGGCAGCGGTGCCCCTGCAGCCCACAGAGGGCACGGGGGGCAGGGATCCCATCTGCAGCCCCTGGAGGAGCCCCCAGCGGAGCAGGGGGATGCTCAGAGGGGGCCGTGCGCCCGGGGG
>NW_008238635.1:474003-498448 GCF_000691975.1 Corvus brachyrhynchos
AGATAGCAGGAGATAGTTTGCTTCCATCATGGAGTGGGAAAGACAGGCAGTTATATCTTCAGTTATACCTCAAGTGTTTGCACTCAAATCCATTGGAATCTGTGTAAAAAATGAAAATATTATAGCTCTGTACCTCGGCTAGAATAAAAATGAAAAGATAACCACCTCTGACTAAATAATTAGCTACCTGATGTGTTAGAACTCATCCTGTTCAGTACTTCAAATGAGAGAGATTATAACGAGGTTGAAAGGCAGTAATAGGAAAATCTATGATCTCAGAGTTCAAACTCTAGTTCACTGTTAAGTCCAGTGAAGTTTGACATGTTTTGAAGGGAGAAAGTGGAATCTCAGACTTTAAATTCATGCACAGATGATGTTTTGTTCAAGAAAATTCCCTCACAGAAGTGAGACACAGAATATCCTTATAAAGTGAACAGTACCACACTTCTTGGTCTTAGGTATTAGAGGCACCAGCACTGTAAAAGCTGAATCCATCCAGAATTCAGATGTATGCATCGTTACCAATTCTTTCCCAGATTATTTGACAAGTAGTCAATCTGCTTTAAAGCTTTAGCTGTTATGTTTATGGACCTGATGGATGGGAGCCAGAAATACTCCAAGTCATTATCTGTCACTCTGTGTCCATGAGTGTCCCTGGCCATTCCACTCCTCCTGCATCACTCTTGAAGAATTCTTCTCCACTTTATTCACTCTTGGTGCTGAGATCTTGAAATTCCCTCTTAAATGTAACTCTTCTAACTAACCTTTAGTATCAGCCTTTCTTCTACTTTATAATTTTTTTTTCCTTTAGAGCAGCTCTACTTAGCACTGCTCCAGACCAAACCAAACCCCAAATACTCTCTAGGTCTAAAAATTAAAAGGAACAGGAACTTGACCTGTTGGTGCACTTATGTGGAAAATCAATTTCTTAGATCCAATTATTGCTAACATGTTTTTAACAGTGGGGACTCACCTTCCTATACCTCTGTTTTCTTTCCTAAGGTTTTATTTTTTTACATTAGCTCTTTTTTTCAGGGATCATCTGCTATTCATATCTGTATAATTTAGAACACAGGTGTGTCCTAATCTCAGTTTAACCCTTCTAAGTGTATATTTCGAATTAATTTCATTAATTAGGTTAATTCATATAATGTACTCTATGCAAAAGGACTCCATAAAGTCCTTTGAGAGGATAAACTGCCTCATTTCTATAAAATAATTGTCTTTGTTAAAGGCAGTATAAAAGAATACATCTCCAGATTTAAGGTTAATTTATTTATTAACAAAAAAAAAGGAAATTAGTTATGTATGAGTGTCTTCCATCAAAGTGAGAAAATAGATTAAATTACTTGGTTTTGTCTTTGCTTTAACTGAGGACTGTTTTTTCAATTGAAACAACCCTATTTATTCAGAATTCCACTTAAAAACCTCCTATGCAGTCTGCCCAAATAAATCCATTTCTTTGTTAATCTGATGTTTAATGGAGACTTTAAACCTTAAAACTATTACATCTTACTGATATGAGACTGCTATGAACAGCATGTGACTGGAAATGTTCCAGTCACCATCCCTGAAAGGGTTCAATAAATATGTGGTTGTGGGACTTGAGGACATGGTTTATTGGTGAACATGGTGGTGGTGCTGGGTTGATGGCTGGACTTGAAGATGATCTTAAAGGTCATTTCCAGACTTAATGTTTCTGTGATTCTAAGTCAAGAAAAACCAAAGCCAAATTATTCAGTCCTCTGAGTTGAAAACTTTCCTGATCCGTTCGGGATGTGAGGGGGTTTTTTTTTGTTTTCTGGGGGTTTTTTCATGATTGAAACAATCAAAAATCTGAGTATCGTAGGAAAAACAGCTGGAAGTCCAAGGTCATGATGTTGCTCTGGAACTTGGACTGTTGTCCTGCTCATAAGTGACAAAAGTTCTGTTATTGGGAAATAGCCCTGAAACTATTCTTAACTTATGAGGAAAGTACTGGTGTTGATGCTAAAGATTTTTAGCTTTTTCATATATTTGTAGCTTTGTAGATTCTTAATATGTAGTTGTGTAGTTTCTACTACTTTTCTTGCCCTTTCTCACATTTTAGAACAATAAGATAACCCTTTCTAACACGTGGGTGTCACACTCTTGAAATTCTGTTCAGTCTTATTTTCAAGAAAATAATTTCTAACAAGGACACTGTTTTGTACCAGAACTTCAGAGACATAACAAGAAACAGGGCAGAGAAGCCCATGGAGCAATTCCAAGGGGCAGACCCAACGGTGGGTTGCTGGGGCAACTGTTCTCTAATTGGATGTCCTACTAGATATCCTAATTAACTTAAAAAAATTATGGGACTCCTGTGCCGTGCATGAGCATAGCTGTACTTGTGCACCTGGAAGCTTTTGTTAAAGAACTGCTTTTTATCTTACCACTTTCACATTGTTGGGAAAAGTTTTTCTTCTGATTCCAGGCAAGAGTGTCTTCCAGAGTCCCTAGATCCATAATCAACCTCTTGTACCTCCTCAGAAAGGTAATTAAAATTAAAGCTAGTTGCCTTTACTAATATTTATGGTTTATCTCAGTTAAAAGAAAAATAAAATTATTAAGTTTTGCTTTAAAAAACTACATTGGGTTTTATAGTTTATTACATTGGGCTTCATAGAACATTTATCTGCTGACAATACAGCAAATTTTGCTTTCCACTTGTGGCTGTGGCTCAGTCTACATGGTGGGAGAGCAGCCACCAGACCACAGAGGAGGGAGTGGTACCCACAGAGCCATCCCTTGTGCACAGGATAGAAATCGGGGCAGAAATTTAGAAATATTAACTGGCACAAACCAAGACATAGAGCTGTGGGCTGAAGAATGGGAAAGTTACAGAAAAAGCCAGAAATTAGAATTTTTAATGCCAGTTGAAAACTTCCATTATCAGGTCTTGAACCTGACTCAACCATAGCTGGCTTGGCATGACATTTCAATTAAAAGTTGAGAAGACTTGTCACTGATAGAGATGAATAGTTTTTAATTAAATATCTCTTGAAAGATCCTGTGAAACAAACTGGGGCAAAGTTCTTCTAATAGGCTAAATACAGAATAATGAGGACAAAATACAGCTTAGTGCAGTCTAATTATTCACTGGCTAATTTCCACAAGTACCTTTTTTTCTTTCTCTTTCATAGAATTCAGAATGCCTCATAAGGAACACTGCACTGAAAACACTGGGTCACCATTATTGAAGATATGCTACCAAAACTAAGGGGAGTAGTGCCCTTCAGCTGTAACAACAGGATTTAGGTATACTTCTGTACATAATTCCATCCCACTTTGCCAAGAGAAAACCAAGACTGTACTGCCAGAACAACCAGAATTTCCACATATCTCTGAAAAAAAAACTACAAAGTACTTGTATGCTTAGGTCGTCCTTAACAGAGTTCATGTTGAGGCTTCAACTTCATTAACCTGACAGATTAAAAAATAAATGTGCAAATCAATATTTATGAAGAAGACACATACCAAGTTCGTGTCATGCAGCATGATTTTTATTTTTCTTTATGTTTTATTCATTTATATTTATTTATAACACATGGTTACAATCAAATATCTTTCTACTCATGCATTAAAAAAGGAAGGAAAGAAACCACTAAACACCGACATATCTAATACTATCTCAAGTCTCAGAAATCGTGGGTCAGGTAGAAACACAAAAGAGCATAAAACTTCTACTAGTGGCAGCTTCTTCTCTATAAAATTTGCTTTGCCAGCCACTTAATCTTCCCATAATTAGGCAGTCCATTGGTAACATGTGGTTAAACTAGAAATTGATGTTGCAGTTAATAGTTTATATCAAATTATAACTGCCATAAAGCAATCAACTCTTAAAAAGGCAACTTTGTTTTCTAGTGTTTTCCGGCGTTAAACTACAGCATGAAGTTACTAAATCCCTCTTTATAGAAAATTCCCTTCCTTACCTGCAACAGACAAAATAGTAGATTTTTGATAACTTTAGAGCCAAATGATGTTAGAAAGACACTTTATCTCTGTGTCAATAGGACTCGGAATCATAAGGTGTTGAGTGAGTCAACAGAGAGCTCCATGGGCCCCAGGAATTCATGCTGGGAGAAACTTACGTGTCAGCAATTTTTCTGACAGAAAGATCATCTCCTTGAGGGACAGGCAGTGGTTGGTAGCATCTTGGAGCAACAAAGCTTGGAAAATACACCTTTAACTCCTCTCCACACTCAGTTACCAGTATTCTGCAGCCAATATTGGAGTGGGAAGATCATGTTTACTCAGTAATACAGGGCTGGGTTATGAATTCCAGAGAGACATGACGATGTTCAATTGAATTAGTCTCATATCGAAGCTGCTCATCAACAGACAACATAAAATGACTTAACAGCTGCTATTTATGATAGATAATAAAATCTGAAGAAAAACAATGATGAAGACCTTGTAATTTGCTGAATTATGTGCTGGAAGTGCAGATATCTTGGATATCTGCAAATGCAACCATGGAATAATAAAACAGCATTTCCTGACCTTTGACAGATAAAATGAATTTTTTACAGATAAAAAGAGTTTTTTAATTTGTGAATTGGGTTATTGCATTGGCCACCTCCTTCCAACATGGAATAATTCCATGAAGAGAGTTGGAATGTTACAACTAGAAGGAAACTTTAAGGAACTACATCTTTTTCAGTTCTCCATACCAGATTAAGTCACAAGTTTTGACATTGCATTTCAGCATCTTCCAGTTTTACATACACTTTGTATATCAGAGTGGCATCGACAGCTACATACACAGAATTTTTAACAGTTCTTGTGCCCAGCATGACTTCTGCAATTCTATTTGAAATCAAGAAAACTGATGGATCAAGATACAAACTGTTTGGTAAATGAAGGAGAAGTGGAAGAAGAGAAAAATAAGTCTTGCAATTGCAGGCTACCACTCACAACCTTTCATGAGTAGACCAGTGCCCTGACAGTTGCCAAGAAAAAGACGGCTAACCTTCCTAAACCTCCTCTTTTCCCTCTTTATTGATGACCATGACATTAGATGACATTAGATGACATTAGATGAACAATATCAATTAACTCAGGTTGCATACCTGTGCCCTCCCAAACTCTTTCACATCCCCCCGCCTCACTAGGAGGCAGAATGAGGAAACAGAGTTTGGTGCTGTGCAAACACTGCCTTGAAATAACTAAAACATTGGCTGCGTTATCAGCATGGTTTTGGTCACAAATCTAAAACACAGCACCATACAGAATTAGCTCGATCCTAGCCAGACTTTGAGAAGTTTCATCTGTAGACAAAAAATGTGGTAGAAACAAGGTTTTGTGCACTGCTTTTCTTGGAAGTGATTTATCTGTGAAAGGTAGTGGGAAGACCCTGTACTATTTTTGAAGTTGTGGTCATCGTCCAGTAGTGTATTAAATATTGCCATATCATAATTCTGACTCCCATCAAGCTGCACGTCACAGAAGAAATTCAGTCCCTCTCACAGACATGAGGAAAAGTCAATCTCTCACCTTGAAAACTCTTATTTCCAGAACAGAACATCATGGTGAAGGCTGCATCAAACTGCAGGGCATTAAACCTTGTCCTGCAGCACCACAGCTATTATCGAAACAAAAGAGGTATCTGATAGAAAAATAGCAAAACTAGCTGAACGCTTATAAAAACTTTAAAATGGCACCATGGGTAGGAAATTGTGAATCAGCTGAATAAATATGTAATGGAGTTTATTGCCTTAGAGAATACAGGACTGGGAGTGGCACTTGCTCAGATTCTGCCAAGGTTGGGTGCATGGGGTTACCAAGCATTCAAAAAGCCAGGAAACAAAACCTGCCCTTCTTTCTGCTATTACTGTGGGCCTGGTTCCTACGGTATATCACCGTGTCCCGCAGCCATAGGGAGGAGGAGGAGAGAAGATCCAACAGGCAGGAATTGTGCAGCAAGATTGATCCATCTAATCACTCCACAAACCTCCTGTAGACCTTCCTCTCCACAGTCCCAACTGGACAAAGGACCAGCCACCCCTCGGGGGTGATTGGCCAAAATCCTAAAACATCCACTGTCAAAACACTTTCCCACTACACCACAAACAAGACCCTTCAAGGCTGCAGGCAGCCTGGCCATCCACACTCCCTGCCACCCCCCCTGCAAGAGAGAAAAGTCTCCCACGGACCCAGAAAATAACAAGAAAATCCTCACTAACAGCATCTTTGTACCCACATTTCTGCCACACTGTGAAATGCACACTGCTATGCAGCAACCTGAACTCTCAGCGAGCTGAGGCACTTGTTTCCTGCATGGTAAAAATAGAACTTGGTGACCTGAGGTTATAGGATGAAACACTGAAATGTTTCCATTTCTTAAAAAATCATGGCTCGTGCGTCACTTATAACTCAGTAAAACACTTGTATTGACACTTTAAAAACCCCCCATGAAATATTCCAGCAAGTTTTGAAAAACTGTTTTTGCTGGTCTGATGTGGATGTGGTGAACTGTAGGACACTTGCATTTGAATATGCACCTTCAAATGGGAATGCTACATCCCTTGTGTTTGCCTGGAGACAATGCTGTTGCATCAGCAGCTCCTCATTCTGTTTGTGGTTGCACAGCAGCTCTTGGGGAAGAATCAAAAGGCCTGTGTTAGCTGTTAGCCATGATCGACCGAGTGGTTTTGATCATACTAGAACCACTGCCTTGAGAAGTTAAACTTTTATCACACTTTCAGACAAGTACTTGTGCTTGACAAAGGCAGATAATTAAAATATTTATCACTTCTAGATTTAAAATATGTAGTCACAGTGTTTAATCTGTCTGCTTATAACAGATACTTAACTTTTATCCACTTATTTCCATAGCAGTTCTAAAAATTTGTGCTTGATGCAAGATAGTATGAGCTCGGCTGATATATGTTTTTGGAAAGGCACCTCCTTACAAATTGTTCTCTTAGTATTTTGAGTGGGGCTTGTCATATTTATTTATTTACTAGGTCAGCCATAGATTCATATAAAATTTAAACCCTTTAAAGCCTAATAATTTATGAAGGTGTTTCAGTCTTCTGTAATTCTTGAATCAGCAGACAGGTTTATATCTCTTTTATTTAATATCCTAGTAGTGACAGGTAAAGAATATGTCTGCAAAACAAGTTGTCCAAAAACACGGTGGCTTAAGCATTAGGCAAAGACAAATGATCCAGTTGTGAGCTTCCTTTTAGTCCAGCTGAGAGCTAACAACAGCTCTCTGATCCAGTGGATGTGGTGTAGGTTACACATTTGTATAGATGGACTGTCAAAAGTAAAAATAATGAGTAGCTATTTATTCACATAAACATGGTAATCTATTCCATACGAGGACAAACAAATAAAGCAAATTATTTAGCATATTTCCCAAGAGAATAAAATCTGGCTTTCTGGGGAGAGGTAAAATGCATTAGAAGGACAATTTATTTTGCTCCTCAAAAACAATTTTGGCAACAAACACTCTGAATGAGAATGACACCCACTGATCTGACCACAACTTCTGTTGACAGCAAGAAACCTCTAGGTTTATTCTTCACAAATAAATAAACATTGCAGCAAAATGCAATTCATGATAAACTCAATGTTCAAAAAATTGGTGAGTGCTACATTTTGAAGGCTAACACAAATATTCCTTAAAAACCTTCTGCAAAGTATCTTGTGGCATTTCTAAAAGGAAGTACTGAAAAACAGGAGGCTATCACTATAGCTGTGTGTAAATGCTCCAAGCTAACTGTAAAAATTCTATTACCAAGCAGTTCATTTTTTGCCCACTGCCTTTAATTTTACCAATTCTAATTACTAATCCGAATTTTAAACCCTGCAGAAGAGGACAAGACACCAGGGACTGCTGCACCAGTACATTCTGAATTTGGATCCCCATGTGTTTTGAACCAGACAAAATGCTGGCTTGGGTTTGTGTGGTTCTTTTTTCAGTGGATGACTTCTTTTTTCCCTCCAGTTTAATGGGGCTGTGTTTGACTTTCATTCTAACTTAGGAGTCGGACTGATTTCATAGAGAGTTTTCCCAGCCCTTGGTAAGGTCTTGTGGTGACAAAATTTAGGCATTAATCATGAAAAACACAAAGTGGCAAATGATACAGAGGCATTTTTCTGTTAGACAAAGGAATACAATCCAGTGCTTGCAACTGTTGGAAATTGAGAACTCCTTTGCACTAATGATTCATTCTTGGTGAAGCACACCAAGACATGTGGGGGATTTCCATAATTGCAGGGGAATTCAAGACTGAATAGTTTGATTAAGGAAAAGCATTGTGGTTTGGGGGAATTGAGACTAAATGCTTATAAAAAACATTGGTCTATAAACTGTACAATGACAAAATGGCTCAGTCTAGTAATAAAATCATTCAAAGAAACAAGCCAAAAGGAATGTTGTGTGGTTTTGCAATTGTGATACCTGTCTGTGTAAAGAATTTGATTTTATGTTATTTTTAATCTTGGTCTCCATGGTTATTTAGTGCAGGGCTATTTTTGCAGAACCTATGAGGAATGTATACATAATTAGTAGCATCATATTTTTGGGGATAGTGTATTGATCACTACCACCTCTGTTTGTACTTTTTAGGACCAAGAGAAAAAGGAAAATATTTTAAAAGCATTCAGAGCCTGTAACACCACAGGTATGTTCCTATGAGTACCTGTCTTTCCAATTGGATCCCTTTTTATGAACATCTTCTCCTTAATACTCCTACGTATTTCTCTTATATAATCAGTCTGGAAAACAATGATGGTTCATGTTATAAGCTTATTAAGGAATTTTTACAAAAATAAGTAAACACATTCTTAGACAGGATGATGGTTTATCAGCTGCCCTGTTTCCTGTTTAAAATCCTTGTTACGAGAATATGTTTTCACATATCAATTCTTTTGGAATTTGAGGATGGAGGTTATCGTGTTCCTTTAATTAAATGAACTGAGACCTTGGACTGTGATTCCAATTAGAGTCATTACCATAGTCTCATCCTCATTGCCTCCTCCTTACCGAAAATCAAAACATGATATTGATTTTGGAGCCTTCTATTTTAAAGGGTAACTTCATTGCCAAATGCCACTCTATAGCAGGTCATCTCCCCTTCTTCCTTATTTATTTTAATTTATATGACCACAAAATCTTTTCCTATCTGTTTTAACATCTCTTTTCAAAGACTTTTCAAAATCAAGTTCAAAATCAAAATCTTTGAAATCAAAATTTTTTCAAATCAAGTTTATCTTGATTGAAGCAATGTGCAAATTCTCTTCTTCACTTTTAAGGCACATCTTCCTTCAGCCATTTATTTTATCACTGCATGCTGTTTATTCCTAACATGATTACTGGAAGAGTTAGTCACCTCCTCAGATTCAGAGGCCTTTCTTGTACTATTTTCCCTGTTGTTCACAATATGAGATTAAAGAAGCAATATGTATCTGGAAATGAAAAATCCTATATAACTTTAAGCTCCTTAGTTTACTTCAGCAACTCATTCCCTGAAACTCTCAGAGGTTGCCTTTCGGAAATGAAAAATATTATCTAAAATTTTAAAAAAACTCAACAATCCGAAGGAACAACTCCATGCAACTTGTTATTTTATCAGTTCTTACAGTAAATGAGCAGTTTTCCTACATACTGTCCACTCGTTAAAATTAATTAATTAAAATTAATTTTTTTAATTAAGTCTTTGCTACCATTAACCCTCTTTTTATTTATTAGATTATTTGAAAATTGGAGCAGCTTCAGCAGTAATTCTTGTTTAATCTGTACCTCAAACACTAGTTTTCTCCCCTAATGGTAATTTGGTTGGGTTCAGTTGATTAAATCCAGTGTTATTGAAAGGGTGTTTATACTGCAACACATTTCTGAGACACAGGTTTCTGCTCACAGCAGCACTAAAATTCTGTCTTTCTGGCTTCTCTCTTTCCTTACCTAATTTATGTGTTCCTCCCTAAAAAAATCAGGCAAAATGTTTATATAACTCTGTTCTAGACATTTTTTCCCCCCATGATATTTTTTCTAAAACTCTTTTCAGCAGTCATGATACGTTCAGACTCTTAGAAAGCCAGTACATCAAGTACTCAAATGCTACATATTCAGTCCATTTTCCTGGGGTTTTAGAGGCGTTTCATGCCTAAATGGTCTCTAAACTCACAGCCCTGATCCATGAGCATTATTTCATTTGAAAGCTTTCTACGCTTTCCCCCTTTGGGACCCCACCCAAAATTCCTGGGGTTAATGGGAAATATTTGCGTTTCTGATTCCCTGATAGCTAGCCTTGCTCCCTGATAGTTGATCTATTGTTTGTCAAGGTATAAACACACCTCTTCCCTACCATTGTGACTGTGATGATGGGGAAGATGTGCTTGGGAGAGAGGCTCCTGCAGAGATGGGGCAGCATGTGCTGAGCCAACTCCCTGCTCCACCTGGAAACTCTGCTTGATCCCCTTTCCCTGCCCTTGGCTCACTCCCTGAAGGTCTCAAAGGGCTGTGCAGGTGTGAAGGAAAAGTCCAGGTTACACAAGAGGCTGCACCAGCTTCACTCCGAAAAGGAAGCAGATCAGGCCCCCTCACTCTTTTCCCTCCTCCTCTTTTGCTTCCTTCCTTCAGCTCTGGACCATCCACACAGCAGGATCGAGTGGGATCTAAGGACTGGTGATAATCTGTGCTCTCTGACTGGTGGGTTGTGACAGTTTTATATTACAAATTACTTCTTATTAGATGGTGTGTCGAACACCACTCTAATACTGCCTCTAATACTTCACATGGAATTTTTTCATACACAGAAATTCAGGTTTTCCCATTCATGTGAGTCTTCTCTCCTGTTCTCCTATCTGCACATCATATTTTGTCTTTTTGATTTGTGAATTCATACAGATCATCAGCCTTTCCTGGGTGTTTTACCTTCTTTTATGGACCTAGCTTTTCCTACTGAGTTAACATTTAAAACACACATGCAAAGGACATGGAAGAGTTTCTCAATTTCTTTGCCTGCATGCTTATAAATCAGCAATTTTGACCATGAAAATTAGATGCCTTTACTTCCAAGTAAACGAAAATGTACCAGGAATTTTGAAATTAGTTATAATTACTTGCAAAGCAGAATCATGGAGGGTGCTCAGATTCAGCTTTGCTTTGCAAGCCTGTTAAAAAAATGATGTGAATTCATGCTTATAAAGGGAAGGTTTTTGGAGTGATATGCAGTCAAGGCCCAGGAAAAAATAGACTGCAGATCTTCATACCAAACTGGTGTGTGTATGGAAACATGAACAATTTGGCTGCTGTTAGGGTCACTTTGGCAAATTGTTTCCTGCATTACTGCCACAAAGTAAGAATGAATTATAACAATTAGAACGATTGAAGTGTAGTATAAGATGGTTGTTCGCTTTTGTTTCAGGCTAAATGGAGCTGGAGAGGTAAATATATTTGTGCACTGTCAGTGACTGGAGTTGTTAAGAGACAATAATCATAGAAATCAAACAATAAAAGACCTTCAGATACAATAGTTTCTTCATTAATGCCGTTTTATGTTAATTTGTCAACGTTTCCTGATGGAATAATCACAGCCCTTTTTGTAATTGCTGAGTACAAAATATTATATGTATTTATTGTGGATGAGACTTCAAGCAGGCAGTGATAACGGTTTTGTCCCCTATCACCTTTTTTTGTCTTCTAAATAGTTCTCCACTTTTAAAGCAGAAGTACAAGAAAAGAAGGAAATAGAAGAAAAGGGAGAGAAAGAGGAGGGAGGGATGTTGCCTCTTAGCTTACTCTGAAACTACAAGAGTTTTCTACTGCACAGGCAGGTGTGAGAGATGAAGTAACACCTTCCTTCAGCCCAAAAAGACTTTCCAAAAAGGAAAACTGTTAATTCTCTTTCTTACTGATGGTTACCTATGGTTTAGATGTGTTTTGTTTATATGATTGAAGTATCATCTACTTCTGAATATGAGACTTCATATAATCTAGAGATGGAGAGAATTTGTGAGGGCATTCACTACTCATGATGAGCAGTACCAGGTGGTCACTGCAGTGTCAACTTTGTCTTCCTTGTCTCACATGATAACCTAGGCAAGATTATCATTGTACTTTTGTTGTATTTTGCTGGCTTTGTAAGTACTTTAGATACATGTGGTGGGTGCCATGTAAAGACCACAACACAGTTATCAAAGCTCTTATTATGGATTGCTTATATTTCAGTGATAATATATATTTAAGGTCACTTTTCATGACCTTTTTAAACCATAATACAGCAATTAATATGTCTATCTTCTTATACAGCAGAGTTTTTGCATTAAGGATATGGGAGGGACCAATTTTATTTTTATTTATGCCTCAACATATGTTATACATGAGGTGAAAAATTACTATAGGGGCTTCATGTGCCGTGGGTTAAGGAGGCAGAAAATGGAGAGGAGCCCTGTCCCCGGGGAGCCTTCTCCTGGCAGCTGATCAGGGCAAAGAAAGCTTCCTCAACTGGGCTGCAAGTGATCCCCACCTTTGCCAGCTTGATTTCTGGTTCTCTCTCCATCTCTCTTTTCCCCTCTTTGCTCCCTTTTCTATGCCCACTTTGGTAGGATCACTTATTTTCTTTATCAACAAATAAGTGCTTTGTCTTCATCTGATAAATCTTATCAGAAAGAATCCTCCCCAACTCCCCTTTCACAGCAGGACAGGACAGACCCTACCTGATGTCCAGTGTACATATCAGTCACAATATTTCATTGAAGCCACTTTAAGCTGAAGGAAAGCAAGTTACTCCAGAGCCACTGACAATTGCAAAGTGGGAGTGTGTCGCTCCGACTCGTCTGATCAAAGTTCCAGCACTCTCTGGGAGGAACCTGAGGCGAGGCTCTGTCCTATCCTGCTCTGACACTCACATACAAATCCCTGCAGAGACAGGAATTCAACCCCTCTGAGCACTGAGTGGCAGCATGTCACTGCCGCTTCTGAGCTCATCATTCCTCAGTGATTCGTGCATTTCTAGATATCTCTTTGTGACTTGTCCAAAGTAGTTGCTTACACACCACAGATGGCCAGTATTCTGTCTGCACACGTAAGAACATTCACTTTTGAATGGCAGAGAGACGTTTATTCAGTCACAACGTATCTTCTACAAAGTACAGCCCTCTGCTCAAATTACGGGGTTTTTTTTTTTAGTTCTTCTGATGCAGAATATTCCTTGGAAAAATATGAATGAAAGAGGAGATACACTAAGGCTTGTAGTCCTGAGAAGGTTCTTTAATTCCATGCTGTCACACAGTGTGAAGGTCATCAGAAGAAGGTAGTCGAAAGAAGGCTGTCTTCTGCAATAGATCTGCTACTCTACCAGCTGATCAAAATCAGATGGTCACCAAATAACTTGGCTAGGCTTTTTGTCTTAACTCTGTAATCCTGTTTCTTGATTTAAAAAAAAAAATCTTTATTTTACCAGCATTACACTCCCACAGGAAGAGGCAGGGTTTTGGGACAGCTGCAGTATAGTTGATGTAAGGCATGCAGTTCCATGGTGAGACACTAAAAGTAGCTGTGGAGTATCACACACCTGAATTCAGATCAGCTGAGAGCATTGTAGTGCCTGCATCGTGCTGAAATCTCCTGTTCAGCAGTAACACATCATCTAATATGAGCACTTGGTAGTGATACTGTTATCTGAGTGTAAATCACATTCTGCAGCATCAATGACCCCAATCAAAAATCTCTCCAGCATCAGCATCATCCACAGTCACTTCAGCTCCCCACTAAGTCATTAGCTTTGAAATAAGGGATTGAATACAATGTAAGTGGCAAATGTGAAGTATTCAGGAGCAAGAGGTTATTAGTAGACTTTAAACCATAAAAGCCTTTCCCCTTAGGCCCTGCAGGATGCTGCTCCAAAGAACAAACTGATTCATGTGCACAGCAGAAAACAAAGTGCACAGGCACAGGTACTGCAGCTGGGGCCTAAACAGGCAGGGAGGAAGCCTCCAGATCCCAGCAATGCTGCAAACTGGCCTCGAATTTGTCAGAAAATCCTTCCTTTCATTTCTGTTGCATTGATAAATAATTTGACTGGTTTTACACAGCATGCAATCCACTCTCGCAGATAGAGTGGAAATGACTCTTTAAATTAGAAAAAAAAAATTATCTGCTAACCTGTAAATCTTCCATTTGTAGTCTCAATATGTGTCATGGTTACAGAGGTGAGAAATGGGTGGCATACAACAGCACCTGTCTGCAAATTTACTACTTAAAACAGGATAATCCATGCTCCATCTCAGGCTGCACGGTGTTGCTGTGCTGGTCATGTTAGTCACATGATATTGCTTTCAGCTAAATCATTTTTATCAGTTAATCAAAATCCTGAACTACTAATTTGGGAAGAGAATGATAGTGTGTTTGTTTGGGTTTGGCTTTTTTCCCACATGTGATTGAACACAGAAAAGTGAATATGAAAATTCACAAAAGCAGTTCTGGGGAGGATGATGGGGTAGCACAACGGTGACACAAATATTTTTAAGCTTACATGCATTGATATAAATTTCCTTGCTGCCTTCTCAGTTTCAAAATATTAAATGTTTCTTTAGCAGTAAAAATTCATGCATTTGCACTAAAATGTTAATAGTTTGAACACCCTACTGACACAAGAGCTTGACCCCACAGGATCAGCCTCTCTTATCATCCCTGCTACCCCTGTATCTCTTGATACTAAAGAAGATTGTTTATTAATATCCAGATTCTTTTGCTTTTAAAACTCAGGAAAAAAGAAAAAGAAAAAATGTCATGTAGAGAAATTAATAATAGTCATGAAGGACTGACAGACAAATTGACTTTAAGGAAGACTTTTCTGAGATCTAGAGACTTTAGTTCATTTTAATAATATCATAGCAGACAGTGAATATGTTGTTGCCTGTTAATGGATATAAAACTTTCTCCACTTCCAAAATACATGGACAAGGCTTTAAAGTTTTGGTTTTATTAAGAAAAGTTAGATCAAAGTATTGATGTTCCCAACATTACGGGTCTCAGTCTGAAACTAACAGCAGGTTTCTGTCCTTTTAAATAGAGGCAATCAAATTCTAAGCTAATTAGATATGGGAAAACCATAAATTACATATCAGGTTGAGGGAAAAAATTGGCTAGGAAGTAAACAGAATTCAGAATTTGGGGGAAAAAGGAAGTAAGTTGATGTCACATGCAAAGATTCCTTTGGGTTTGGTTTTTTTCCAAACACTTTCATTTGGGTTTTGGGGGTTTTTTTAAGCCATTGTAGGGCTGAAGCCATGATTTACCTGCAGTGCCACCTGCTCTGCTGTAAAAGCATTATTTTCTCAGCCAGCATGGACAGCAGTCACAGTGCAGTCCTTTAAGACCCCCTTTTGGCTGCAAAAGCAGTGCCTTGGCTGTAATCATAAAGCTGTAATATTTCATTGCATTGACATCATATAGGATGTTTCCTCCATCTGCTGTGGTCAGCATTATTTAATAGATTTCTCAGTTTCTAGGAAGAGTCTAGCAAACAATCAATCTACTCCTTCTCTCGTATTTATTCATCACTGCAGCGCTGCTATGTAGATGGATATTCTGTTTATGATCCAACCATTCAACAGGACATCAAGTGAATAGCAAAGCAAAACTAACTAACTAACTAACTAACTAACTAACTAAATAAAATATTAAAGGGCCAGAGACTAGCTTTAATCAAAACAGGTATTCTCCTAGCACTGAATGCAAACAGTCAGCATGTGAAACAGAAGGCACAATGTAGTTTGTGCCTTGTTTTGGGCATGCCTGGAAAAAGGAAATTCTGATTTCACACGTGGAAAAAAAAATGTTGACAATGAGATTGTTCATACCCTGGAAATGTTGCCCTGGAAGGCTGTGTAGCTGTTAGGAAACCTGGCTGTACAAGGGGATGGAAAGAAGTTGGAGCTTCGACTTTCTCAGGCTGTTGGAGCCATCCAGAGTTATCTTCCTTTAAGTGTTTCAATTCCTTGTCGTTTGCAAAATTCAAACAGACATGCCCCTAAGCTAGTTGATCTGATTTCAGAGTTATTCTTACTCTGAGCTGTTGGATGATCTGATCTCCTGAGATGTCTTCCATCTCAGTTTATTCCCTAGCTCTTGTGAAAAGTAGGATCTTCTAGCCTGGAAAAGAGAGGTTTCTGGGGAGACATTATTGTGGCCTTTGAATATGTAAAGAGGGTATAAGACCCATGGAGAGAGACTTTTTGTGAAGGTCTGCAGAGACAGGACAAGGGGCAATGCTTTCAAACTGAGAGTAGGTTTAGATTGGATAAAAGGAAAAATTTTTCTACAACAAGGTTGGTGAAACACTCGGACAGGTGTTACAGAGAATTTGTGGATGCCCCATCACTGAAAGTGCTCATTATCAGTTTGGCCAGTGCTGAGCTATTTGATCTACTGTAAGATGTACCTGGCAAGGAAGTTGGACTAGATGGTCCTTAATCACAGACCACTATATGATTCTGTGAAAAACAGAATGCAATAAAGTTCACACTTCGGCGCAGACATATTTGCTATTTGTCACTTTCTACATCATTGCAGTTACACCTTGTTAGCTGCTGAAATGATTGGTTGAGACTGATTTCCTTCCTTCACACTTCCTTCCTTCCTGTTGGTTCTTCACTCTTGGATTTTTTTTTTTTTTTGCTATATTTCCTCTTTCAGTGAATTGCCTTTAAGTATCGCTTTGCCCCCCACCTGGCTTTTTTTTTCAATGACAGCTTTTCACTTGTTTGTTTTGGGGCTTTGCTGCTTAAAGCCCAGCAGCCTCCTCATCTGAGCATTGTGCCCTGCCTGACCTTTTGTGTTGGGGCACTGGAGCATCTGTGTGGAGCTTCCTTTACAGCTCCATCACTATGCAAAAAGCCATAAATTACTGTGTTACATCTCACATACCACAAAGTATCATACCAATACTCACTCTGCTGAAAAACTGGTTGGCTTACGTAGACCAGACAAAGACCAGGAAATCCAGATGCCAGTGAGAATCTTGTAGACTACTCCTGCTGATCATTTAAATTCTGGGAAAGTCGTGTGAGGTACCACATTCTCTTGAAAAAGGTGTAAATGCTCTAGGAGATAAACAAATGAGCTATTAATATTGTCATGCATGGTCATGAGTTTCTGGCTGGACTTTTTAGTATACAAATTCAAATGATCTGAAATTATATAATTTCAAAACAGCTTTTTCCAGATTCTAAGTATGATGGAGTTACATAGGGAGAATCTTATTTTTCCTCACTAATGTGCCACTGTCAACTTCATGCTTTGAAACTCAAACAAGTGAATAAGTTTCGTATGCCGAGGGTCTTGGAGCTGTGCAGTAAAAGACATAATTTTGATATATTACAAATTAAATTCATAAGACTTTTAAGAATATCTGAGCGCATTGCAGAGGCACGTGTTAAAATAGAAAATCTAGATAGTATTACATGTTTTTGTTTACAGGCATGAATAAGAATTTCCAATGGTTTTTATAGCAAAGAGGTTCGTTTTTAATTCATTTTTTGGTTTACAAAAAAAAGAAAAAACAAAGTGGCTACACATAATCTTGGTAAACCTGGTTCACATGTCATTATTATTGTTGCTGGTACTGTTTGTTTTCTTATCCCAGTGACAAAATCAGCTCACTTAACAAGGCATGAAGAGGAAGCAGGGCCCTTGGAACAGGTGGAAGAGGCAGAGACAGTCAATCCCTAACCCAAGGTGAGCTGCAAGGTATGGGAAAACATTTTAGCTGCCAGTCAGGTGAGGCCCTGGTGACCCAGCTGCTCCCATGCTGGGATATCATGGCCCATTGTATGAAAATAGGTGGCAGTGAAGCCAAGCAGCTGTCCCAGGATGTGGGCATTAACAAGGAGATTGGGAAGAGGACAGAAACTCTCAGCCTCTGAAGGAAACTCCTGTCAAGCATGAGAACAAGGTATTCTTTCAAGGATGATCTAATACTGACACTGAACCATGCTGTAAATCAAGTCCCTCCTGATGGGAGAGAATTTGCTGAAAGTCCTTGCAAGGAGTTTCAAAGATAAACCAAGACTTTGCCTTTAGTTTCAGTGCTTCCGGATAGTTGTTTATTAAGTCTTATCAGAGGAACAGAGCCACTAGCGTGACCCAGGTACAGCATAGAGCACAGAAAAGCAGGAGTGAGAGCATCTTCTGACTCTTTATCAAGATTTACACAGCCTTTTAAAGATATTTTACCCAATAGTTACTAAAAACGTACATTATTTTCACTTTCCTACCAATTATTCAGTAACACGGGCAAGAACTGCGGAATTCTCTATCCAATCATTCCAAACTACTTTTACTGCAGAATATGGAGGAGTAGAAGAAGGAGAAGAAGGTTTAGAGAACAACAACAATCCTCCATTTTGATATTTTTTACTCTTATCTATTTACTACAAAGAGAAGCCCAAAACCTCTAAATTTTTCCCCGTGACAATCTTACATAGTAGTCTATCCCCTAATTCACACCACTGTGTTTTCTAGTTCTTGTCTGACCGTTGGTAATTTTTTCCAAGGTTGGAGGTTAAAACAGTGTTGTTCAGGGGGGTAAAAACCCTCAAAAACAGGCAGAGAAATATTCTTGGCACTCTGGTCTCCTACATAATCCTGCACCCAGGCAGGTGGAACGCCACAGAGAAAGGGATCCATTTCCTGAGAGAATTAGCTGTCCTGGGGGGAATCCATAGGGATTCAAATAATGAGCAGTCCCCTGTGGATCCAGCTGAGGTCCCGTGTACCCAATCCACATGGCAGAAGCTTGCACAGAGCTCCATCATCGTACACCAACTCATTGGCAGTGGTGTCATGGAAAGAATGGGAGCAAACGGTGCTTCAGGTGACTCCCCGACTCTGACAATACAAAGATCATCTTTTTCCTCCCCACTGACTCCACTTCACTCCTCATCTGTGGAAAGACTGTCCAAGACTGCAGACAGATTTGAAAGACTTACTCATCTCTAAATTTTATATCTCCTGCAAACAATAGCATACTCACCCGGAATTATGATTTTGTGAATAAACCGAGTATTTTATTATTTTGCCAGTTGAGGGGGGTGATAGAAAGGACACAGCCACCAATGGAAAGAATGGTCTTATTTTACTATTGTTATTAAGGCAACACAAAAATAAAGTTATATAATTTAATAAAATAATAACCTTACATTGTGTTGGGCTTGAGAAACAAGCAAAATAAGCAAGGTAAAGCACCTAATCATTACTGTAGGAGGCAGACAATGGTGACTGAGAAGGACACATCAACAATTGCCCCAAATACTTCACCATCATCCAGACCCGCAGTCGCTGGGCAGCCCCTGCTGCACGGAGGGCTTGGAGAACTTTCCCAGCAGCTGGGAGGTCCCACGCAGTGCATCCACTCATCGGTGAGGTCTCCAAAGTTGCTGTGAGGGGCGGTCCAGCTTTTGTAACTTTTATAACACACTTCCAGACCAACCAGGACCAGGGCTTGGCCAGAGCCCAGGCCACGGTTGGGGGTGGGGGGGCTCTTATAAACAGCATCTGGTGATGTCAGCTGGGGAGGTTCCCAAAAACAATACATTTAATAACGTATCTTGCAGATAATTACACACGGTCACGCGAACGTTTCTGAAGCAGCTGGTTGGGCGTTAGACCAGCTAGCATATACAAGGTTCTATGGTTAGATGACTAACACAGACAGCACAGGATTCATCTAGAAGTCAACTCTGGCTCAGGCCTGTTGTCTTCATTTATGAAGATAGAGAGGATTTGAGGGAGAGATGGTGAAGGCATTGTGTATTTGTCTATAGACTAAGGATTTATGAAGATGCAGGAAAGCAAATCCCAGGAACACTGTTAAAACTCTGCTTTGAAAACCAATCATTTGTTCCTATCCTCTGTTCTCTCTTTCCCCCATTTGTGTATTCTTGATACCTACAAAAGAAAGTAGGTGGGTAGAGAGATTCTTCTAACCCTGCAATACACTCCTGTTATTGTTTCAGATCTGCATCCACAAGGAAGTGAACACTTATAACCACCAAACCATGGGAGAAGTTCAGTTTGAACCAACACTTTTTACTGTAAGGTTGCAGCTGTTCAGAAATTCAATTCCCATAGTGCCAAGACTACTTATTTTTACTAAATAGTGCTATGAGTGCAATTAAGCATAGACTCAGGCCTGAGACTGATACAAATATTTCTAAACTTTTATCACTTCAGTTTTTATTGTCCTTTCATTAATTAAAAAAAAAAATCACTGAATTTTTTTCCACTTTTTTAAAAAAGCCAGGGGATACTGTGGGTTTGGAGCCATTCACTTTTTATTCCAAATGCAAGCAAAAAACCCACCACAACAGAAAAGAAAATACAGATGCAAAGGGGATACAGGATACAGTACTTCATTTGAAAGTAAAAGAGGGAGTAAGCAGAGAACTACTGTTATTGGAAAATGTAATGTCATTTGAAAGAAGGGATTAGAAAATGAGTGAAAGAAAGACAAAATAAAGTTCTAAAGAAAACACAGAGGCTTGGAGAGAAACAGTGGTGATGTAGGGAGCAGAGGAGTAGAAACTCCTGCAATTAAGGGAGGATTTCATTTACAGCCCTGGAAGAAATTAGGTCTGGCATAATTGACAGAGATTTATAGACCTTAAGCAAGAAAACTAAAAACCTTGGTTTTTATAGTTTATAAGTAAAAATATGCACCGGGTGTTATGGTGAAGGGTTTTAAGTATAACAATGTGACTTTACAGGTTAAGTTAAGAATTTAAATGCTGTAAAAGTAGTCTTTGTGTGGATGTGACATGACAGGCTATTGGGTAAAACACAACCACACTGCAGTGAGAAGCTCCATAGGTGATAGGTCATAAAGTCAAAGTTCCGCTTTAAGTGCCCATTGGATCAGAAAGTTATAAATTACGATGGAACCTCGGATTTTGTGACTATTTCTTGTTGTGGCAACTTATTACTAAATCTCACACCTCTGGGACTGGCGCTTGTTTGTTATTTTAAGTAATAAATCGTGGATAACTGCGATAGTCCCATCTCTCTTTAATAAGAACTCCGACAATGATGAAGCGGCACCAAATTAAGCACTAATACATTGATGTTTCCAGATGACTGGATATTGGTTACTTTTTGCCCAGTAATTTAGGAGCTGAAGGACTGCTAAAATATTGGGGTCCAAATTTGTAAATGCCACTACAAAGTACCAAAAAAATTTGCAGTCTGAAATTGTGAAAGCTTATTTGAATTAACCTCTGAGCTGGTGGAAAAGTTGAACAAACAGAATGCCCTGCTAACAGTATGATTGGGCTTGCAAAAAAAAATTATTTCTATAGCAAGTTTTTGCTTTCCCAGTGTTTTGAACTTCTCATAACTTGTCCTATTTGACAGGAAATGAATTAGGAGTATTTTTCTTTATTTCTTTTGTTTGAAAGTCTGTAAGACAAGTCTTGAAAATATAAAAAGCAAAAAATTGCATTTGTTGATGAGGAAGAAAGTAGAAAGCTCATTCTACCCCTACTGTATTCAATGCCAAATTTCAAGATGTTCAAGACCAAAAGAAAAACAACTGTACTTTTTACACTGTAGCTTTTTGGAACAAGGGCTCCATCATGTCAGTATCAAGGTTTGTATCCTGGTGTTTTAATCCATGCAGGATAGTTTAGGATGATACTTCATTATTTTTATGTCAGTTCATTGATGTGCCAGTTTTGTGTTGTAAGTTTTCTGAAAGAAGACATGTAGTGATAGGAATGTTGTTTCTGCAACACTGAGCCCATAAACTACCAGTTTTGCCATAAATTCTCTTGAGGCTTGCCAGTTCAATCCCCAAGATTATGGTTCTATTAAATCATAAAACGTAATTACTAAGAATAAATATATCAAAGTTTTGGAGCAAGGAGAGGAAATAAATCACCATGAAATAAAGTACAAGGCAGTTCTCTCAGTACAAATGGGCAGAGAATTCCTGTATGTATCCTCAATCTTTAATCATTTGTGCAGAGTATCCCATTTCCTAGTAGAGGGAAAACAAGAGAACTGGCCTTACAGATATTTTCCCTTTCTTGCAGCTGAGAATGAGTGGAGGGTTAGTTGCATTCCCCAGCCTTCTTTTGTCACTAATCTCAAATCTCTGTGGGCCATGAGCAGGTAAAAAAAAAAAAAGAACCCATGCCTCAAAGGCACCATTCAATTGTTTTCTGGAGCAACATGGAACCAGGAAAGAAACAGTGTGTTTCTGTCACCCATTCCTTCCCAGGAGCAGTTATAATATTATCTAGTAAACAGTGCAAGTTTTCCCATAGAACTAACACACCAAAGTATTAAACTTAATTTGGAATTCCAAAAAGTATTCCTACTTTTAAGGATTATGCTTTTCTGCCTCTTCTATGAAAATTAATTTTTTGTTTTAAAAATCAAATAGGGCTCCTTGTCACATAGAAGAGAGTGCTCCAGAACAGATTAGGTGCTCAAAGTTCTGTGAAATGTAGATCAAATTCAGCACTGCTAGGACACTTTTCCCTGACAACCATATGAGAGGGAGATCTTTTAAATTGTATTTATATAAGGTTAACTCATAGATATGAGTCTGTAAAAGACAGAAAAAACACTGTTCATGCTATCAAAATCACATACTACTTCTACTGGGAACAGAATTACAAAGGCATCTTTTCTCTCTAAATGAATAATGAGCTCAAAACCCTGTTATATTTGATAAAGCAGTGCTTCCTAGATTATGATGCTGCTCTGAACACAGTTGGGACTGTGCTCTCAATTCCCACGTCATTTTAATGCTGAGATGTGTCAGACGTATTTACAGTGTTACAGCAGGAGCTTCAGAAACAATGGAGTTTTCCTAGTCACAAAGCCTTTTCTGTACCTTCTTTTTCTGTGTTTATTCTTGGGCTTTTTAAAAAATACTTTCCCTTTCTTCATATTTAATGTAGCTGTCAATAACCCTGATCTGCAGTCGAGCCTCAGGCAGTCTTGTGACATTGAACAAATTTGCTTCAAGAAAATACAGACATGAAAAGTTAATACTGGGACAAGACTCAGGATGAAAGGCTGGAGTGGCTGAAACATGCCAGCACATTTTGCAAGCTTAGTTTTGAATAAGAATAGTTGTCTTCATTGGTTTTCTGTATTCCCTCTTTGCCTCTTGTTATTTCAGCCTGAACCTGATGCTGGTATCTGGTTTTGTGACTTTGGTAGGATGAGAATTCAAGATGAAAAGTGCAATAAGGAATTTCTTTTCTCTCACCCTTTTCAATTTAAGACCACTTTGAACAGGAGCTGAAAGTAGCTCACAGGTCCCATGAATATTGCTAAGAAACAAGGACAGCAAAACCAGCATCACCTACTTGCCACCAATGGTTTCACAGGTGTCTGGGCTCTCTCAGCAGCAGATTTCAAACCTTAAAAAGCTTAAAGGGGTGCCTGGTGGTGAATTCCCCCCTTGGTGTTACCCTGATAGGAAACTCTATGCAAAAAGTAGACAGAGAGTAATATTTAACATGTTTAGAATTTTGCCCTTATGCAGACTCTTGTGAACCTTCAAGTCAAGCCTCTCCTGTAGTTTTATAATAAAATCTTACTGAAATACTATGCTTTAAGATTCAGTGGACCAGATTTAGGCTTTATTAGGATTAATATTTATGGCAAGTGAAAATACTATTTTATTAGCTCTAACCAGACTTTCTAATCATTTAGTAGCACCTCTAAGCACATTTTCCAGGAAGACAAGCTGCCTTTTTCTTTCCCAATACGATTTTAACTTATATATGCTGTGATATTAGTCTTTAAGCAGGAAGATACAAATGAATGTTAGTCAGGCAATACTGGATCAGACAGATCAGTTCTGATCAATACTGATCAGATTGTATCATATCTAATTTGTTGGCATTGCCTGTCTAAACCAGTGGCTTTCTCTGATGCATCAGTGGACAAGGGAAGAGCTCCAGGCGTTATTTAGCTGCTCCTTTGTTCCTTGCCGTGGTTCCACACACCACCCTTCTCTCTAAACTGGGGAGACACAGATTTGCTGGATGGACTGTTTGAAGGGTAAGGAATCATCAGGGTGGTCACTCCCACATAGTTGCAGTCAACAGTTGATGTCCAAATGGAGATCAGCAGTGAGTGCTGTCCCTCAGGGATCCATACTGGCACAGATACTGTGATGTAGTAGAAATGGGCCCTTTTTTAATCTTTCCATGATGCCAAGAACTTGATTTCAAACAGCTGATTCTTCCAAATTTACAGCTTTTTGTTTCAGCAGGGTTGGAAAGCTACATTTGGATTTGCACTTTCAAGTGAAATAGTGGAAGTGCTTTCTCATTTTCAGAGAAACAGGAAAATAAGCCCTGGATAAAGAATTATTTGCTACATTTAAGACAGATGCATACACAGTAAATAGACATTCCATACAGCGAATTTCCAGACATAGCTGTA
>NW_008238635.1:498537-507305 GCF_000691975.1 Corvus brachyrhynchos
TTCCCTAGTTAGAGATGCTTTCATAAAGCTTATCAAACCACCATATTTTTAAATATGCCAGGATTCAACCCCAAGCAAATACTGGCAACTAATGCAAGCAATATCCACTGCATTATCTCTGTGCAGGTAACTTCAGAAATCAATTAAGTGATGAAAACCATAAAAAAAAGATCCTAAGACCAGCTAACAAACTTATTTCCTGAAATACTGAAAAATGGGTACGTAAATATTTTAAAAACAAGCCAACAAACCTAAACAACCTCTTTTGAACTTCTGAGAAAAATATTTGGAGTGCAATGAAGAGGGAATCCCAGCTGTATCTTCATACCTTCAAGCAGCCAAACACCTCATTTTAGTTTGCTAGCATTATCCCAGAGATCAAAACAAACTCTAAAATAGGTATTTTGGATGAATTTGCATGATGTTATTGTATGACCCATACTATTTGGAATTTTCATGGTATAGGACTATTGGAAGGAGGGGGATAACCAATCTGAGTGCTCTGAGAACTTGAGGGGGTTTTAATAATTACATTTTAATCATCTTTTTTTTTAAGACATATCTACAGGACCAGCTTTTGTTAATCTGACAGTCTAGTTAACCTAGAAATACATTTTGTTTCCCATGACAGGGAAAATCCTAATCTCTTTTATAAACAATAATTATATTCAGAAAGCAGCATAAATCTGTTTAGAGCTGTATGGGTGCTTGTATTTATAATGTTGTGGTTGATCACAGGTTCTACCAAGCTGTGTCCCTGTTGTGTTTACATCATGTCCTCACTAGGTCCCAGGTGCCAAAAAATAAAAGTTTAAAAATTTCTGTGCTTGGAATTTAATCTAATAATCCCTTATCTTGCAAGAGACTCTCTCACCTGATTTAACACGTTAGGTATGCCTCATCTTTGGTTTTGATGAAATTTTTGGACACTTCACTAACTGCTAATGTTTAGGTCAGCTGTTTTCACATTGATTTGTTGCATTGCTATTATCTCATGACTGTCCCTACAATAAAATGTGAAATGGGGCTAGTAGAGGTTATGGATTTTGAAGCAGAAAGCATATTTAGCCTACTTCTGAGAATTTTCATCTCTAAAAAGAATCAAAAGCAGGAGACTACACCCATTTTACCTTCATGAGAAGGTATTGTGACAGTATTAATTCATGAGAAGATAATGTGAAAAACATCAAGTTTCAAGAAAAAATTTTGGATATTAATTAAGGAAAAGAAATAATACCAAAACCTAGAGGCATTCGGGAGGAGTGGACAGGCACTCCTGGTCACAAAAGACTGGCTGTGAATAAGAATGAATTTATAAAAGATATCTTTCCTGGTAAGAGCAAAACTCAGGAGGGAGGTCCAAAAGCTGGTGACTGTTTCAAGGCAGGACCTCTGCATTTCTCTGTTTCATTGTGAAGTTTGCATGGAACCTGGGCACTGTGGTCTATAACTGAATATCAGAAACTTCTGAGCTCATGGTAAAAGAAGACACAATTTCCCCTTTTCTTGCCTGGAGAATGCATCTTTCATAAAGGACAAAGTTTTGAAGGAATTGGATAGATGTGCTTAGTTAGTCTAATTTTGCCATCAATGCTTTTGGTTACCTTGACCATAACCTGATGATTTTCTTGCAGTCTCTTGTTCTATATCAGAGAGCATTATTCTTTAGAGAAATCTTTCTGATGGCCTACTAACGATGATTTTTACCACCACTAGCAAAAATTTTCTTCCAGAGGCAACAAAGAGCCTCGGGACTTGTCTGGGTTTGTGATGGCCTGAGATAGCTCATGCTTGCTGTATCAATTGTCTGGTGTTCACATATCTGCTGCCTTGTGACTTCTTTTAGCATAAGCTCTGTGAGTATGGTAGTGATAAAGACCTGGCAGACCTAGGGAGTTTTTGCTAACAAGCAAAGCTCCTTACATCAGTCAAATCTGGCAGAGGCTATTTGTGCCACTTGCAAACTTTAAATGGGGACTAATGAGAATGAAGAAAACTGTGTCGTAGAAAGGTAAAAAAATTAACTGAAGTGTACTCAAGACTAAGAGACCACCAGAACTTCATACTTCTCTCAGTAAAGGCTTGAGGATTCTGATGATTCAACACAAATTATTCTATCCCACTCTGCTTGAGAAAGAATGAAATTTGATCTTAGGACTCAGACACTGGAGAGCTGAACATAACACCAAGATCAGCTGTACATACTAGGAGGCTTCACTCAGACACTGGAAAGCTGAACACCAAGATCAGCTGTACATACTAGGAGGCTTTACTTCCTATATATAAGACTTTGAGTGCAATACAGATTGAGTTTAAAAAAAAAAAGTAAACCTATAAGGAAAGGGAGAAAATGGAAAAAGTATTTTAAGCAATATTTTTTTCTCAGTTGTTTCTGTTAGTGCTCGGCACTGAAAAAATATTCGTGCTTAAACATTTTTAGCAGAACATGCCCACACTTGAACAGGTGAGTCAATGCAAAGCTACTCTTCCCTTTTTATTGAGAGGGAACATATTCCTTCTGAATCATCCTTTGTGACCAGGAGAATAAAACCTACTCTGGTAACATTATCACCAAAGACAAGACCTTCTTTCCAGAATGTGTAAGCCTCTGCTTTAATCTCATCCTTTGAAAAGATACTGACTACATGTGAATTCTTTTTGTCCCATGCCAAGAACTTCTGCTCGCTTCTGACCTGCTTGATATAATCCCAAGTTGTAATGGTGGCATCAGGAAATCAGATGAGCAATGTAGACTGGATAACCCTCTTTGACAATCATTATTAATAGATTCTTCTTCCCCCAAAACAGCTCATTTCCACAGATTGCAGGTTCAACAGGAAATTGTTTCCTTCACTGTTCACAAAAAAAAAAGAGTCACCAGTCCACTCTTCTGTCTCCCACTGTGGAGTTTGCAATTTTCTTTTCTCCCTTTGTTGTCAAAGACCAAACCTATTGCCTAAACTAGGTGGGTCGCTGCTTGCCTATGGCACACTTCCTCCCTCCCCAGAAAAACTACAGCCCTGCCCCAGGGAACAGCCAGCACCTTCTCACCAGTACTTACCATGCTTGAAGGCTGCTCCTGGAGAATTTCTGTGCTCCCTGTTTTACATCCTTTGGCCAAACGCCTGTGACTTGCTCGCTGTGTAAGACATAAAGCGCTGTGGGGGCTGTTCTGCAGCTGAAGGGTTTGTAAGGTACCTCCTACAATGGCATGTAAGACCCAAAAAGCTAACCTGCTGTGGAGCTGCCTGAAACAGGTTGTAAAATGCTTTATGTGAGTTTTTATCTTGTCCCAGGTACTCAGAGGACCTTGACGTTCTGTAACTTTTACTCTACTTTGCTTTCTTCCTGTATGCCTCATGAAATTTACCTCTCCATCTCCTTGGGTTTCTTCGGGTGTTCTGAGTCATTAATACCCATATCTGTTCTCCCACATGGCATTTCATGGTCCATGTACATAAAAAACCAAATTTGGATTAATGTTGAAGATAAATTTAAAGCATGTCTTGGTTAATTTCGTATGATTTTTCACGTTCAAGACTGAGAATACATATTATATTTTTACCTCACCTAGTGGAAGTTATGCCTGCTCATGGCAGGAGGGTTGGTCTAGGGGCTCTTTAAAGATCAAGCCAAACCTTTCTATTATTATATTAAAGTCTACTTATTAGAATGGAGAAGTACTATTTTCCCATAATGTAAGCAAACTCCCACTGCTTCCAGAAATTTTATAACTTTGATTAAAATTCTTTGGTTCTAAATAATGTAACTGCCATGAGAAAATGCTAATACAGAAATTGAGGAAAATGTGAGCTTCAATGTTAAATCAACTTCCTTTCTTGGTTACCGTAGCAATATAATCTTCCTGTGGGGGAAACTGTCTCATGTTATATCTGTATAATTGCAGGAGTCTTCCTCAATACCAAAGCACACACTGTCTCAGTTTCCTGTAGTATATGGGGAAGGTAAAGAATATTTTCTCAACTGAAGTGTATCTGATTGTCTGGTTGTTTGGAAAGGACTCTGTGTAAGGATTAGGGACTCAGCAGCTCTGCATAAAGCGTGCACTCAGAGTGTTGATTTCAGCAGCATTCATTGTTTCCTAGTTTTGTGAGCAATGCAAGCTCTGACTGTTGAGAAAACAAATCAGCAAGTAGCCTGCTGAGAAGCAGAAGTGTCCTTACCCGGCATTTGCCTGGTGCCCAGAGTTCAGATGTACAACACAAGCTGACTTGTGGCTTGAAGCAAGAAGCAAAAAAGTCTCTTGGATATTGAGGTTTCTGAAAGATACATTACTGTTCAAAGACTCTGAGGAGTCATCAATATGCACTGATGTAGCTTGAAGCACCCGAGTGCTAGGGATGAACCCAGGATCACTTTTATCTTTGCTGGGTTTGTTTGCACAACAAATACATAGTCTCAGCCCAAGGTATCTTCTACCTCCAGGCACAGCTGATCTAGCAACAGATGTCAACTCATATGTGAGAAACCCCTGATGTTCATTTAGTCCAATTTTTATTTGTTTCCCCTTTCCTACTTCCTCTCTCCTATTTCTTTCCCTTCTCTTTAGGTGCATTATTCAGGCTGAGGTTCACCTGTTCTTACTCATTGGCAATGTCTCTAGCACATCCTGAGGCGTTTCATAAAGATCAAGTCATCACAATTACATCATTACTGATATGATACATTTCCAATGTAATTCCAGTCTCACTAAACTGCAAATCATCATGGTTTTGCATCTGTCCATGCTAGCAGTCTGCTATTTACCTCAGTGATCCTGGTTTTATTTAGTTTTATTTACTTCATTTTTTACTAAAGCATGTTTTATTACTTCTAAGTATTAAATTATTCAGGAACAGATTTTTTTCCCTACGTGAGCTATAGCAGCAATGATTTATTGTGCTTGACAACCAGAAATAAATTATCCTGGTTTCGTCTTTTAACCTGCAAGATGTTGCAGAAATATGCCTAAATGTCAAGTCATTTTGGTTGAATGGGAATGGAGTCACCTAGAATAATTTCAGCACCTTAACATTCAGATAGAAAATTACTCAGAGGATATCTCTGCATTATATCTGATTTCTTCTATTTGACAGGCAGTGAGAAATTCTTCAGTGATCACTCAACTTATGCTACTCCTACAGGGGCAGAGCTGAAATGCTCTGTTACTCTTCTACACGAAAGCAAGACATACTAGGTTTTTTTCTGGATTCACGATAATAAATTGTCCTGGTTCCAGCCCAGACCAGCGGGAGGGGGTGTGCCCAGGACATTGTGTTACTCTTTACCTCCTTAGGTCGTTGCCAGGGCAGGTGAAAGGGGACTGTCTCTCTTCCAAGGAGGGAAGCTGTCCACCATTGCTTTCATTTGCCCCACGCCTGGTGAGCATTTCGCACGTAAATCACCCTTTGTGCACCTTTGTTGTTAATATTGTTGCTGTCGCTGCTTGTCTTCTTATCTCATTGCTGTTTCCAGTGAATTCTTCTTAACTGTGATTTTCACCTTTTGTGCCTCCAGTTCTCAACTCCATCCCCAGAGCAGAAAGGAGGAGGATGAAGGTGAGGAACAAGCACATGACACCTGGCTTGGGAGAGTCTCACTGGGGGAGTCACTGAACTGGGGAGTACCATTCCTAAACCACAACAGAAATATAAAGGGACAATACTACGTCGACTATTTCTTTAAAAATGAATTAATACTGAATGAGTTAATTTGTAGTGTCGGCTTAACATCATCAGCTAAAGGCAATGGAAAAATATTCCGTCTGAGCTGGTTCCAACAGAAGGCATCTACCTCATCCTTCTCCATTTCTTTTTTGAGGAAGAGCTAGACCTATCTCCATGTACGTAGGTACCCAGAGTGCCGAGAATATTTCTCTGCCTGTTTTTAAGCGGTTTTACCCCCCTGGACACCACTGGTATAGCTTCAAACCTTGGGAAAAATTACCAACAGTTAGACAACAACTAGAAAATACAGTGGTGTGAATTAGGTTATAGACTACTATGTAAGATTGTCACAGGGTGAAAAATTTAGAGGTTTTAGGCTTCTCTTTGTAGTAAATAGATAAGAGTAAAAAATATCAAAATGGAGGATTGTTGTTCTTCTTCTTCTACTCCTCCATATTCTGCAGTAAAAGTAGTTTGGAATGATTGGATAGAGAATTCCGCAGTTCCTAGTCGTGTTACTAAATAATTGGTAAGAAAGTGAAAATAATGTACGTTTTTAGTAACTATTGGTTAAAATGTCTTTAAAAGCTGTGTAAATCTTGATGATCAGTCTTTCTCGCTCTCATTCCTACTTTTCCTCCTTCCATGCTGTACCTGGGTCATGCTAGTGGCTCAGTTCCTCTGATAAGACTTAATAAACAACTATCTGGAAGCATTGAAACTACAGAAGACGTCTAGCTTTATCTTTTAAACTCCTTGCAAGGACTTTCAGCAAATTCTCTCCCATCAGGAGAGACTCAATTTATGGCACAATAAAGTGTCACATGTAGACCTATGGACATCCAGCCTCCAAGGGATCTGAGGCCAAGCAGTGCAGAACTCTGAACCAATGATGGGTTGGAGCATATGTGGCCACACAGCACTGTCAGGGCTGCATAAACCGCCTGACCACACAACCAGTTAAACTTGTGCTGTTCTGTGTTTAATGAGGATTTTTCCTGGGATTCAAATTCCTCTCAGTTTTACCTACTGACCTAAAGAAATGTTTCCAGATGTGTATGCAGATGTGTGAACAATAATGTAAAAGAAATGTGAAGTCCCCAAGGACATGATATGTTCTGAATATTAAATCAGAGATTCATGCCCTCAAATTTTGACAGTGAATGTATTTGCTATGGTTCTTACTGTGTAGGTAGGGTGTTAAGTGCCAGATGTTAAAGAATGACTGTAGAGACATAAAATTCACAGATATCTTGAAATTATAGGCAGTAGTTTCCTTTTGAGTGTAATGCTTTATGGGAATAATGTCACCAAAGCATAGCTGATCCATTACAGAAATTTCAGGAACTGAAGATGCTGATTTTAAAGCTATTTTCCCACCAGTTTTGTTAAGATTGTAAATTGTACAGCCACATGGGATTTTTTTATTTCTTTCTTTGCACAAGATTAGGATCAGAATAAATAAGAACTGGAAATCCCAGAAGAAACTACAAATCTTACGAGAATTTTATCCAACCAGCACAAATACTTTGGATAAACAAATACTCAAATACCCTATTTTTTCCTAGCTTTCAGTATACCTTTTCAGATTCTTTTATAAAGATATGCTGAAAAATATTTTGCCATTTTAGACACTTGTTGTTTAATGTTGTGTTCTTAAAATATGTAAGATAAAATCTTGCTCCATGCTATCTTCTTTCTAACAGGTTGAGTTCCCAAATATCTGTACAAATGTAAACTTACACTCTTAAGCATTTTCATACTCTCTGAGCATAGTGAGAATAATCCTCCACAACAGTTCTGTGCCATTAAGTCTGGGTTGACTTTGCTTACAGTTGGCTGGATGTGAAGAAAAAAACATAACCATTGCGGATTTATTTATGTTATGCTATAAATGTCAACAAATTCTGCTTGCAAACACACCTTTATGACTACTTTTAGTCAATGGACTTTAGGGAAATATTCAGATAAAAAAATGTACTTGGGAACAAGCACCTGTAATTCTTTTGCCAAAAAAATAAATAAATAAATAAATAAATAAGCTATCTTCTTCCATCAGTTTATTTGCTTTGTCCCTTCAGCATGTCCATGGGGAATGGATAATTACCAGTGAATCAGTGAATCTATTACTAAAAGGCATAGCACAAACACTGAAAGTAAGTCTGAAGGACTTTCCTTCTCCTCTTTGGTGGTTACCTCCACAGTTACATCCTGTAGTATCCCTAACCTACAAAGGGCTGGCTGTTCTGAATGCCAAATATCACTCCTGGAAGACATAAATCAGGTCCAAACTGTGTGGGTCTGGGAAGAGAAAGCATGGGAATTCAATAAAGGCATTCATTCTAAATATGTAACATGACCTCAAAAGCATTTATCACATAACTCAAGATGCAAGGTTTCAGTGAGAAGGTGTCTGAATTCCTAGCTTTAATGCCAGGGAAGTTGGCTTATAAGAGAGGAGACATTGTCACCTTTTAAACGGGTCATACATCTACTCAATAATCAAAGGGACTTGCCATGATTTTTAGTTTACAAAATTGTATTTCTTAGCTTACTGATTTGTGATATTTTGAGGAAAAGGCTCTATTTCTTTCTCCATTTATATCTACAACAAAGTGATATAGTAATCTCAAATGTAAGTATTTAAAAGGGTATATTGAATCACAAAAGGATGTCATAATTACTTCTGTAGCAAAAGAGAAAGTGAAGGCGGATATTGTCTCCGATATTGAGTCTCTCTAGAAAAAATCTTGTACTTAGTAAATACTCCTCCTGAATAATTCCCTTTACAAAGCCTTTTTGGTTTTTGGTAAGCCTTTTCATCAGGTGACAAAATTTCCTTTCAGTATCTAAAAGACATTGGCTGTGGTGACTTTTCTCCCCTCTCCAAAGCAGCAGTTCAGCAATTCTTTTTTGTTAGCAGCCAAGGCGTAGCAGAAGATAAACAGAAAGCAAGGGAGAAGCACGTCTTTTCCAGGATGCAGAAGACTCTGGAGGATAAAGCTTAAAGGAGTCTGTCACAAAGGACGATTTCATTTCAATACCACAGCCCTCTGAGTAGTCAGTCCAACGTGCAAGAAAGAGAAGAAACCAGGGAGCCTG
>NW_008238635.1:510354-511394 GCF_000691975.1 Corvus brachyrhynchos
CAGGGGAGTGCCAGGGGTGCAATGGCAGCAGCAGTGTCCCGTGCCTTGGGACTCAGCATTGCTGCAGCACCTGGGAGTGAGTGCCAGCTGGGAATTCTCAGTGTTGGGCTTTGATCCTCACCGTGAGAGCTGCTTTTTTTTTTTCCCCCCATGTTCATTCCAACGGGCTTTTGCAAACATTTGTCTACATATTGACTTTTAGTGTAGGAGCACTTAAGAGGCTGGCTGTGATTAAGACCCTAAATTTTCAGAGAGCAAGCTTTCATTTTTTTAAGGGAGTAGTGGATAGGATGCCCTGGAAACTGCCCTCAGGGATAATGGAGCTGAGCAGAGCTGGCACCCATTTGAAGACATTTTTCTTAGAGAATAAATACTCACAATTCCCATTAGTAAGAAGTCAGACAAGGAAGGCAGGAGACCAGCTTGGCAGAGTAAGGATCCCCTTGTATAAATTGAAGAAGGTAATATGCAGGCAACATATGTAATGCAAAAATGTTTTTGAAAGTATGTTACAACAAGAAGGTTATTGAAAATTAATATATGTGATGCAAGAAGGTACTATGCAGACAATATGCAGCAACACACATCATGGGGAAAATACAGAGATACCACATGGGTGTGTGAGGATGGGATCAGTATAGCTGAGGCCCAGTTGAGGCTGAATTTGGAAAAGCATGCGAAAAATAATAATAAGGGCTCCTACAGGTACTTCAGTGGGAAAAGGAAAATGAAAGGAAACCTATCACATCTCCCCTATTCCCCCCCACCCCGATAAGCCAGACAGGACTAGTGACAACAGACAAGGAGAAGGCTGAGGTACTCAACAATTGTCTCAGTTTTTCCTGCCAGTCACTATTCCCACATCTCTCGGGTTATTGGGCTGGTGGACTTAATTCCAACCCATTGTAGCAGGTCAGGTTTAAGACCACCTGAGGAACCAGAGCATGCACAAGGCCATGGCACCCACCCAGATGCATGCCAGGGCCCTGAGAGAACTGGGAGCTGTAGTTGCTGAGGTGCTCCAGCCTCCCACTCCCCCA
>NW_008238635.1:511433-513915 GCF_000691975.1 Corvus brachyrhynchos
GGGCTGTGTTGTTCTAGCACAGAAGTCATTTGACTCCCATCCTCTGGCTGTTTTTTGTAAATCTTAAAAGCTCTGAGTAAATTTCTGCAGAGGATGTCCAATGCAGTTTCAAAAATGGCATCTTTGTTATTGGTTTTCATACTGATCTTGGATAGTTCCTTTTTTTGCACTCCTATATTTTCTAAACATTTGCAATGATTGAAAAGAAAACTGAAATGAGCCACTATGCTCTTTGCAGTGGTATGAATGTATGGCCAAGACCAATATCTTTTTAACACAAATATATTTTTGCTATGTCTAAGCACACATGCATACCTGTGTTTGGTTTATGTGTCCAGGTTTTGGCAATGGGGGGAGGCAGGGCTGGCCTGTGAGAATAGCCCAGGTGCTGTCCTGTCCCAATCACTTCCAGCTGGCTGCACTTCAGGATGTCCTCCCAGCAGAAAGAAGAGGCTGTGAAAGCAGCCCTTAGAGATGTGACTTTTTGTACTTTTATTTTTAAGTTAATAAAAACCTTCAAGCTGCTTTTTGGGAGGTTTTTTGGTTGGGTTTGTTGTTGTTGTTGGGTTTGTTTGTTTGTTTGTTTTGTTATGGTTTTGTAGAGTTATTGAAGTAAGATTGATTTGAAAACTGAAGAGTCCTCCACTATATTCTCCTGGATTCACCCGAGACTCTTCCTAGGCATCTCCCTGATCCTTTTCACAGTGAGTCCCACATCATTCTCCTGAAGAACCTGTCTGCTCATGGTTTCAATGGGTGCACTGTTTGCTGGGTGAAAAACTGGCTGATGGCCAGGCCCACAGAGTGCTGGGGAATGGAGCTCCTCCAACTGGTCCCAGTATTGGGCCCAGTCCTGTTTAATAACTTTATCAGTGATCTGGACGAGGGGATCGAGTGCACCCTCAGTAAGTTCACAGATGACACCAAGTTGGGTGGGAGTGGTTTTCTCCTCTGGGGGAAAGCAGGCTTGGGGGCTCTCTACAGCTACACAGACCTGGTACATGTCCCTGTGCTTACCCCTTCCTCTGTCCATCCAGCTAAATCTGTAACCTCTACACCAGCAGCCTTTATTCATCATTGTGATTGACAGGGCTGGACATGGAGACAGTCTGTCACTCTGTTAAATGTCAGTCTTGACTGTGGGGCTACTTCTGCGTTATAAATGTGACATTTTTTTAATGCTCCAAAGAGTGTTTCATTGTGTACTGTGCATCATGCAGGTCGGGAAAGAAAACATTCCCCAGGTCAGGAAACAGATATAAAATGAAAGGATATGTAAAGTATTTACTTTTGTGAGCAGTCTTGTGGGGGTTTAACTCTGTGTCCTTCCTTCCCAGCCATTAAATAGCTCACAAAATGTTATCATGGTAGAGCCACTTCTGTAAGGAATTAGATAATCCTGATGGTTTACTTGATTTGGTCCAGGTAGAATCATTTGTCAACTTAACTGTCACTACAAACAGCTTTTGTGCTGATGGTTTTTGGGTAGTGTCCCGTGCCTTGGGACTCAGCATTGCTGCAGCACCTGGGAGTGAGTGCCAGCTGGGAATTCTCAGTGTTGGGCTTTGATCCTCGCCGTGAGAGCTGCTTTTTTTTTCCCCCCCATGTTCATTCCAACGGGCTTTTGCAAACATTTGTCTACATATTGACTTTTAGTGTAGGAGCACTTAAGAGGCTGGCTGTGATTAAGACCCTAAATTTTCAGAGAGCAAGCTTTCATTTTTTTAAGGGAGTAGTGGATAGGATGCCCTGGAAACTGCCCTCAGGGATAATGGAGCTGAGCAGAGCTGGCACCCATTTGAAGACATTTTTCTTAGAGAATAAGTACTCACAATTCCCATTAGTAAGAAGTCAGACAAGGAAGGCAGGAGACCAGCTTGGCAGAGTAAGGATCCCCTTGTATAAATTGAAGAAGGTAATATGCAGGCAACATATGTAATGCAAAAATGTTTTTGAAAGTATGTTACAACAAGAAGGTTATTGAAAATTAATATATGTGATGCAAGAAGGTACTATGCAGACAATATGCAGCAACACACATCATGGGGAAAATACAGAGATACCACATGGGTGTGTGAGGATGGGATCAGTATAGCTGAGGCCCAGTTGAGGCTGAATTTGGAAAAGCATGCGAAAAATAATAATAAGGGCTCCTACAGGTACTTCAGTGGGAAAAGGAAAATGAAAGGAAACCTATCACATCTCCCCTATTCCCCCCCACCCCGATAAGCCAGACAGGACTAGTGACAACAGACAAGGAGAAGGCTGAGGTACTCAACAATTGTCTCAGTTTTTCCTGCCAGTCACTATTCCCACATCTCTCGGGTTATTGGGCTGGTGGACTTAATTCCAACCCATTGTAGCAGGTCAGGTTTAAGACCACCTGAGGAACCAGAGCATGCACAAGGCCATGGCACCCACCCAGATGCATGCCAGGGCCCTGAGAGAACTGGGAGCTGTAGTTGCTGAGGTGCTCCCCCCC
>NW_008238635.1:514674-521260 GCF_000691975.1 Corvus brachyrhynchos
GGGTTCACTGTTTGCTGGGTGAAAAACTGGCTGATGGCCAGGCCCACAGAGTGCTGGGGAATGGAGCTCCTCCAACTGGTCCCAGTATTGGGCCCAGTCCTGTTTAATAACTTTATCAGTGATCTGGACGAGGGGATCGAGTGCACCCTCAGTAAGTTCACAGATGACACCAAGTTGGGTGGGAGTGGTTTTCTCCTCTGGGGGAAAGCAGGCTTGGGGGCTCTCTACAGCTACACAGACCTGGTACATGTCCCTGTGCTTACCCCTTCCTCTGTCCATCCAGCTAAATCTGTAACCTCTACACCAGCAGCCTTTATTCATCATTGTGATTGACAGGGCTGGACATGGAGACAGTCTGTCACTCTGTTAAATGTCAGTCTTGACTGTGGGGCTACTTCTGCGTTATAAATGTGACATTTTTTTAATGCTCCAAAGAGTGTTTCATTGTGTACTGTGCATCATGCAGGTCGGGAAAGAAAACATTCCCCAGGTCAGGAAACAGATATAAAATGAAAGGATATGTAAAGTATTTACTTTTGTGAGCAGTCTTGTGGGGGTTTAACTCTGTGTCCTTCCTTCCCAGCCATTAAATAGCTCACAAAATGTTATCATGGTAGAGCCACTTCTGTAAGGAATTAGATAATCCTGATGGTTTACTTGATTTGGTCCAGGTAGAATCATTTGTCAACTTAACTGTCACTACAAACAGCTTTTGTGCTGATGGTTTTTGGGTGCTTGGGCTTTGGTTTTTTGGAAAGGACTTTGTTAATTGCACAAAACATGTATTTGAATTTATTCTTTCTATGAGTTCACTGATTTTAATGAAATGTTCTCAGTAAAAGGCATTAATAGAAAGTATTATACTAGAACTAAGCTTTCTTACTCATGAAAACTTCAGTTAATGAAATTTTAAGAAAAGAAGTGTACATTATCTACTTTGTCATATTGCTAAACACTGTAAGGAAAACATAATGTGTGACTGAAGTTGCATCTTCTTATCTGGAATGACTAGTAAAAGTATTTAATTTGGTAATAACGTACCAAACCAATATAATTCTGAAACAAGTATCAATGGAAATAAAACATATATATTTTTAAATTACCATAGTTTTACTTTTATTGTTTTCTTAAGGGTTAGCAAAAAAGGACTTTTTTCCATTTTCTTTTCTTTTCGTTTGTGAACAGGTATGAAAAAGAAGACTGTCTCAGCAGTTCCTCAACAGCTTTAAGGAGGAAGACTTCACAACCACTCTTGGCAACCCATGCCAGTGCTCAGTCACCCTCACAATAACAAAGTGTTTCCTGGAGATCACAGGGAACCTCCTGTATTTCAGTTTGTGACCACTTGCTCTGGGCACTGGGCCCACTGGAAAGAGCCCGGCTCCATCTCCTTTGCACCCTCCCTTCACGTATTTATAGACATTGGTAAGATCACCCTAAGCCTTCTCTTCTCCAGGCTCACCAGTTCCATCTTTCTCCATCTTTCCTCATAGCAGAGTTGCTCCAGTCCCTCCATCCTCATCTTCACGGCCCTTCACTGCATTCTTCTGAGCTGAGGAGCCCTGAACTGGAGCCAGCACCAGAGGTGCTCACCAGCACTGAGCAGAGGAGGAGGGTCTTGGCCTGCTGGCTGCACTCCCAACACAGCTCAGGATACCACTGCCCTTCTTTGCCAGAAGGGTGCATATTTTGGTTTTGTTGAGCTTGGTGCTCCCCAGGACCTCCAAAGCCTTTCCTGACAATCTGCTTGCCAGCCCAGCTGGGTGGCCCCCAGTGGTGCTCTGGTGCCTGCCTGGGAGTGTTCCTCTTCAGAAACAGAACTTTGGGCTTCCCCTTCTTGAACTTGGTGATGTTCCTGTCAGCCCATTTCTCAGGCTTGTTGAGGTGCCTCTGGATGGCCAGATGACCTTCTGGCATGTCTTCTGAGATCCTTTCCCTCTATTCAGCCCTGGTGAGGCCTCACCTGAAATACTATGTCCAGTACTTCCCAGAACAAGTGGGACATGAAGCTACGGGAAAAAAAAAAGAGTAGACAAAGGGTCAGTAAGATGATGAAGTTTTAATTCTCACCTTTTTTCTAGACCACTCATACACTGAAATAATTTGAGCATATCTGTCTTTGATTTTAGCACCTAATTTAAACTTCTTTTTGATTCTGTCTGCCATAGAAGACTTGAAGTTTCACCTGTACCTAACATGAATTTTAAAAAAAGTTTTAACATGAAGCAAATCACTCAACTAACATGGTTTCAACAGAATCAGGATCAGAGTCATTTATTGTTTTTTAACAACTTAATTAACTGACAGTAAATGAAGGAGGAGTGGCTGAGGTCACTTGGTTTGTTCAATCTGGAGCAGAGGAGACTGAGGGGAGACCTTGTCGGGGGCTGCAGCTCTTCCTAAGGTGCAGCAGAGGGGCAGCTCTGATCTCTGCTCCTTCTGACCAGGGAAAAGAGACCCAAGGGAACAGCTGGAGCTGTGTCAGGGGAGGGTTACTTTGGATATCAGGAAAAGGTTCTTTCCCCAGAGGGTGGTCAGGCACTGAACAGGCTCCCCAGGGAATGGTCACAGTCCCAAGGCTGCCAGAGCTCCAGAATCATTTGGACAATGCTCTCAGGCACAGGGTGGGATTGTTGGGGTGTCCCGTACAGGCTCGGGAGTTGGACTTGATGATCCTGGTGGGCCCCTTCCAATTCAGGATATTCTGTGATGCTGTGAGTGTATGAATTATAATTTCAGGATCAACATCAAAATGTACTATCACCACATGAGCTGGATGCTGGCACCTCCTGGTGTCCAGTGGGTCAGATGCTCTTTCTGTCCTGGGCAGGGAGAAAAAAGTTGTCTGGGTGACATCTGTCAGAGTCCCACAGGATGCTGAATATTCTCCTATTTTACCCAAGCCAACAAGCTTTCTGTAAGCCAATCAAGCCTCATGAAGTGCTGTCAAGTATGACTCTCAACTTTTAAAATTAATGACCTGACTGAACCTTCCTGACTGAAATACTGCAATCATTCTGAAGAAATACGAACTCGGTGGTGCAAGGCAAAGGAAAGGTTAAGTTCAGGTGCAGTTCTCAGCACCCAGTAAGTTGGGAGCCAAAAAAAAAAAAAAGAGCTAAAGCCCCAGTTAAGCAAACCCTCAACTTCTACAGCCCCATTATGTAATGACATTTAAGCAAGTCACATTAACTGAATGAAGAGCTTCTCAGATGCCCTCTTAACAGTGAAAATGCTATTCATTCTTTCATGTACATGATGTAAATAGGCATATACCATGATACACGTATTTCACATGTGTCACCTCTTCCAAGTTCAGGAGTGATGCATTCCAACAAATAGGAAGTTGGGCAAAAATGCAAGGAGGCATGCATGGATGAAAAAGGAGCTCCCAGACAAAGTCAAACACAAACAGGAAGCCTGCAGAGGGTGGAAGCAAGGACAGATAGCCTGGGAGGAATACAGGGGGATTGTCCAAGCAGCCAGGGATCAGCTCAGGAAAGTGAAAGCCCTAATGGAATTAAATCTGGCCAAGGACATCAAGGGCAACTTGGGGGCTTGGAGCAACCTGGGATAGTGGAAGTGTCCCTGCCCATGGAAGCAGGAGTGGAACTGGATGGCCTTTAAGGACCCTTCCAACTCAAACCATTCTGTGATTCTGTGAAATTCCAGTCACAGTCAGCTAATGGCAGAGACATTGCAAGGACAATATTATCCTTTCATCTCTGATGTTGAATTGTTCTCAATGAGAGAACCATACAGGACTGTAGGACACAAATTTTTACAGCAGTAACTGCTGTGTGCAAGAGTTTCCATTTGTCTTTTTCAAATAAACATATCATGAGGTTGTAATACTCAGCTGGCCAAAGAAGTTACTACTTTCAAGGCTCAAGGCACCCAGAGTGGATGTGTGGTGGAGGGCCTGGGCCATCCCTAAGGCTGGCTCAAGAGTCTGTAAGTGAGTAGGGGAGATCAGCAGTGAGGGTCAGGCTGATTGCCCAGCATGAGGTGTGGCTGTGGGAGGGCAGGAGCGTGGCTCCACTTTACTCAGGGTTCAAGATGGTCAAGTTGCTTGTCAGGGAGAGGAGAGGGCTGCTCTGATGGTCCTGGACATGGGGATGCCTTGCCAGCCAGGACTCTGCCCTGCTGTGTCCAGGGATGGTCAAGGGGGTGATTAGGCAAGATAATGGGCACGGAGTGCTATGCTGGAGGCAGGCACAAGGACTGGGGCTCAGTCCTGAGCTGAAATGGATCCCCTGGTTCATGGGCAGAAGGTAAAAACCCAATATGTACAATACTAGTTCGGTCAGAGGGAGATTCAAAGATCTGTAATACCTGTTGAGAAAAACTTTCCATTATGAAAAGGGAAGATATTTCATTTCATTTCTTGAATTTCTATTTCTTTAAAGAAAAAAAAAAAGTTGTAATCATAGCACTGATTAGTATCTGTGTTTCCTAATTCAATTTTTAAACTCGTGTGTTAAGCAACTGAATTAAAATATGTTGCTTTAATTGTGGGCTGAGGCATGTATTATCTCCATTAATAGTCTTTATTATTTATGAGATATAGGCAATATTCAAACCTTTGCATAAAACTTCTCGGCTAGTACAATCTAAATACCTAAATATAATTAGTGGAACAGTTTGTTAGTATAATCATTGCCATGGGCTGTAATTAACATAAATTTTAATTTCATGACCTTGTAGAAGAGATTATAATTGCAGGAACCGTCATTGTGCCGAGAATGTTTTCTTCTTGAATGTTGTTTCTTGAAGACTGTCACCATAATGCTTTGAAATTTTTATTATTATCGTAGTACTCATCGAGAATCAGAGAATCAGAGAATCAGAGAATTGTTTGGGTTAGAAGGGATCCTTGTAAATCATCCAACCCCTGGTTCCAACCCCCCTGCCACAGGCAGGGACACATTCCTCTAGACCAGGTTGCTCCAAGCCCTGTCCAATCTGGCCTTGAACACTTCCAGGGATGGGGCAGCCATCTCCAGGAAAGCCATCTCCAGGACAGCTTCCCCACAACACCTGTGCCAGGGCCTCACCACCCTCACATGGAAGAATTTCTTCCCATCTAACCCTGCCCTCTGGGTTAGTGGGAAGACATTCTCCTTTGTCTTCTCACCCCAGACCCTCGTAAATAGTCCTTCTCCATCTTTCCCATATATTCCCTTCAGGAACTGGAAGACCACCCCAAATATGCTCTGACTTCTGTTCTTAGGGACAATTCACCAGAGCCTTACTGGCTGGGATTCTAATTTGTTAATTCATACATCCTACATGCTGGTGAATGTTCACATGGAACGAATTCTTTGACTTGTACTCAGCATCCTGTATCTGGGCACCAAGAGGTTTGTTTGGTGGGAATGACGGAATTGGTGGAATTGTGGGGCCATGCACCTAAAACTTTTGTCAGGTTCGGGCTCACTTCTCAAGCACCAACTATCCACTGCCACCTTGGTGAAGAGAATTCTCCATCCAACCAGAATTTTGCAGGCTGTGATCCATCCTGTGATTAACTGCAAAGCATGCAGTGGGGTCCATCCTGCACCGTGCAAACCTGCTGTGCCAGTATTGACAGCGGGGCTGAGCAGCACCACTGGCTGCCATGACCTCGGCACAACAGCTGCCCCCAATCAGTACTGGTTGTGTGGGAACTGTGCCAAGGAAAACATTCTGTGGAGTTGCCAGGAGACCTGCAAAGTCAGGTGAATCATGCATGTTGAAGTGAACCTCTACACAATACATTTCCACAGTTACCCAGACACCCTGCAACATCAACGTGATTAACCCTCTGGCAGAAGGAAGATCATCATTCCTTGGCTATGGATCTCTGAGCTGGAGAAAAGGAAAACCAATCTTTCGGCTACCCTGGAAAATACAGTAAAGGGAACTACCACTACCATGCAAGCATTTCACAGTAAGTGGCTGAGGTATCACAGACTGCTGCTCAGAAGTGCCCAGCCTGAGACGAGTTGCTGGCTACAGAAGGAGATGTTTTCATTTTAGTAAAGACTACCTGGTGCTACCTATGTGAACCAAGATCAGTGCATTGAGACCAATCTTAAATTCTGGAGCAGGCTAAAGCCCTTGCATGACGTAATAACCAAAAATAATTAGGGTAAGATTGCTGAACTGTGGTCATGGCTTAGCTTTTGTTTCCCAGGTGTCAGGGCAGCTATCAACAGGTTTTGGCAGTATTTATTCTCTAAGAAAAATGTCTTCAAATGGGTGCCAGCTCTGCTCAGCTCCATTATCCCTGAGGGCAGTTTCCAGGGCATCCTATCCACTACTCCCTTAAAAAAATGAAAGCTTGCTCTCTGAAAATTTAGGGTCTTAATCACAGCCAGCCTCTTAAGTGCTCCTACACTAAAAGTCAATATGTAGACAAATGTTTGCAAAAGCCCGTTGGAATGAACATGGGGGGAAAAAAAAAAAGCAGCTCTCACGGTGAGGATCAAAGCCCAACACTGAGAATTCCCAGCTGGCACTCACTCCCAGGTGCTGCAGCAATGCTGAGTCCCAAGGCACGGGACACTGCTGCTGCCATTGCACCCCTGGCACTCCCCTGCAC
>NW_008238635.1:522160-523776 GCF_000691975.1 Corvus brachyrhynchos
AGGCTCCCTGGTTTCTTCTCTTTCTTGCACGTTGGACTACTCAGAGGGCTGTGGAATTGAAATGAAATCGTCCTTTGTGACAGACTCCTTTAAGCTTTATCCTCCAGAGTCTTCTGCATCCTGGAAAAGACGTGCTTGTCCCTTGCTTTCTGTTTATCTTCTGCTACGCCTTGGCTGCTAACAAAAAAACCAATTGCTGAACTGCTGCTTTGGAGAGGAGAGGGAAATCACCACAGCAGCTGAACATAAGCCAGCACGTGCCCAGGATATGCAAGATGATCAAGGGCAGCTTGGCATCTACTAGCCACAGTGTGGCCTGCAGGACCAGGGCACTGACTGTCCCCCTGTTCTGGGCACTGCTGAGGCCAAACCTCGAGTCCTCAGGTCATTTGTGGGACCCTCATGACAAAAAAGACTTTGAGGGACTGGAGTGTGTCCACAAAAGGGAACAGAGCTGGGGAAGGGGATGGAGAACAAGGAGCAGCTGAGGGAGCTGGGCAGGCTCAGCTTGAAGAAAAAGGGGCCCATCACAGACTTTCTGGCTCTCCACAACTCCCTGACAGGAGGGTGTGGCCAGGTGATGGTTGGACTCTTCTCAGATAGCAAGTAACAGCCAAGAGGGAACGGCCTCAAATTGCACATGGGGAGGTTTATCATGGAATCATGGAATAGGATGAGTTGGAAAGGGACCCATCAAGATCATCTACTCCAACTCCTGGCCTGGCACATGACACCCCAACAATCCCATCACATGCCTGAGCGTTGTCCAAATACTTTTTAAACTCAGGCAGGCTTGGTGCTGTGACCACTTTCCTGGGGAGCCTGTTCCAGTGCTCAACCACCCTGTGGGGAAAAAACCTTTTCCTGATATCCATCCTAAACCTCCCCTTACTTAGCTCAGGGAGCCAGATTATGCTGAGCCAGTGCTTTGGGGCTTTTGATTAATGTCTATTAATACTGTTATTACTGATAATTTATCAGAGGCTGAGACAACAATAAATCATAAACTTTCAGACCAAGTTTGAGCTTTACAGAACAATCCTTCAGCAGGCTACAGTCTATAAACAGCTGGTTTGAAACATTATTCTTAAATATGAGCAGCCCATTCTCAGTCCCCTGAAACAAAAAGCTCCAGAGTTCCTTCACTGAGCTGATCATTCGCAAAAGCACTTGCCCATGACATCTGTGGATGACCAGCAGACATGATGAGCTGATTGCTCCAGCGCAACAGCCTCCGGGAAAGCCTTTTTTCAGCTCTAGAGCCCCCTCTTTACTTGTTGCACTTCTTCCCCATCCAAGCAGAGTCCGCTGCTCTCTGTGCTTTGGTGACTTTGCCGGCTGCTGACCCGCAGTTCCCGTTCGAGGCTCCCACACTGCTGCTCCCTCCCACAGCCCTGCCCGCTGTCCCCGGGATGCTCCTTCCCCTGTCCCGCACGCCAGCGGTACCATGGACCACAACCCCCGCGGGGCAGAGCCGCCAGCTGCGGCTAAACCGCCACAAGGGCTGCAGAGCTTCTCGGTTACACACCTACAGAATTTCAAAATACTGTCATTAAAACGGCCCCTTTTCCACCGAAGCACAAAACCCGCACACAGCGGGGCGGGGAGGCCGTGCT
>NW_008238635.1:524237-525053 GCF_000691975.1 Corvus brachyrhynchos
GCGCTGCCGCTGGTTTGGGAGACACTACCCAGCGGGCGTGCTCGTCCCTTGAGCTGCTCGGGAAAGCCGAAGGGCGACCGACTCCTGGCCGTGTGTCCCGGGGCGTGGGCAGGCGCAAACCTCTGGAACGGGGACGGGGAACGGCCTCTGTGGTGTCCGTGAGGAAAGCTGTCCCGTGGGCATGTCGGGGGTCTCCTGGCTCAGCCAGAGCTGCCTCCATGGGGACGTCTGTGGGGGGACCCCCAGCATCCCTCGGGCGGGGACGGGACGGGACAGCGTGTCGGGATCTTTCTAATCAGAGAGCCCGTGCCAGAGTCCCTGGCGATGCCCGCTCAGCAGCCCAGGGCTCGCACTGCGGGACCCTGGGTACGTCCCTGGGGCGCTGGAGCCTGGCTCAGCTGCAGGGGGAGAGCAGGGACGTGGCGTGGCGCGACATAGCACAGAGCGCCATTATCTTAACTGTCTTGCAAGCAGTTTAAGAAACCGGCTGAAATCCAGACAAAATATATTTTTTCCCATTTCTGCGCATTTACCTGCAGACCAGAACAATGGCATTTCTTAAACGCAAGGCAAAAAAAGGTGCTAGTCTAGCCTCAGAAATGGCAACAGCTTAGGCACTGAGAGACCATGTATAGGGGAGATCTTAGAGGTTTCTCCGCCAAGTGCAGGTGTGTTCTCATCCCCGCGCTGAGCTGAAGGGTCCGGACCCGGGCAGTCTGGCCTGCCTTCTGCAGAGAGGAACACAAATTTCGGTTTGCGATGCCCGGCTCCGCAGCTCTGCTCCCGGCCGTGCCGGGCGGCCTGGGCGCGGCGCGC
>NW_008238635.1:525204-531368 GCF_000691975.1 Corvus brachyrhynchos
GGTGCGACACCCGGTGCGACACCCGGAGCGACACCCGGAGGGGCACCCGGTGCGACACCCGGTGGGACACCCGGAGGGACACCCGGAGGTCCTGGAAGGCGAGAGGGAGGCGTGGGGTTTCACCGTTAGGAGTCTTGGGGAGGTTATGAAGGTGCTTTGAAGGCTGGAGCTCCTCTGCGTCTCTGAAGAGATGGCTCCAGGGAGACCTTAGAGAGCTGGAGAGGGACTTTGGAAAAGGGCCTGGAGTGTCAGGACAAGGGGGAATCGCTTCACACTGACAGAGGGCAGGGTTAGATGGGATATTGGAAAAAAATTCTTCCCTATGTGGGTGCTGAGACCTTGGCACAGGTTGCTCAGAGAGGCTGTGTCTGCCCCATCCCTGGAGGTGTCCAAGGCCAGGTGTGAAGGGGCTTGGAGCGAGCTGGCCTAGTGAAAGGTGTCCCTGGCCGTGTCAGGAGGTTGGAAGAAGATGATTTATCTTTAAGGTTCCTTCCAACCCAGACCATTCTGGGATTCTGTGATTCAAGGAAGGCCCTTTTCCAGCTGAAATGTTGTATCTCCTCTTGGCTCCCAGCTTGTAGTTGCCAGTTCTTCTGGAAGCAGGCCTGGCAGTCAGCTGCGATGAGCCATGTGTTGTTCTCAATAGGACGTGCGTGACATGTTCGCAGAGAGGAAGGCTGTAAACAGATTGTCAAGGCCAAGGTAAAAAAAGCAAAGGATTGAGTAAAAGCCAAAGGAGCTGGTTGTGTTAGTCAGTTTGCTGGCTGTTGAAGTGACCTCAGGTCATTTTCAACATTTCTGGTTTTGGTTTGTTTTGGTAGAAAATGAATGTGTTATCTCCAGCATATGCTCTCCAATGCATCTTCATGTGTTCCCATCTCTTTGTTGTATATCAGGTTATATTAACTGAAGGCAGAATCATAACACAGCAGGAAAACATTCAGAGGCATAGCTAGCCAGATTCAGGCATTTCTCACTCTGCTGTTGACTTTTCTGGTAACTGTGAGTGAGGCAGCACAATCCAGTCACTTCTCTTTTCCTCTCTGAGGAAAAAAGAATCTTTCTTTTTTCTCATTTTGAAAATAGCCTTAGATGAAAATGGTTCTGCATGCAGCATGTAGGGTTTATTATTTTACCTTTCTTTTCTGTTGTCTTTCCCCTGCTATTTTTATTAATTATTTTGTTGCTGTTCTCCATTCAATAGGTTTGAAGGAATTCTAATAACTGTGATTATGGTTCCTTGAAGGCTCACTTAGCACACCTTTTGGATGAAGGAAAGAAGAAGACAAGGTCCTCTAAGAAGAGTAAAAGCCGCACTTTAAATAGGCATTGGGAAATGTCTGCTGATGCCATGCCATTACCGTGTAATCAGCAGAAGTGTGTTGGAAAAACACCCATCAGTGACTTCACAAAAAAGCCACAGTCAGACAGGTAGAGAACAGAAGCATAAAACCCCAATTATATGTTCATGACTAAAGGTATGAAATGGACACTTTTTCACTGGAAATTAGAAAGTCCTGAATTCTTGGTCATAGCACTAACAGCTTGTAACTGTCTCCTTGCCAAATGTAAATTTAGTATAATGAACTGCTGCCTGTTGAAGTGCAGGCTAACAGAGGAATATTTGCAATGGCAGGCATATCGTTTGGCTTTCCTTTTAAAAAGAAGTTGTCTTTGCTCATAGCAATCTAGATATACACCCAGTCTAACACATTTTTTTTAGGCTATATTTCAAAGTAAATGGTTTACATGATGATGCAGTAAGATTATGTAGTGAATAAAAACAAAGTTAGTGCATCCATTCTTTTTCACCCTAAGCTGGCTGCTGATGCATGGATTCTCACTGGAGAAATGCAGTGCCCAAGCTGTTGGGAAAAGCATTGGGCAGATAAAGGCTATTTCCACATTTCTTGCTAGTGTCTGCTTCAGCATTCATAGGTTTTTTTTACCTTTTAGAGCTATTACATATGTCTTTGTAGTTTACATGTACTAGATCTAGCATGTATAATGCCATCATAACAGAAGTTGGGATCTACTCAAGCTTCAGTTAGTCTCAGAAGAAGCAACATTGATTCTTTGAATTATATTATTTAAAGGTAGAATGATACTTAAGTTCACTTTAATGTTCCATTTTGCCAATTAAAGTGAGCTATACTATTATGTTAGTCCCTCTTCTAGTGCATTTAGTACAAACTGAAGGTTTATTCTCTTTCTGTTTCAGACCACTTACAACTCTTCCAAAGGCATGGGGAAATGTAGATTCAAGTTCAGCTGAGAAAGTCAGAGGCCTACCTGATGTCGTTGGTAAAACTGGTTTCCCTTAATGCCATCCATTTTAATTTGCACTTGTAGGAGACGTGGTATATGTAACAGTTTCAGCTGAACAAGGGATAAAGTTGTGCTGGTTTGAAAGTAAACCAGTGGGAGAAATTAACCCCACACAAATACCTCGCGAGAGATTTCAGATCGCAGTTACAATTTAATAGAAAGATTACAATAAATGCAATGATACAGAAAACCTGGTTTAAAACCACAAAGGACGGTCTGGCACCCTGTTGGTCAGGGTGCTGGCACAGTCCGATTAAGCAGTGGTTGCAGTCCTGTCAAAAGCAGTGGTCTTGTGGAAGTTCAGGTCCTCCTCTGGATGTCCAGTGGTGTCCCAAGTCCCCAGACTGCCCAGATTGTATAAGGTAGGGGTCAGGTGGTACATCCCCCAGGGCAGGGAGTTTCACAATGGAATGATGTAATCCCATGAGTTATTGAGTATTTTTGGAGTCCCTGATAGTTGTTGCAGCTGCCTGTTCTGCTAGTGCATATTCAGTTCATTATAGCCCATCAGCAGAGATGACCCTCTCAGGATGGGTGGTGCTGCTGCTTCCCCGGCTGAGTCATTGTAAAGATAAAGAGACACTTGCAGGGTTTGCCTCTTCTCATTGTATCACCCAGATTGTATCCTGGGGGGTCTGCACTGAAAACAACCCATCATTAAGAGTTCATCACAAAATGAACACATGTAGAGGGGAGTAGGATACACAGTGTGGTTACAACCACATGGCACTCTTTCTCTTGCCGGCAAAAATCAAGCTCAGAAATGGCCTGACACATTTTTGATGATTTGTAGGTAATTTTGAAGATGAAGAGTCTTCTAATAGAAAAAAAACACAGTTGTGAAACTGTGAATCACAGGTTATGTTTAGATAATAAATTCCAGTTCTGATGTAAGCAGATCTCGTTCCTGAAATGATGCAATTCTTTTACATCATGCCTGAGCTTAGTTGATAGTTCCATGCTATTATCCTCCTGAAAATCAGAAGTTAATAAAGGAAATTTTAAAACACACTCCAGTATTTTTAACCTCCATTTGCTAAGATTGCACTTCCAATGGAAAGATGTTGCACACTGTTGCACAAAAACTGCAGCAGTCATAGTGTAGATTTAGGGATTTATTATTCATGCATCCCATGTTCTGCAGCAACAGTTCCAGGCTACAGAATCCTCATTTCTTTCTTGGCAGTTCCTGAGGAAACAGGCAGCAATCCATGGAAGTACCTGGCAGAACGGCGGCAAAAGCGTCACGATCGAGCAGTGGCTGAAATGCAGCAGGAGCTGGACTGCATTGGCAGGGTAAGGCAGGATTTTTTAATCCAGAGTCTAGAGTGCTCTTCTAAAGTCAGGGCCCAATAATTAAATGATCACCCTGACCTCCCGTTTTAGGAGAAGGAAGCCTCTGTTTTGAAGTTTCAGGAATTCCTTCAGCTAAAAGTGATGGAATCAGATAAAAAGAGTAAACTTCTGTTTGAAAAGATTGCGTCTGACGTGGCTCTGGAAGGTTTCTCTTTTGAAGTAAGGCAGCTCAGAGCATTGGCTCAGCTTCAGTTACTTGTACCTGCTCTGTATAACATCTTCTTATGTCTCACTGGAGTCCTAAGTTGTTGTTTTTTTCCTTTTTTAATTTTTGTTTTTTAATATTCACTTTTCAGAGATTTAGAGGAGGATTTTTATTGCAGGGTTTGGAAGAACTGTGGAATATGATCCACCAGGAATCCTCAAACAGAAAGAAGTGGGTTAGGGCAGTGGACGAATCCCTAAAGGAGATCGAAAGGAGTCGAGCAGTTAAAGTGAGCTGAAGTCTTAATAACTGTTATTTAAGCATAAGATTATTATTTGCTGATAATGCTGGATGCAGAGCAAAGAGTAGCTTGTTTCCACAGGAGTCAGAGGTCTGCCAGTAGTTCTGTTGTGTGGTGATTGCTTTCTTTTCACCAATAACTATTCACTCATTTTATGCCCACATAATCAGAAGATACTTTTTTCCTAGTTTTAAGGTGTTTCTTTCTTTCACAATTATCTATACTAAAGGTGCAAGGAATATGTGAGCTGCTTTTCTTTTCGTGGAGGGTTGTGTAGGTCAAACTTTCATCTGGTCTGTTAGTTTTTGGGGGATGTACCTATTCTGCAGCTGAGAAGGAGCACAGGCATGACCTAGCTCAATTTTAGTTTGGGTTGGCTGGGTGTCAGAAGCAGACGTCTTGCAGTTTTGTAGTCTTCAGCCTAAGCTATAAGAGTCAGTGGACATCACAGGAAATGTTTGGATAAAAAAAATGGATAGACCATGGAAGAGCTTGCTGCACTGTCCTTGCAGGCAAACAAAAGCTGTTCGTTCTACCGGTGCCAGTTTCTCCTCTCTTTGTAATGCAGGCATGATGAGTAGGTCCCCGAGTATCACCAGTAACCTTTCTGTTGGATTAGCTACAAAAAATGTCAGAGATGACCACATTTACTTTAATTTTGTGTTCACTTAAAACAGGCACTGGTGGATTCCCTTCAGATACTTAAAAGGAAGTTGGTTTGATTTTTAAATTCATATTGCAGCCCGTCTGCAGAGCACTCAATTATCACAGATATCAAAGAGAAATCTGTTGAGTAGTAACAAAGAGGAATGTTTTAGTTACTATTTTTATGAATTACTGAGAAAAATCAGTCTTTAAGGTAACTAAGATTAATATTCTAAAATTTACTTCTCAATCTGTGTATCATCCAATTGAATTCATTGTAATGGAAAAATTGTCTTGTTCATGTAGTTTTTTAACTTGGGAAACTGATATTTGAGTTACACTTTTTGTTGTTGCTTTTCTTTATTCTTTTATTGCACAGGTAGCAGATGTACTGTCCAAGTATACCGTGCAGCTGGAGGAAATTTCCTTCTTCTTGGCAGCTGATGTTCACAAGCTCATTAACGATAAGGCCATGGTAAATGTTTTTACCTGGGGCAAGATAGCAGACTGAATATTCCTAGAATGTCTGTTTTTCCCCACTGAAATTTGTTTTTTCTACCTACCAAATACGGAAGAGATTTCTACTTTTCAGGGTATTCTTTATCATTTGTGTTCTTTTCTCCCTCATTTTCCATAGAAGACACTTTTTTTTTTTGCATGTTGTATGCTGCTTCTACTCCTGGTTTTATTTTTTAATACACAGACTATAAACAGAACACTGTTGCGTAATGAGAGGGCAACTGCCAAGCTGCTCTTTAATCTAATGAAATCAGAGCTCGAGAAAGAAAAATTGCATCAACTAAAATGGCAAGAGAGAGTCAAGGACTGGAAGCTCATCCAAAAAAACCGTGTAGTTCAGAGTTTCAGGTCAGAAATTTTGCAGTCTTATTTTGGAGAGTGAATAACACAAAGTGACTAGTGTTCACTTGGGGTTTCTATAAACAGTAATACTTTATCATTTTGTCCTTATACATATCATGTATGATATCACATGTATCATGTGTCCATTATACATATTCTTCTTCCATCCTGCAGAGAATTTATGGCAAGTGAAGAAATACAGAATCCCCCAACTGTGAAAACGGAAATGGAAAATATGATAAAGGAGCAGATTGTACTTAGTGAACAGAGACTGAGGGTTTTGCAGCACACTGGGTATGGCAAAAGAGGGTATAGCATAAAGGAAAACAATTCTTTCTGGAGTTAATGAGGGACTTGGCTACAAACTGCACTTCGCTTCCTGTCAGCGTGTGGTTGTTAAATTCAGCACTAAGGCAGGGTCTAAACCTATTTTTGTACCGCTCTTTTTAATGGAAAAAATGCATTATTGATTTTCACTGCACCAGCTACACTAAATAGGTGGTGATTGAGGGCTAAAAATGCAGGAAT
>NW_008238635.1:531393-555668 GCF_000691975.1 Corvus brachyrhynchos
CAGGAATGCAAAAGTAATTCTTACTGACATTTGGAACATGGTAGAAATGGGCAGACAAAGATGGGTGGAGAACTAGAAGTTGGTGCTTTTGTCAAAGCATTGTTTCTCCATGGGACTTCATTTGTCTAATAAATTAAGAGAGGAGTCTGGATAGAAATCTAACACTGCTGTATTTGAATATCCACCCTGCAAACAAGAAGCATTTTTGGGTGCAATGCATTACAATATTTACAGGGAGATTTTTAAAATGGATGTAGGAACAAGGTAGATTACAGTTAGTTGCTTGTTGAGCAGTAAACAGTTGGCCTCGAACAACAACAGACTCTTTGGTTTATTTTCGTTGCTGAGATGGCTTTAAATAAAATAAAGCACAGTAGTATGGCTACTCTGATGCATAATTTTATATTTTAAGTACTGACTGATTTGTATTTTAAAATACCTGACTCTTTTTTCCTACTTTGATAGCACCTTGTTGCCTCCAACACGTACAAAATCTGAGATAAATGAATGGTACAAAACTCTGGAGAATTTAAACAAAATTATAGGTAAGTTGGGAAACAGTCTGGAATTCAAGCAATACTTTCTTCTTTCCAGGTAACGATGAGGCAGAAAGTTGCTTTGAAAGTGCATGTTTGCTCTCTTCTTTGTTCTGTGTGTTCCCTCATACCTTCTCAGTTGCTTTGAGGTTGCAGTGGGACCCAAAGAAGCTGCCTGTGACATCACTTTCCTTTGGCCAGTACAAACACTTGTGCATGGTGAGATCCAGCAGGAACTGGCTTGCTTAGAATTAACCTGAGGGAAATAGAGGGTTAATTTTGACATGAATCAGTTCTCAATCACACAAAAATACTCAATTTTAACTCTTGGAGAAGAAGATGGGAAGCACTGGAGATACTTCCTTTCTCTTTATCCTGTAGTGTGCCTTCCCTGTGTGTGTCTGCCTTCTCTTGCTGCAGAGCACATCCTGTTGTGATGTCTGTAGCCTGTATGGTAGCAAAGAAGTTGGTAGCAATTGTAAATGACTTGAAACTTTTAAGCATAATGATAAACAGCTTTGTATTAAAACATCTTACTTGATTCCATGGTGGTGTCACACAGGTGTGCAGACACTGCTGGCATCTGTTCCCTGTGCTGAGATAATATGGGAATCTGTGACTGTGAAATATGGGAATCTTGACTGTGGTCTGTTCCGTGTCATTCAGACACCCGTAATGCAGAGTGCGTGGAGAAAATGCGTGTCCAGTATGAGCTGGTGCAGGGCAAATGTGAGGAAAAAGTGCAGATCTGCAAGGTGAGTGTCACAGCTTTGGGTGTGGTAGCCATGGTACAATTGTCGTTACAGTAAAATGTGTCTGAGGATCCACCAAACATTGAGATAACAAGTGAAATTACTTTTTAACCTCTGTCTTACTCTGTTAAAAAAGTAACCATGCATTTGGTTTCACAGTAGTGTTTGGTATTTGTACTTGAACTGTGTAAAAGCCATAACAAATGCTGGGAATGAAGGGAGTGCTGTCTTACATTTACGTGGAGGATGCAAGGACCCTCAGCCTTTGTGCTAAATCTGTCGTATCTTGGGAAAGAAATTCTACCTCTCTGCCTCAATTTCTCCCTTAGTATCCAATGGAATTGTATTGTTTACTAACAGAATGTGGGGTCTAGGAGGCTGAATCTTTCTCTGTCCATCACAAGAGAAGAAACACTAAGTTTAGCCATGCTCTCTGAAAGCCATGTAGTATTTGTTATATGCATGTCAGTAATTCACTGTTCTTTCATTTAGATGAGCTTGTTGGATATGAACATTTGCCCAGGAGTTGTTGAAATTGTGTATTGCGACATGCTTCAGACGACTAAGAAACTAAAACACAGGTTTGAAGAAGAACTGGAGCACATGGATGTATGTTTATTCCATTTACTTCTATCACTCCCTGGGATTAGTGTGTTTTTCCTGTGCTCTCACATGCAATGCCTTCTGCATTGTAGGCTATTGATGTCACATTGGAAAGACATCCACAGTGTGACTGAACACTACAAAGAAACAATGTTTGGTGTGATTCACACAGAAGAGTTCATAATTACTGTGTTTATTATTCGTAATATAAATATATTGTATTTTTATTATCGTTTATATCTGAAATATATGTGATAGAGATGAATAACATATGGCCCAATCCCAAATTTCTTCCAATCTGATCTTTTGTGATTCTATGCATAAGAATGACTGGGCAGTTGTTCCTAAAGTGATAGATTGCAGAATGTGATTCTGTGCTTTACAGTGCCAGAATAAACAGAAGTTTTGGTAACTCTCACTTGTAGAATAAAAATCCACATTCTTACTCAGTTTACTTGGATTTTTTTTTTTTTTTACTCTCCAGATAGAAGACGCTATGTTGAATACTGGTCGTGTAATTCCAGGCAGCCTTTTATCATGTTACATATCCTCTTCCTCATTCATTTCACCTTCCAGCAGTTTAAAAATAACTTGTTCACGTGAATGTTTTTCTTTAGAGTGATTTTAAGGAGATGGCTAAACAGCACGAGCAGCATTGTCAAGGCTTGTACAGCTATGTTGAGGAGGCTGTGGGTCTCTGGGATGTCCATCAACTCCAACTGTCCCAGCAGGAAGATGTGCTTCAGAAGAAAGTAGATGAATACAGATGGGAACAGGATGACATAATACAGGTATAAACATAAAAGCAAGGATGTGGTATAATGTAAAGAAAGGACTTCTTAAAGCAAAGAACCATCTGGAATTCAATATGATGCCTTTCCTGGTCTTAAAATCCAAGAGTCAAACATGGTTAGAAGGGAAAAGGGATTTTACCTTGGTATTTATTTTAAGGATCCTTAGGTGCACTATGTCTAGGTTGAATGCACCTACATGCACACCAAAATAATCCACCCCAAAGATCTGGTCTAACATTATAGGTCTTACTAATTGACATATCTATCAAAGATTCCCCAATGAGAGGCTCCCGGGAACCCCCCCCCCCCCGGAACCTTCTCCTGGATGGTTCTATCTTAGTTTACAGAATGTGTTCTGGAGAGGACCTTGGGGTCTGGGGCACACTGATCCCTGGCTACGAAGCTTCTAAAATGTTGAGTCTCCCAGCTGAACAAACAAGTCCAAGAAAGTAGGCAAAGAGCACTTAGAATACAGAAGTTGTAAAAAGGTATAACAGGGGTATAAAAGAAAAGGCAAAAATCTTCATGGCATCAAATATAGCTGCTATAAAATTAAAAACGTAATCTCTGACTTTTATATTGGAATTTCTACTTTTCAGTTTCATTCTGTCAGGTACATTTTTGCTAACTGCTTGATTCACACTGAATGGACAGTACTGTCTTACTCTTGATACAGCAACAGTGATAAAGATCACTTACTTCCTGTATAAAGTGGCTGCAAGTTGCTATTATGAGATCTTGTGAGGTGTAGAGTCTGGTTGGATGTCAAGTTCTCATAGTTACTACAACCACCTTGGGGTGGCAATGTCAGAGATGTTCATTATCTAGGAAGATCTTCCTAGGTGATGAGTTTTGCTAAGGTAGCTTCTCTTCTTGGTGTAACATATATGTACATAATTAAATTACTTGAATCCTAAATATTTATGGAGGTTTTAGTAGATACTAAACCATTTTTACTGGCTTTTTTATGTGGCTTTAGACGATGAAAGATGATCTGGATATAATTCTGGAAAAAATGAAAATGGCGAGCTGTGAAGAAGAGCTGGAGGAATATTTGGAGAATGCCCTTTTTTCTTTAAATGAAATTAGAACTAGGTATGAATTTTGTGTTGTAGACTTAAAAAGTAAAGCATATTTTAACATTGGTTGTACTACTTGCAAGGACTCAGATCTTTGAGATAGCCAAAGTGTTTATTTTGGTAAGCTCTCTGTTGCCCTTCTCACAATTAGGCATTTGTAACTTTAAAAACCATATAAAAATTAGTACAATACTGCTCTCCTTGCTGAAGATCTTAGCAGCAGGTGTGAAGCCCGAGAGGAAGCAGGTCTGTTCTCATACCCAGGAGGTTTTTTCTGTGTGTTAGATCAGAGGCACATTAGAAGAGCAATATGGACCTGAGGAGCAGATGCACAGACCTTAAACGCCTCACAGTGGGATTGTGGTTAGAGCTGTGGCTTTGGTACTCTTAATACTCATTCAAAAAATTCAAAAAAAGCCAGAGGTAACAGACTGAGTGAAAATACAATGCCAGGTTGCAGAGACAGAATGTAACCTATCTGAACACATACATAAATTCCCCATAATTATCTTTGTTTAGGAGACACAGCACATGTAAATGTAAATGAAAACAAGTGTGAACATTGATTTTTCTTGAATCAAGACTCAGCTTGAACTGTTAGTTTTTATTTTCAAGTAAAAGGAAAATAAACCAGAAAGGCTCAGTCACAGCTGAGCACAGTGCAGAATTAACATGGAAGACAGTAAATTGACCTCTCTTATGTAAGCAGTGTCTGAATGGTTCCCCATCCAAAAGGAAGGATGTAAAAGGCTTTATTGTAAATATTTCTTAACTTTTGTGCATTTATTTATTTGTAATGCTCTAATCTCTAACAAGCCAGGATGTGATTGTATTCAGTATAAACAGATGAATGGCAATGTTCAGCCTAAAGGTTTTATGAGATTGATCAGAAAGTTAGATTTAGATTTTAAGGCACTGTAGTCATACTTCATTTTATTTCTATACATACTTGAGTCTCCTAAACAGTGACCTTAAATTTGACAGGAATGAGACACTCAAGCAAATTTTAATGGATGAAGTAATGGCTTACCCAAAAGCTATTTGGGGGGAATTGACTTCTTACACTATATCCATCACCCAGCATTTTAGTGTGAAGGAAATCTTCAAACAGGTAAAAAGAAAATTTCTCCTTGTTTAAAACCTTAGTGGTGTATTAATTTTTTGTGTTAGAGAAAATTTACATTACCTTTAAAATTCAGATTATATAAAGTATTGTTTCAGCCATTGAATAAAGTGCTTTTGGTGGAGATAGCAGAGGGAAACAAAAACATTTCTCAATCCCACACTTTTCTCTCTGTCCTTGTTACAAATGGCATTTTAGCAAATTCATTTGCCTTTTGAACAGAAAACTACAAGGTAACAGACTTACAGTAATCAGTTTGAGTGTTACAGGTTCTTGAGATAGTAAGTGATCTATTAAAGACTTGTATCTTAGTGAAATAGATACATTTTGAGAAGGGATATGGATTTCTTATAAGAAAGCAAATCCATATTTTAAAATGGTGTGGCAGGTGTTTGTTGTTGTTTTGCTTTTAGAACTTGCAAGGCCAGATAGACGCCACAGTTCAAGATCAAAATAATACCTCAACAGTCCAAACAGGTATTTTTGCTTGGTTGTTTTTCAATCTTCATTTCTTTGGCTTGTAACCAGTAGAACTCTGCTTTAACTGTAAATAACTAGTTGAGGCTTCAGGAGCTGAACATATGGTGGAGCAGCGAGCTGAGAGCATTGGGAAGGAGAGGAAAATCCTAGAGTATCCTGGGTTGGAAGGGTCCCCTGGGGATCATGAAAGTCCAACTCTTGGCCCTGCACAGGACACCCCAACAATCCCACCCTGTGCCTGGGAGTGTTGTCCAGACCCTTCTTGAGCTCTGGCAGCCTTGGGGCCGTGCCCATTCCCTGGGGAGCCTGGGCAGTGCCCCAACACCCTCTGGGAGGAGAATCTTTTCCTAATACCCAGTCTAATCCTCCCCTGGCTCAGCTCCAGCCATTCCCTTGGGTCCTGTCCCTGGTCACGGAGAGCAGAGATCAAAGCTGCCCCTCCACTGCTGCCCTTGAGAGGAGCTGCAGCCCCCAGTAAGGTGTGACCTCAGTCTCCTCCAGCTGAGCAGACCAAATGCCCTCAGCCACTCTTTGTATGGCTTCTCCTCCAGACCCTTCACTATCTCTATGTCCCTCCTGTGGACATTCTCTAATAGCTTTAGATCTTTCTGATATTGTGGCATCCAAAATTGCCCCCAGGGCTCGAAGCAAGGTCATCCCAGCCCAGAGCAGAGCAGGACAATCATCTCTCTCCACTGGTGCCAGAAGATAGGGACAGCTGTCAAAAACCAGCTGGAGAAACAAACCCAACTGAGAATCACATGATCTTGGCACAGGAAATTGAAGGAACAGAGGAAGAAGAAGATGGGGAGAGTATTCCTCATAAAAGTAAAGAAAATGAGCATGCAGAACAAGCAGTAAGCATTATGCAGGTAAGTGAGCAAGAGAGTAAGTTTGAAGGTGAAAGCAGTCTTGTCCAAAATAAGGAGGAATAGGAAGTCTTTTTGCTGAGAATGAGTAGAAAGTCCTTTTTTGCTTAGTCTTGCTTACAAAGCACACCAGATCCTTACAAAGGGCTCTAGATCCTTTTATGGGGAAATAGTGTATATAAAACAGTTCACAACCATTCTTTTTGATCTACTTTTAACCTTGTAGAAACCCTTTGCATAGATTTTTTTTTTCATCTGTCTTCCATCACAGTGTTCTCAGCCCATGGTGAATGATTGAAGCTGTATTTGTACCTAAGTTTTAGGTTTTCAGTTTCTACAAATTTATTACCATAACAAAAACCTTTTAAAACATTGTCGACTCTGCCTATGTCTTGCTGGCATATGTAAATGTATAAATATTGCCAGCACTGTGTAAATGTCCAAATTGAGAATGAGAACATTATTCTAAATCTCCCTAGGATTCTTCCAGTAGCTCGTGCACTGTTGATTCTGTGCTGATACCTTTAAAGGTAACGTGATGATTTCCAACTGTTTCCCAGTCAGTGGCCGAGAGCAGCAAGGCAGAAAGGACTGAAATTGCCATGGAGTCTCTTTCCACTGCTAGTGGAAACACTTCCACTGTTCTTGGAGTTGAGGAGGCAGGAAAGACTGACAGGACAAAGAGTAATTTTACAAAATACAAAGAAGAAGAATCACTTCCTATATACCTGAAATATGTACTTCTCACAGAAAGTATGTTTGTCAAGCTGAAGAAAAGGTGAGTAGCAAACAATTTCTGTTCTTTCTTTCCCTTATGTAATAGACAAATTTCAGCTGTTTAGAAGAAACATTAGACTATAGAGGCAAAAGTTACCTAGTTACTGTTACATAATTAGATATTTCTATAGTTAGATATTTAATTATAAAATTATGATTGTAAAATTAGTGTGTTATTCCACTTTTTAAATTGATACAAATAAAAGAAAATGTTTATATTGCTTTGTATCCATGGGCTGTCAAAGTACCACAAAAACATTTACCTTTACAGAACATTCATATTTTATGGAAAATTACATAGTGAGAAAATATATTACAGAAAGACAAGTAATTTGCCCAAATTCCCTGCAGAGCCATGAAAGTAAAATGCTTGGTACTCAGTAGTATGCAGCTAGCTCAAAAATTCTACCAGTATTGTGCAAATGCTACTGAAACCCTATCTTCCTATAGCCAGAAGTTAAATTCTTAGAAATAATATATTTAATAAACTCTTATTTATTATTTACTATTCTTCACTGTAATAGTTCTTTTTCAATCATAGGGTTCGCCTCTGCTTTTTTGAACACTTGGAGAAATGGTGTGCAGAATCCTTGTCCAACTCCTTTATCTTTGTAGCTGCCAAGAAAGAGGAGCTGAATGCAATACTTCTGCTGCATCTTCAGATGCATCAACAAAAGCAGGAGGAGATACAGACAAATATCTACAATGCTCGAGCTGGTATTGACTGTTTTTGGTATTCTGAGCATCACATCTTCCTTTAGAGATGGTCCTAAGTGGGCCAAAATCTGTTTCAGCATTAGTTAACTCAGTAGTAGAGGACAATAGAAAGCAGCTGGCTCTCCAGAAATTCCCAGTATATTATGTTACTCATATATTTAAAATTCCTTTTTTATTTTATTTATTTTAATTTTTAATTTATTATTTTTGTTTATTTATTTATTTATTTATTTATTTATTTTCTATAGCTCTTCCTGGTTTGTGCTGTGTTACTTTTGGAAAAATAGACAGCAGTGCCTTGATTGACAACTGTTAATGTTGATCATGTTCAGCTGAAGATGTTGAACATTCTGTTGTCAATGTTTGCGAATTCTCATTCACCTTGACATTATTTAACAAGAGTTTGAGGTGTACAAAGAATATTTTAAAAGTGTTGAAGAAAAAGAAATTAGCAAGCTGGGAGAGCCAAAATGGCAGGGCCAAGCTTCTGAAAACATGAGAGGAAGGATTTAACTCTGTGAAATACCACTGAGCAGCTACAGAGCATCCTCCAGTCAAAACTCTTTTGGCATGGGCAGTGTCAGGTTTTTATGGTGAGAAAAAGATATTTTAGACAGGTTTGTTGGTCTCTAACACATAAGCTAAAAAATTATTTTGGGGAACAGGCAAATAATTTTTCAATTTCCCTTTTCCTGCAAAGAGGACAGGTGCTTCTTTTGGCAGCTTTCTTGAGGTGATTGGCTGGCTCTTGATTTATCCAGCTATCATTCCAGAAGGGAGACCAAAACTGATTTTTTTGTTTCCCTCACAAAACCAGGAAAAGTGTATTTTCTGTTAAAAAATATAACCTTTAGTTTTGTTACAAGACTGAGAACAGAGAGATAATGGAGATGTCAGCAATAATAAAGGAAATAGAGGAAAAAGAATGCTTAGAGCAAACAAGAGACATTTGTGGTTTGAATGGGTTAGGAGCTGTTAAGGATATATGCCTTACACAGAAGAAAAGTCAAAGAAACCAAATTGAATGTATTTAATTTGTATATTTTAGCTACTGTGAGGTCTGGCTTTGTTTATTTTGCTGCTGCTGCTGATCACAGGTTGACTGGGCATTGTGATAGTTCACAGTAAAACAGGGAATAACGTCCCTGGTGTAAACTTCTTTTCTTCTCAGCGGAACTGGCGCTTCACAAAGAGCGTCTTGAGTGCCACTGTGCAGTGCTGGGAGAAGGCTTGAAAAAGGAGAAGGCTGAATTTCTCAAATTCTCCGACCAGCTAAATAACCTCAACACAAACTTTCATTCCCGAGTCCAGAACTTGGAGCATGACTTCCTCCACGCTCCTGTGACTGAGCAGTAAGTGTGCCACTGCTGATGCTGTCAATCTCCGTAGTTAAATACTCCTGATTGCTGCCTGAGATGTTTATGGTCTACATTCTGAACCTGGTTTATATGTCATTGCTCTTCAGTGAAGACTACTTCATACAACTTGAAAACATGTAAATAATTTCATTCTCTTTTCCTGAAGAAATTAAAATCAAGATTGAACACATGGAAATTTCATCTCCTTTCAAAGCGCTGGCAGTCTTTAAGTAGAAAAGATGTTTCATCTGTTTAGGTTTTATCCAGTTTACTGAACGTGCACAGTAATATCAGCTGACTAATTGGTTTTGAAGAAGAGTGCTCAATAGTACTTTCTGTGGGTTCATCCAAACTGTCCCAGCTCAGGGTGTTGCTTTGAGAGTCATAAATCACTTCTGAGTCCTCACATTTTTTCATGTCTTTACAGCCAGCAGTTGCCAAATCATCATGTGTGTTCCTCTTCAGACATGCTTTCCCTGTCTTTTATTATTTGCTGTTAGGTCAGCTTCTTCCAGCAACATTCTGCAATCAGAACTCCACAACCATTTGGAATCAATCAGGGTTACTGTGAGAAGTTACCAGCACCACTTGGAGGCAGCTCTAGGAAAATTAAGGAATTTGAATGTGGGTTTTCTCAAAAGTTGCAGGTATATAGATTTCATGGAAGTGTTGTTTATAAATGGTGACCTGTTTCTGGGAATCAGTGTTTGTTGCCTAGGCAGAACAGTAAAAGTAAAGTTTGTTTTGTTACTCATCTAGCTTCCTATTTAAAAAAAGAAATTTATCTTGTTAAACCACAATTACGATACTGTTTTCATCACATTTGTGTTGATACATATGTTTCAGGGCTGTTTAGCTAAAATCATCTTGGAGAAAAAAATGACTCATGGCCAGTTGCTTTTATGTTTGCTTTCAGATTATTTTCAGAGGCAGGTGACTTTTCTTCTGAGGAGGTAAATATTTTCACCAAGTGTCTTCAGAAAGAAAGTAAGCAAATTGACTCCTTTGAAAGTTCAATCAAGACAGATGTGAAGCAAATAGAATCGAGCTGCTTGGAGCAGGTAGGCAGAATTCCATTATTTCAAATGATGTTTTCTATTGACATATTTGATGTGATTTGCACTCAGCCTGCTTTCGGAATAGAACACTGTTAAGACTGTTCTGTTTGGCAATTGCATGATGGAAAAAATTAGTAGAAATGGCAAGTTCTATCCTTTAAGTTTTAAAAAGTGGAAAATTGTCTAGTCCTGTCTCTTGTTTCTGACATTCTTGAAGGCTACTGAACTTACCAAGAAGTACAGAAAAAAGTTTGCTTCTCTCTCTCTGAGTCAAGCCTTTATGGAGAAGGTCCATCAGGCTTTGAGACAGCTACGACAGCAAATCAAATTAGAGGTACAAACAGAAACATCAGAACTTTGCTTAAATTCATTATAATTATTTTCTTTCGTACCACTGAGGAGATTTTGGCTGAATTTGGAGTGGACAAATACTAAGTGATTTTTTTACATTAGTTTAAAACCTCTTTTCTGTCACTATCAGCTGTAAAGTGTATTTTTAATACTGCTGCAGCTGTGCTGGAGCGCTATGGCCTTGCAGCACACTGAGTATGTACATCTGAATTCACCAGTGTTTTTGTGTGGTGCAGCAAGTGACATGAAGCATTGCTTTTGTGAATTACTGTTTTAGCTTCTCCTCTTGAGTACCAGGGATTTTTAACCAGCTTTTATCAGTGGTTCTAATGGTTTGAAAGTGGAGCCTCTGAAACTCCTGTGAATGGGGACTTTACTTCTCCAGTATTTCCTTCTGCTTTAGGTAGCAAATTCCAATTTGCAGTCAGTCACATTAAAGTCTTACCTGGAAAAGCTCCAGAGGAAGAGAGATGCATATGTTCATTCTACTGCAGATAAAGAAGTAAGTTCTAATCAGCATGAAATGGTATCTAATTTGACTTGTTATTAGTTGTCATTGTTATTCATTTGCCTCACTGTGCATGTTTGTATAAACTAGTATTTTTGAGGAAGACTTACATTTCCTTATATTTGGGGCTGGGCAGGAACACAGAATTTTTTCTCGGAAAGGTCCTTGTCCTGGATTCAGCTGGGATAGAGTTAATTTCTTCTCAGTAGCTGTTCCAGCGTTGTGTGTTGGATTCACAATGAGAATGGTGTTGGTAACACAGTTTTTGCTAAGTTGTGTTTATCCTAAGTCAAGGACTTGTTTTCCCCTGTCTCCTGCTCTGCCACTGAGGAGGTTCACAAAGGAGACTGGGAGGGAGCACAGCTGAGACAGGTGACCCAAACTGCCCAAAGGGATGTTCCACCCTGTGGAAGATCCTGTCCAGTCTATAAACTGGGGGAGTTGTCTGGAAGGGCCAGTCTGGGTTCAGGAAGGGTGGACTGGCATCAGTCAGCAGGTGGTGAGCAATGGTATTGTGCATCACTTCTTTTTCACTTCTTATTATCACTATTGTTATTATTATTTACCATTATCATTGTATTGTAATTTACTCTGAATTATTAAACTGTTCTTGTCTCAACATACAAATTATCCTTTGATTCTCCTCCCCATTCCACCAGAGCAAGGAGGGAGAGGAGGAGGGTTGAGCTGTGTGGTGCTTAATTCCCAGCTGCATTTAAAACCCCAGCAGTCCTTTTCGGAGAGTCAGTACCTGTTTTCCTGTTTGTCAAACCAAAACCTCAGCCTCTTACACAATCTCATTGCTTCCATGTATGTGTACATAAACTGGTGACAGAACAGAGGCAAATAATGTTGTTTGCAAGAGTCAGCACGTTTGAAAAGGTTAGAATAGTTAGTTCAGTAAATACCATTTGTGTTACCATATCTTTCAGGCTTTAACTTCTGAAGAGTTGCATGATTTTGCCAGAGAGGTGTTGAAAGAGCTGAAAAAGAGGAGCCAGTATCTTGACTGCTTCTTAGTAAAAGCAATGATCCCACATGCCCCTGTAAGATAACATTCACATTCTCTGTATTTTATTTAATATTGAGAGAATTTTCATGTGTACATGTTCTAATTGCTTTTCAGAATCTGTGCTTTGAATTTGCAATTGGAAAAAGGATCTGCATTATGCCGAGATGTCCAAGACACTGTAACATTAGGACAGCCTTTTTAAGAGGCTGAGTAAATCACCAAGTTTACAAAATGCTAAAGATACATGGCATTGCAATGAGTTGCTCAGTTCTTCATAAGAGTTTGTTTTTAAGGTGTAGCACTTATTCAGAGATAGATATTTCACAGGTTTCTTTAAATAATTTAAAAAAAAAAAAAATCCCAAATGTGTCCTGAAGGGACTTTGTTTTTATCAAACAGGTTGTGTTTTCTTTCCTCCCTTTTCTGACAAGTCTGTCTTTATTTTGTAATCTCAGTGGATCATCATTTTAAGATTATATCCTTAAATACTGTTTATGGTGATTATGGAAACCTACTGTTAACTGCTTTGAAGTGTTTGAGAGCTGTATAGCTGTAACAACATTGCTATTAGAACGACAAAAAATTTATTTCAGCCTGTGAAGCAAGATATTGTCTGTTTAGAAAATCTGCTTTGGTAGTCACTCCTACATGGAATGCTTTCACCTACTGCCTGCTACGGTCTGCAGGACTTCATTTTTCTTCCCATTTCAGGAGGACTTCACCACTCTTGGCACAGATGGGACATTGCAAGAGGACTTCACCACTCTTGACAGGGATGGGATGTTACAAGATTCCATTGCTCCTGCCATTCAAAAAGAGAGTCTCAGAGATGAGAGCAAAAGGATGGTGATGGGACTGGATCCTGACAAATTCCCTTTGTTAAATCCAAGCAGAATGGGTACATCAGTACTTGATGATTTGGCAGTAACTGTTATCAGAAAATTAGCAGGGTAAGTACTTTGCCTAAAGGTATTTCTCTGTCCCTTGTGGGGTTTTTGTATTTTCTTTGCTACATATCCACTTCTCTCCATAAGGCTCGTGATAACACTATAAGGGGCTTCACTACAGTATTTTTAAAATTTGTATTCCAGAAGCATATAAAGGTTCTCCTGAATTCATAGTTTGTAGCTTACCTTGTATGCCCAGAACTATTGAATAGACTGTTCATAGGTAATATTACTACATATTTTCTGCTCAGTTTAACTTTAAAAATCAGTCTAGCTGAGACTGCTTTCTTTTTAAAAGCAAGATTTCTCAAAGCCCAAAATACCCCTTTGTGAGTAATAAGTGACATCTAGTATACAATGATAAATTTTAGGTATTTAATTTTTGTTTTCTAGAGCCTTATTTTAGTTGGAAGGTGATTACCTGCTACGTAGGCGACTAAATATACAAAGTGTAAAATGAAGAGAATGACAAATGTTTGATTTGCAAATACTGTCTTAATGCAGTTTTGTTTGTAGAAATTCCAAAATTCCAGTCAAACAGTCGGTTAGTCCCATGAAATTACTTCTATATACACGGTCAGTTGTAAAAGTAACCCTATCTGTTAAATATGATTTCAGAAATATAACTCACTTAGCACATGATAGGGATAGAGAACTTGCCTAGTTTGCTATATAATACAGTATAGAATATAAGATAACAGGATATTCAGTAGTTATTAGCTTTTTTTTTTTTTTTTTTCAGGTTTGACCCATTAAAAAAATCCCAAGACCTAAATCAGGGGAGAGGTGTGCCTGTATTTCTTCTAATATTTTCTTTTCATCTAAATTGTAGTTTCTGGCATTTTACTGCACAGCTCTAGCATGTTCCAGGCCAGTGGCTTCTATGCTAGGAACTCAGGGATGGTTGTGCTTCCCAGCTCTTTTCCTGGACATCTTTACTTACACTAAGATGATTTTGGGCTCCTAAAGCAAGGAAAGCCACAGAATAAGATCATAATGTTATAAAGAGTACGTGTGTTTGTGATAGCAAAAGGGAAATGGGGTCGAGAAAAGAAGTAGAGCAGAAATCATGAAACACATAGGGGATCAGGGATCCTTCTCACAGTGTATGATGTAAGATGAGCATAGAGGTAACTCCAGATGCTCCCTGCCCCAGGTGTTCCCATTTCCTCATCTTTCTTCCACAGACCTTGACTCCTCCAGCCATTTCCAAAGCTATCCTCAATCTCTTCCACATTTGCAAGTCCCCATGACCACCAATGCTATGAATGTAGCCCATTCATTCTCCTTACTCACCTGCCTCCAATTTGCTTTAAATCTCCTCCCATCTACCATGTATTTTCTGTGACATTCCTGTGACTCGTGCCCCTGCACATAACCTTTATTGATGTTGCCACTTCTGGGTTACTTCAGGCCTGTCTGACAGGAATGTTTGTTCCTGTAGTCATCCCCTACATATTGTAAGGAAACATTATAGAAATAAGAATACAAAATATATATACACACTTAAAAAGCACTTTAGTTGGTATCTATGCAATATTCTTCTTCTTTCCTTGTTAACTATAAGCAATTCTTCCCCCAGCAAAAAAGAAGAAGGTATCCAATGCACATTCTCAGAAGTCTGCAGTTCAGATCAGAAAGAAATCATCTTGTGATGAAACAAAGCCAAAAAAAAGGTAAGACCCCCTAAAAGGAGGAATTCCACTTAAAATATCCCTATGCAGGAATTTACCTAAGCTTTGTCTGTTCATTGGAAGATTCTTACTGCTTATTTGTATTAGCCTTCTTTCATCTACTGCTATTCATTTGGAATCTCTTACCTGTTTATGTCCACATTGTCAGCTTTGTGGGGCTTTTTTCCCCAGATTTTGACTGGAAAAATACTATTCTTTTTCTCTCTCATCTGCTGCTGTTTTGTATTTTGAAGTTGTTGCAATATAGACTAAGCCTTAAATCAATGTGGCTTAATTTTCAGGTGTGTCTAAATAGTTTGTCTTCAGCTTAGCCCACAGATGGATGAAATGAGCTACTGTAATAGTGAAAACAACAGAAAAGTTTTGAAAACTGAGAGTTTAGAAGAGAATTCCAAGAATCTTTTCTCCATCAAAATACTATATTTATATTGTCATGGTTTGGGAATGGTATTCCCCAATTTTGTGCTTGTACTGAAACACTCCAAACCATGCGATGCTTGCTCACTCCCCTTTCCCTGCAGCAGCTGGAGAGGCAAATTGGAGGCACAAAAGGTGAAGATAAAGGTTGAGATAAGAACAATTTACTAGAAACAGCAATGAGATAAGAAAACAAACCCTAACAGCAGCAGTGTTATTAGCAAAGGTACAAGAGAGGCAAGTGGCTCACATGTGAGTGCTCACCACGAGGAAACCCCTGACTTACCCCACTGCCACCACATTCCCCAACAGCTGGGACCCTTCCACCCACTTCCAAAATGAGGAGGGGTGGTAGAGAACAACCTCCAGGTCCTGGCCATACCCCCTCCTGGCTACTGCAGGAATTAACCCTCTCCTGGCCAGAACCAGGACACATAGAGTACTAGTTCTAGAGTTATATTTTTTCGAATTTTTCTTCCCTTTCATGCCTGTCAAGCTCAAATCATCAGCCAGGGAAGGAAAACACTCGTGGATAGTTTCAAATCAATGTTTTTCCTTTCTAGTGAAAAAAAAGGCAGAAAATCTCTTTCCATGGAAGAGAGATCCCAGCTATTTGGAAAGAAGTCTATAAAGTCTAAGTGAGTCTTATCTTTCCAGAACAAGAAGTTAATCTATAAAAACCCTCTTTCTATGTATGTATGTACACATGTATCCATCTATTGTGACCTATAGAGTTCACCACTGAATTTGGAGGTATTCAGCCTTGATATTTATAGGTCAAAGTGCTTACAGCACAGTTCTTCTTTGCAGCATAACAACAGTGAAGATAGAAGTCATCTGGTTCATTCTGTCTAATGTCTGGAGTCTTACTGGAGCCCATTTTGTACATTTACAAGAAGTGGGTGGGGAATGTAAAATAGCTTTTCTTTCAATTATTTTCACATCTAAGAAGACCAGTACATTTTACACCTTCATTCTTGTGCTCAGTGTTCTATTAATAGAAATAAACAAGGAACAAACAGGTTCCATTCCCCTTCTCTAAGAAAATTATCATACTGTTTCTTGATTTGTGCATCTACACTCTATAGAACTGAGATATTTTTTACATGCCACACAAAACTGTTCAAATTAATGCCTAAGATGTTTAAGCATTTGGGGATTTTATTCCATATTGTGTTTCAAAATAATTCCAGTAAGCAGCTAGACGCACCTTCAGATATTTTTGCTTTATCTAAAATACATGGTAAGCTCTTTGGGCACAGGAATTTGGCTAAGATTCGTTTTTTGTGACAGTGATCTGGCAGTGCTCTCCAGTGAGCAATTACAATAGCTCCTTGTCCTGGCTGCATCTGAAGAGAATCTGTGTTAATATGGGGGAAGGTTTTTAGGCATTTTGGTTATTGCTTTGTGTATGCTCTAAAAAATATACTAAAATTAGCCTGAGCAAAATACTTGAAAAACAGTGAATATTGCCAATGTGATCATTTAACAGCGTGATAACATTTTTAATTTTTTAACATTTTTGTGGTTTTCAGTACTTTTAAGGGGACTGTTATGCATATTCTCTGGAGGGGTAACAACACCTTGCTCTCCCTTGGTGAGGTAAGGAAATGTCATGTTCTTCAGTCACTTCTGCTTTCATAGGTTAATCCTGTGTCAGAGAAATAATTTGATTCTTTCAATGTTTGGCAGACTGTCCAAAAATTTTCCTTTCTTCTCCTGTTGTTATATACCTAGATGTGACGTGTTTAAATGTGTTAGCGACCTTTTTTCTGGTTTATCTTTCCCTTCTGCAGGAGTTCTATGGAGGAAAGAAGAATCTTCAGATGAGAATGCCTGAAGATCTGCCAGAGACATTTGAACATTGGGCAGAAATGCTCAGACTGAAACTATTGGCATACCGAAGGCAGACAGATGATTACTACAATTTCTGTCTTGGAGGTAAATCCATTCAGTTAAGACTTTCATTTTCTTGTGTATGTAATTTTTCAGTATGTCAGCTGAAAATTGCAGTGACCAAGAATTATGTCATTGTCATTGAAAAACTGCAGTTGTCTTTACTGGAAATTGAGGCAATACTATTTTTTATGTATTATCAGCTATAAAAAGTGTAGCAGAAGGGTACTCGACTAAGTTAGAAGACTTGTACAAAGTCACATCTTTGAGCAAGTGTATATTTCTCAAAGCATTGCACCTAGAAATAGGAATGTCAGGGACAGAATTTCTATGAGAGAAAATTCCAGGCTCTTTGTGTCATATACACACCCTATCTTTTCCAAAAAGAATTTCGGGATCAGCTGACGTGGTTTGAGGAGGAGCTCTCTTCTGTTTCCCAACTGGTTGTGGAAAGTCTTTTAAAAGAACATGAGCAGAAACTCAGCTCTTTTACTGCTTATATTCAGCATCTCTTCAGCAGACAGCTGAAGGAGTGGGAGGATGTGAAGGTATGTATCATGGACATACTGGAATGCTTTTAGTGTAACCAATGCTAAATGCATCAGATTGATGAAATTTTATTGCTCTCATTCTCACTGTTTGCTTCATCACTCTCTGCTGAGCTGGCCACATATGTAGTTTCTGTGTTTGCAGTTAGTCTGCTTAGTTCTCCTGGAAGCTTTGTATTTCGTGGAACTCAGTCCCTTCTCTCCCGGCTTCCAGCACTGGGCTGCCCCTTTCTAATCTCCTCAGCTCTGCCTGTTATCTTACACTTGGATTGTCAACTCTGTAAGGGCTCTGACCTTGTGCTAGGGCCAGACAGCTCCTACTGTATGGGTGCACTCCTTTGTAAGAACTGTGATGTAGAGATAATGAAATGCTGCTGTTTACTATCATTCATAAAAGAGGCATATTTTGTCAAGTAATATCAGAACTGAGAATAGAATCGTAATGGAGATCATGCAGAAAATGCTAGTGTCTTGAGATTCTGTCTGAGTATTAAAAATCAGGTTAAAATTGTAGTTATAGAGATACAAAAAACACCTTACTTATCACGTGGTAGAAGAGATGATTATTAGTTGGAAAAAAATCCCAGAGTGAGACCAGAGGCCAGCAGAGAGGCAATTTGGTGCATGTTGCACTGCAAAGCTTTTATCCAGACTGCCAAGATGTAACTCCATTTTCCTTGTCTTTCTGAATACCTTTATAGAAAATGTTTGTGGTTTACTTCTTCCTTTTTATGACTCACAGTACATTCTTTACTGAAGGCATTTCTTTCTTATGTACTTGCTTAAAGACTATGCACCAGAGAAAATTACATTACTCCCTGGGACATCCAGATAACTCCTTTCAGCTGGAGGCTTTGTGCCAAGAGGAAATAAAAAGGCAAAAAGATCAAACTGATGGTGTTCACCTCAACACAAAGATGCTGCAGGTAATTGCAAAGCCCTTGCTTAAATGTGAACTTAAAAGTTGGAAAGGAGGGTGTATTTTGGATACATTTTTCCTCCCCATCCAAAGGAAACTTGAAAATTTTTTCAGTTTTAAGCAATCCTGTTCATATATTGCTAAACTTTCTAATAGTGTATTGTCAGCATTAGATCAATACAGATATAAATACATCTGCACACATACTATGGGTGCTTAGATACATTGTGGAACTTACTGATATTTTGTATCATTCATAGAACCTACTGACTATGAGCATAATAATGGTGGCTAGGAGTATTGGCTGTGGTGGTCACATCCTGTGGTTAGCTCTCTTACTTCCAGACAACAGATGTCTGGAAGGGCTTCTTCTCTGTGCATAATTGACACTTTTCTACACAAGATTAACAACTGAAATAAGCTGAATTTACAGAAGAAATTCAGGAATCAAAATCCTTTTTCCCCTCCACCCCCTGGGTTTATTGAAGGTTGGTTCCCCAGCTTTAAAGCTCTTTGTTTACTTCTCTCAGGCCACTGACTCCAAATTCTACACTGCCTGCAGAGTACACGTATTTTTAATTCCCAAGCAGTGTCACCTTCTACTCCTAGCTCTGCATACAGACACAGAAACACAAATACCGTGTTTTAGAATAACACCTGGGCTAAGCACTTCCACCCAAAGTACCTGAATTCCAAAATGATCTTCTCTTTGGATAGAAGCTGGTTTTATCACATTTAACCCAAATATGTAACTACTAGGTACCTATACACAAACCTGTACAGTTTTTTTGAACTTTAGATAATCAGGCCGTGTTAAGAATACTGCAGAGACACTTTGAGACCCTTTTATGTGCAACTCTGAGCCTTATGTCTGTTATCTGCAGCTGCTGCAGAATTTCAGGGTTGGATATTTGTGTAGTCTTTCGGAGCCAAGTTAAAAGGAGAGGAGATCAAATTATCAAAGGATAATTTGTCACTTGTCTCCAATGTCCCAACAGGATTGTGCTGCTGAGTGTGCTCAGAGCTTTTTTTCTGCACTGGCTGCCCTCACTGAAAAGCTCCTCTTGGAACTAGATGAAACCATCACTGTTGATGACATACAAGTAGCAGGTAAGAAAAGAAGAGATTGCTTGTTCAGGCCTCCTCTTCCTTCTGAAAGATTGCAGCAGTCTGTCCCTAGGATGAGGAGGCTTTGATATGCTACAGTATTTTAAATTAAAAGATTTCTGTAATAAAGCACGCAAAGCGATTTCTTGAGAGTGGAGAGCATCGAGCTGCACCGTTAATCCAAACAGTTGTATTCCTGACATTGTTTTGTTTCTGCTGAGCATATCTTCTATTACCTCCCAGAAACTGAAATACCTAGAGAGAAGATGTCGACTTTAATCCATCCTAAACAAGCTGGACTTCCTCTAGGAACCTCTGAAGTTCCACAGTTACTCAAACGAGGAAGGAGGTAGTATTTGGAGATACTGAACACTGTTCTGTCTAATTTCTCTGCTCTAAACTGATAACAGGCCCTGTCCTCATAGTTTTTTGCTGCACTTGTTGAAACTGCTGCTCATCATTAGTAATGTCATTGAACTAGTTATGGGGTAATTTGAGTGAATAATGATTTTAAAGAAAGAATAGCAATGGATCCAAATAAAAGTGAATTACATACAGTACTGTAAAACAGTACCATGTCATTGCTCTGGCTATGCCCCTTGCCTGTCACTAGTTATCAGTTCAGTACATTCAGATCTATGAATAGTCTATGTATTGTCATTCAGAAGAAATGAATTCTGTGCTGTGGAGAGATCCTGATGCTTTAAAAGAAAAGGTGGTTGTACTAAACAAGTTTTTAGGGTAAACCTTTTGTGGAGAAAAAAAAATAACATTGATCTTTGGCACCTTAGTAAAAGTAATGTGAATTAGTGTGATCTGTTCCCTTTTCTAACATTTTTCTCATGTGTTGGTTGGTTGGTTGGTTTGGTTTTTTATAGGAGTTGGCCAGGAATACCTGAGACTATTCTTCCTGACGCTCCAGACTATACTCTTTGCAGAGGAACTGCATCAGTTCCAACTGCTAAGACTACCCTGGGCCATCTAGCAGTGGTGGACGCAAGACAAGCTGCATATAAGGTGTGTCTGTGGGGAAGGACTCTGGAGTGGGCTGCTGCTGTTGTGGGTTTGGTTTTTTAAGAAGATGGTTATAGAATCTTAGTTATTTGAGTAAGTTTTTAATGTACACAGTGCTTTCAGGTCTTAGAGCCGTATTATCCATGTGCAGAAATCCTTTCTCATGTCCATTTCTTTGTGATGCTGTCAGAAGCAGACAGGGTTGGTTTCTCAGGGAGTCTTCTTATTCAGAGACATGACAGAGGGGAACTGTTTCAGCAGAGAAGCGTGGATGGTGTCAGAAACAGGACACTGCTTTTTGGCAGCATCATAGTTCCAAAAGCAGCTGTGCCTCAGTGCCATTCCAGTCCTGCTTGTTTTCACTCACCTTTCTTTCTGAGGCCTACAGTTTCAGCCTTAGATCACAAAAGCTGGTTTCCCCACAAAAGATGAAGGGCTAGAAAATACTTCATACCTATCTTATATCCGGAAAAATCACAGATGCCTGTTTCCACCATAAAAATGATCACTCTTTCTTCACTGAGTCTGTTAAAAGAATGCAGACAACTCCAAGCCTCTGAATCACACAGACAATTGTTTTCAAAACAGCAGTGCTCAGTAGTTAGGAGAATATTTTTATGTTAAATCACTTAGAAATGTGTTTCTGCATCTGACCTGGAAGTAATCATATTCCCACTGAACTAAATTAACTTTTTAAATAGGGGACTAGGATAAAATACACTGTCAACGATGGCAAATGCCATCAGAACTATCGATTTGCCTGCGTGTTTTATGTATCTAGTTCTGGTGCCCAAGAACCTGGTTACAGCACAGATTTGAAGGGAATGTGGTTGTTTGGAAACAAATGGTTTAATACAAATGGTTGGATAAAAGGATTGGATACAGGACGCATGCCACAGGAATATTTTCCTGCATGTATGTTGCATTAAAAATACAGTACTTTATGTTTTGGAGCATGGACTCTGGAACAATATTAAAATGCCTTCAGTTTTTTATGGTAGTCTACAAGTTTCTGTCTAGAGGAAATAACTTTTTAGCAGCTTTGTAATAGTTCAGTTCATACTCATGAGTTAAGAAGCTCCAGCAAGAGCCTGAGTGCATCCTGTGTTCGAGATGCATACTTGGGTCTTGAGAGAAGGCAACTCCCTAATCTTAGGGAGTTCCATTAGAAACTAATGGAAGTGAGATGAAGACCTTGCATTTTAGTAAAATATAAATATTACTGGTAATTTAATTTCAGAAGTCTTTAAAAGGAACACAGCTAATAGTTAATTATTCATAGAGTTCTATTGTCAAAGGCAAGAAATAAGTGGCCTCTATGTGGTCTTCTGACACAATGGATCTGGACCTGGATTTAGGCAAATAAAATTATATTTCGTCACTACCAATTTTGTCCTTAATTGTTGGGATTTCTTATACAGAAATACAAATGTAAACTCGAGCAGATGTTTGCCCAGATCAAGGAAGAAAGTGCAGCTCAGCTACGGGCAATTCAGCGCTGGAATGATTGGTGGGAAGAATCCGTCCGGAAGATAAAGCTACTCTACATCTGAGATCAGCCAAATTCTGCTGAGCTTTGTTGGTGTAAATTGACATGTTTGTATGAATGTCACTGATGTTTTTCTTTTATCTTACTAATCTGTCGCACTGAAAGAAGCTACTTTTGGCCTTTTTGTTTGTTTTGCCACGTTACCACTCTTGTTTCCTCATACACAGTCTTAAGACTGCTACTATACTCATCTTTACAATTTAGTAACCACCTGGTGCAGCTTACAGAATCATCTGTTACCATTTGCATGTGTTTGTGCACATGAACCCTCTGTGCAAGGGCACTTAATGTGTATTTATTAGCAGAGTTTACAGGATTTTGTTGCAATTTTGTCCCTGTGAGCTGGTTTGGTCTGAAAACTCTCCAAGGTGTGGGTGAGAACTATCCTAACTAAGCACCCTTGTACAAGGTCCCTGTGCCCAAGCACCTCTGCACAGAGACCTCTGATTGGAGATGACCAGCCTGAAAAAAAGTACATTTTATGTTGTCTTGGTTCAACAAGCTTTGCCTTGCCTACCCTTCCCATCCCTGGCCTTGCCTCTCCTACTTCTCCCTTGTGTTGCCTACCCTTGCCTACCACTTTCTTTAATTGCCATGCCTGCCTGCTCCTCCCTTGCCTTGCCTTATCTACCCCTCTCTTTTCTTCCCCAGCCCTCCTTTGCCTTGCCCCTCTATTACCCCTTCCTCTCCTTGCCAAGCTTTGCTCCTCCCTTGCCCCTCTCTTTCCCCTCCCTTTTCCCGTTTCCTGCCTATATTGACTTGCCCTTCCTATGCCACTCCCTTGCCTGGCCCTGCCTTCCCTCACCTTGCCTTTCTTTACTGTGCCCCTCTGACTTACCTCTCCTTGCCTTTCCTTGCCTCCATCTTGCCCCTCCCTTGCCTTGCCCCTCTTGTGTTTTCTCTCCACTGCATTGCCTTGCTTTTCCTTGCCCATCCCTTGCTTTGCATTTGCTTTCCCTCCTTTGCCCATCCATTGCCTTGCCCTCCCTTGTCTCACCTTGTCTATCACTCCCTTGCCATCCCTTGCAATCCCTTGCATACCACCCCTTGCTTTGCCTTCCCTACTCCTCCCTACCCTTGCCCCTCCCTTGCCTTGCATTCACTTTCCTTTCTTTGTCCCTCCCATGCTCCACCCTTGCCTTACTCCACTTTCCCTTCCCTTGCCTTTCCTTGCCCCTCCCCTGCCCCTTCTTTGCCTGGCTTTGCCTTTACCCTCCTTTGCCTTACCTACCCCTCTCTTGCCTTACCTTCCCCTCCACTGCCCTTTTTTGCCTAGCCCTCCCTTGCCTTGCTGTCATTTTTCTTTCACTGCCCATCCCTTGCCTTGCCCCTCTCTTGCCTTGCCTTGCCTTTCTTTGCCTCTCCCTTGCCCCTTCTTTCCCCTCTGCTGCCTTGCCTTCCTTGCCCCCTCCATTACCCTGCCTTTGCTTTCCTTCCTTTGCCTGTCCCTTGCCTTGCCAACCCCCTCCCTTTACTTTGTCTTGCCTTAACTTGGTCTTGCCTTTCCCCTCCTTGCCTTTCGTTTCCTCTCTTGCATGCCCTTGCCTTGTTTTGCCCCTCCCTTGTTTGGCTTTGCCTTACCTTACCTTGCCCCTCCATGGCATTGCTCCTTCCTGTCCTTCCCTTGCCCCTTCTTTGCCTTATCCCTTCTTGCCTTGCCTTTCCCTTGCCTTGCCTTGTTTTGACTTGGTCCTTGTCGTGGGTTTAGGTTTCTCAGTGCATTTCTTCCCATTGTTACCAGGGAGATGCTGGAAGGGGGAGGAAGTTGCTTTCTGGGTGGACAGTCAGTGATCAGGACACAAAAGGAAGTGGCAGATGGCCCTGGCATTCCAGTGGAGCAGTTTTGGGGTTGGGGAGTTTTGGCTGGGGAATGGGCTTTTCTGCTTGGGGTTTCTCAGGAGTTGCGGCTGGGTGCTGTGAAAGGTCTGGCCCGAGACTTGGCTGCGGGTGGGTCCTTCCCTTCGCTGGGGATCCAGAGCAGTTGCGTGGTGTGCTGCCTGGAGCCGCGCAGTCTCGGCCAGATCTCTTTCTGCACAGTAGCTCAGCACCGTGATCGAGCCCTGGCTGCCTCCCCCAGCTTGTGCCTGCTGCTGTTGGCAGTGCCAGCACCAGCCGCCGCCCGTGTGAGGGTGCAGGAGGAGCAGTTTTTTCCCTTCCCTCCCTGTGC
>NW_008238635.1:555710-565818 GCF_000691975.1 Corvus brachyrhynchos
CCCGCCGCGCGGGCGGCGCCTTGGCTGCCTCCCCCAGCTTGTGCCTGCTGCTGTTGGCAGTGCCAAGCCCAGCCGCCGCCCGTGTGAGTGTGCAGGAGGAGCAGTTTTCTCCCTTCCCTCCCTGTGCCGGCTGCGAGAGCATCCCTGCCGCTCCTGCTGCACCGGCGCCGCCGGCAGGAGCCACTGCAGCCTCTGCTTCCCGAAGTGTGCCAGCACCCCTGCCGGCTGTAGGCATGACTACACCAAAGGGGAAAAACAGGCTTTAGCCGGTGGGACATTCCTGTTACTGTCTTCTTGTTATGTTGGGGTTTTTTTGTAGTAAAGAACTGTTACTCTTTTTCCTATATTTTTTCCTGGGCGCACCATAATTTTGAAGTTACAATAATTTGGAAGGAGGGGTCTTCTTTCCATTCCAGGAGGGTTCCCACCTTCCTTGGAGTGCATTTGTCTTTTAAACTAAGACACTTCTCCCTTGCCTTTTCTTTCGCATTGCTTTGCTTTTCCTTGCCCTTGCCTTTCCTTGCACACCACTCCCTTGCCTTGCCTTCCCTACTCCTCTCTTACCTTGCCTTGCTTCTCCCTTGCCTCTTCGTTGCCTTGCCTTTGCCCTCCCTTGCCCATCCCATTCCCTTCCCTTGGCTGGCTTTGTTTTGCCTTGCTTTACCTTGCCCCTCCAGTGTGTTGCCCCTCCTTTGCCTTATCCCTCCCTTGCCTTGCCCACCCTTTCCCTTGCTTTGCCACTCCTTTGCCTTGCCTTGTTTTGCTTACCCCTCCCTTACCTGGCTGTGAACTGCCCAATGTTCCATTGCTTTGCCTTGCTTGTCCCTCCCTTGCCTTGCCTACCCCTCCATGTCTTTGCTCTGATTTCACTTACCTGTCCTGCCATTGCCTTGCCTGCCTTTCCCTTACCTTGCCTTGAACTGCCTAATCATCTCTTGCATTTCCTTGTCCCCCTGCCCTTTCCTTGCTGCCCTACCTGTCCCCTACCCCCCCTTGCTTTGCTTTGCCTTTCCTCTGCCCCTCCCTTTACCCTTTCTTGCTTTGCCCCTCCCTTGCCCCTCTCTTTTCTCCTGCTTTCCCCTTTCTTTGCATTGACTTGCCCCTTCTATGCTCCTCCTTTGCCTCTTCCTTTCCTGTCCCTTGCTTGGCTTTTCCTTGCCTTGCCCTTCCCTTCCCTTGCATTGCCTTCCCCCCCGTTTTTCCCTCTAAGGCTTTGTCCCTTCCGTATCTTGCCCCTCCCTTGCCTTGCCCCTTCCTTATCTTGCCCTTGCCTTGCCTGACCCTTCATTTCCTTGCCTACCCCATCCTTTCCTTGCCTTACCTACATGTCCCTTACCTTGCCTTGCCTATGCCTATGCTTCCCTTGATTTTCAGCAAGGAAATGCAAGGGAGAGGCAGGAAAGGAAAGTGAAGACAATGCAGGGGTAGGCAAGGCAATACAGGAGAGGTGTAGGCAAAGCAAGGCAGGGGAAGGCTCCACTACCTCCTAGGGCAGCCCATTCCAATATCTAATCACCCTTTCTGAGAAGAATTTCTCCCTAATGAATAACCTAAGCCTCCCCTGGCACAGTTTAAAACTATGTCCCCTTGTCCTATCCCTGCTTGCTTGGGAGCAGAGCCCAACCCCCACCTGGCCACACCCTGCTGCCAGGGAGAGCATTAAGGTCACCCCTGTGCCTCCTCCAGGCTAAACAACCCCAGCTCGCTCAGCCACTCTTTGTAAGACCTACACTCCAGACCCTTCATGAGTTTCATTGCCCTTCCCTGGACATGCTCCAGCCCCTCAAGCCAGCACAGGGGACAGTCACTGCCCTGGGCCTGTGCCCACACCGTGGCTGGCACAGTCCAAGGGCCACTGGCCTCTTGCCCACCTGGGCACACCTGGACTCCTGTCCAGCCATTGGCACCAGCACCCCCAGGGCCTTTCCTGACAGGCACTGTCCAGTCACTCTGCCCCAGCCTGGAGCTACAGGGGGTTACTGTGGACAAAGCGTAGGGATCTGGCACTTGGCCTTGCTGACCCTCACACCACTGGTGTTGGCCCATCCATCCAGCCTGTTTGGGTCCCTCTGCAGGGCTGTCTTAGGGTGCTTTTCTATTCCCTGATCATCTGCTCTATGCCCAGAAATGGTTGCTGTAGCTTTAAGGTGGGTTCAGGGCAGGGGGAAGCCTTGGGGGTCTTGGATGGGCTTTATTCAAAGCCTCACTCCCCAGGCATCTGTCTTGCCATGTGGACTGGGTTCCTTTTTTTTGCTCAGCTAGCTTGGGTTTTGTTAGCTTAGGCAAGAAGTTGGTTTTTTTCCCTTTCCCTGGCCTTGGAAACTGCAACAGCAGTCCTTCAGCAGCTTTTTTCCTGAACTGGACGTTTGGTTTTGGTCTGAGATCAGAGAGGACAATTGATGGGAGACGAATCAGCCAGGGACCGGCAGGAAGGTGAGGGGCCGCTCCCTCCTGGCCCCAGACCTCGGAAAAGCTGAGTGAACAAGAGAAAGGACACCAAATGCACCAGCTTCAGCTGCTGTGAAGGGGGGACCCACGCCAGAGATTCACCAGGTTCTCATCTGTTTTGCCCAAGCTGCTGCATGAACCTTTTGGGGTTTTTTCCCTTCCCTGAAACAGAAGCTGGTGCCATTCTTTTTCTCCCCACCACGTTGTGGCTGTTGAGGGTTTTCTTTTTCTTTCCCTGGCATTTTGAGGTTTTTTTTGTTCCAGTGTGGGGGGGGTGGGGGGAAGGGGGGGTAAGGTCTGACAATTCAATATCTAACATTTATTCTTTTTTTTGTTTTGCTGTGCCATGTGGGCACTCTGTTTTTCAATAAATGGGATTTTTTTCACTTTCATCCACTAGTATTAATCTCTTATTGGTAGAAAGGGATTGTTGGAACCCTTTTTCATTAGAGGAAACACTCATTCCAGAGTGGTTTTCTTCTAAACTTGTCTCTAAACCAAGACAAGTCCATAACAAAGAAGGCGAAACCAGTGCTAAACTAGGGAGGAGGAAAAGAGGGATAGACACTCTGGCCAATGACACCTCCCTCACCTCTTTCCTTCACCACCACCTGCTAAAGCCTTTTTTACAGCTGCAAAAACAACCTGAAGCCTTGTCTTGGAGTGATTTATGATGACAGTCTATTCCATGATCCTCTGCTTTATGCCCAAAAATGGTTGCTGTTATCTTTAAGGCCTGGGACTGGGTGTGTGTGAGGCTGGGGAGGGGGGAGCTTTGGGCTTTTTGGCGGGCATTTTTGAAGCCTCATTGCCCAGGTGTTCCATGGTGCTGTGTGGCTTGGTTTTGCTTGGCTAGCTTGGTTTTCTTGGCCCAGGCAAAAAGCTTTTCCCTGGCATGGAGAAGCTGCAGTAGCAATCTTTCAGCTGCCTTGAGGAGAACTGAACAGCCGCTGGTCTGAGACTGGAGGAGCAGGACCAGCAGGAGCAGAGTCACCCATTCCAGCCCCAAGCTTCAAGAAGCTGAGCTGGGGAGTGAAAGCACACCAAGCAGCTCCAGCCCAGATGCTTCGTCTGCCCTGGAGAGGAGGTCGATGCCAGAGAGCCATCAGGTTTTTGCCTCCTCCTGGAACTCCTACATGGAAGCTCCACTTCCCTCAGCGCAAAAGCCAGCACCACCTCTCCCACCCTACGTGTCAGGAAGGGGTATTTCTTCAATGTTTGCCCCATTCTCTGGGCATTTTTGAGTCTTTGTTCCTGTGCCTGTGTGGGGTGGGGGGTGAGTTCTGCGAGCAGTCTGTTGTTAATAAACTGTTGGTTTTGTTTTCTTTTCACTTTCCTTTGTTAGTATTCATTTTCCACTGGTGGAGGGGAATTGTTAAAACCCTTTAGAGGAGACTACTCATCGCAGAGTGTCTTCTCTTAAATGTGTCTCAAAACTGAGACAAGCCTCCAGGAGTCAAGATGCCACCACCTTGGGGGAAACACCGCCTGCTTGTGCACTCCTGGAATGAGCAAGCATGAATGTACCAGAGCCACGTGTGAGCTGCAGGAACCACACACTGTGTCTGCATTCCGGAAGGCAACTGACTGCATTCCAGCTAAGCTGTCAGCCCCGAGACCAGAAAACACAGATAAAGCCACTTCAAGCAGCAGAGAAAAAGAAAAGGCAAAAACTGCTTCACCTTCCCCCCCCGCCCCTTTCCCATCTTGCTGGAAATGCAGCAGGTGGTAAACTATCCTATGCTTTTAAAGTAATCTTAGCTTTTTCCAGCTTTTCTCTATTTTTCCCTTTCCTTCTTTTTGCCCCTTTTACAGTTAGTAAAGTGAAAATATCAGATTTTTTTTTCTTATCAACATATAACTTTGAATTTTAATCTTGTTTCGGGGAATATTTGAACCTGAAGTCCTTTCTGTAATTCACAGAGAGCTCTTTTTGTTGTAACAATGTCACATGAGACAATTGGTTCCGTGAGGTTCTGAGGTGTCACAATGGACCCTTGGTCACATGAGGCCTAATAGTGTCGCAAAGGATCCTTGGTTACACAGTGCCCATCTGTGTCAAAATGGCCCCTTCGTTCCGTGAGACTCCTCTGAGTCACAATGGCCCCTTGATTCCATGAGCCTCCCTTGTGTCACGGTGGTTCCTGTGAAGCCTTGGATGGACCAGTGGACCCTTGGTTACATGACACAGTGTCACAATCGACCCTTGGGTAGATGGGGCTCTGCTGTTTAACAAAGAACCCTTGCTTCCATGAGGAGCGTCGGCGTCACAGTAGACCCTTGGTTACGCTGTGTCACAAGGGATCCCCAGTTCCATGAGTTTCCACAGTGTCACAGTGACCCTTTGGTTCCAGGAGAGTCTGCCGTGTCATAGTGGTCTCCTGGGTTCCATGAGGTTCCAAAATGTCACAATGGGCCTTTGGTTCCATGAGGCCCCACCGTGTCACAATGGACACTTAGTTTCATGAGATCCCACAGTATCACAATGGTCCTTATGGTTCCACAGTGACACAATGGTTCCGTGAGGCTCCATAGTGTCACAATTGACTCTGTGGTTCCGCAGTGTCACAACAGACAGTTAGTTATGAGAGGCCCCTCTGTGTCACAATGGACCCTGGTTCCCTTAGGCTCCTCAGGATCACAATGGTCTCCTTGGTTCCCTGAGGCTCTGTAGTCTCACAATGGCCCCTTGGTTCCATGAGCTCCCGCTGTGTCATGGTAGACCCTTGGTTTCATTAAGTTATTTAGTGTCACAATGGTCTCCTTGTTTCTGCAGTGTCACAAGGAACTTTCATTTCTCTGAGTCTCCAAATTCTCACAATAGACTCCTTGGTTCTCCAGAATCACAATTGACCCTTGGTTATATGGTGTCCCTCTGTGTCACAATGGAGCATTGATCCATGAGGCCCTGCAGAGTCACAATGGACCCTTGGATACACGGGGTGCTGCTGTGTCACAATGGCCCTTTGGTTTTATGAGGCCCCTCAGTACCACCATAGACCTTTGGTTTCATTAGTTTCTTTAGTGTCACAGTGGTCTCCTTCATTCTGCTGTGTCACAAGGGACCTTCAGTTCCATGAGTTTCCCAAGTGTCACAATGGACCCTTGGTTCCATTAGGTCCCGCTGCGTCACAATCGAGCCTTGGTTCCATGAGGTTCCACAGTTTCACATTGGACCCTTGGTTAAATAGACCTCTCTGAGTCTCAATGGACCCTTGGATTTCTGGAATTCCTTAGTGTCACAATGGAGCCTTGGTTCCGTGAGGCTCCTCAGGATCACAATGGTCTCCTTGGTTCCAGAGTGTCACAATGGACCCTTGCTTCCATGAGGCTCCATAGTGTCATAATTGACTCTGGTTCCACAGTGTCACAATGGACAGTTAGCTACAAGAGGTCTCTCTGTGTCACAATGGACCCTGGGTTCCCTTCGGCTCCTCAGGATCACAATGGTCTCCTTGGTTCCAGAGTGTCACAATCGACCCTGGGTTCCCTTCGGCTCCTCAGGATCACAATGGTCTCCTTGGTTCCAGAGTGTCACAATGGACCCTGGGTTCCCTTAGGCTCCTCAGGATCACAATGGTCTCCTTGGTTCCAGAGTATCACAATGGACCCTGGGTTCCCTGATGCTCCAGTGTGTCACAATAGACATTTGATTCATGAGGTTCTGCAGTGTCACAATGGTCTCTTTTGTTCCACAGTATCACTTGGTTCTTCAGTGTCACAATGGCTCCTTGGTGCCATGTGGCCCCGTAATGTCACAATGGACACATGGTACCATGAGATTCCGCAGTGTCACAATTGTCTCCTTGGTTCTACAGTGTCACAACAGACCCTGGGTTCCATACAGCGCCATGGTGTCACAATGGACACTTGGTTCCATGAGGTTCCGTAGTGTAACAGTGGTCTCCTTGGTTCCACATTTCACAATGGGCTCACGGTTCCATGAGGCCCCATAGCGTCACAATACACCGTTGGTTCCATGAGGTTCTGCAGTGTCACAATGGACCCTTGGTTCCATGTGGCTTCACAGTGTAAGAACAGATTCCTTGGTTCTGCAGTGCCACAAAGGACCCTTGGTTAGACAGTGCCCCTCTGTGTCACATTGGTTCCATGAGGTCCCGTAGTGCCACGCTGCCTTTGTTCCATCACAAATCCCTTTGATCCATGAGGTTCTGCTGTGTCATAGTAGATCCTTCATTTTGTTAGGTTATTTAGTGTCTCAATGGTCTCCTTTTTTTCACAGTCCTCCTGGTTCCATGAGGTTCTGCAGTTTCAAAACGGTCTTCTTGGTTTCACAATGTCACAATGGCGTCCTTTGTTTCATAGCGTCACAATGGTCTCCTTGGTTCCAAAATGTCAGAATGGACCCCTGGCTGGTTCCATGATTTAGCAGTTTCACACAGGACTCCTTGTTTCTATGATGACCTTCAGGGTCACAACTGCCCCTTGGTTCCATGAGTCCCCAGAGTGTTAACAATGGTGTCCTTGGTTCCGCAGTGTCCCAGCGGCCCCTTGGTTCCATGAGCAGGTGGATCGGAGCTCCTGCACTCTTAGGAGCTGGAGGAGAGGCCACAGGGACACCGTGCAGACAGTCCCATCACCCCTTCTGTCCCCATGGCAAGCCCAGCCCCACACCTGTTTGTGTCCCTGCCACACACTTGGCATGTAACCCCCCACGTCCTTACATGTGCAGGTGACCACGTCCAGTGCCACGAGCGGCAGCAGGGCTGGTCCCTGGGGGACCCCTGGGGCAGGAGGCTGGGAGGGATTCGTTCCCCACATGCTGTAGCTCCCTGTGCCAGGCAGGACTGACACCGTCTCCAAAGCGAGTACCCCCGGGCCCAGCCAGGGCCCTGCCACACTGCAGCTCCCTGCAAACCATGGTGATGGCTTTGAGGCCAAAACCCAAGTCACAGAAAGTTTTCCACTATTGATGTCTATATTTGATCAAGAAATGTCCCGTTGTGGGGTGCCCCTTTCCCACAGTCACTGCAATACCAGGGACCATACATGGACTGTGCAGAGCAAGCTCTGGATCCAACTCCCACAGGCAAAAAACCATAGAATATTAAAGTTTCTCATTGAGGACATCTCAGATATTTAACTGCTAAAACCCGATCCTACATTTCCTCTCAGCCAACAGGCCACAGCCCCACAAACACAGTGAAAAACCCCACAACCCCTCACGCACCTCACACCCACCCCTGTGCCTTCCTGACCCCCTCTCACACTGCCTCCCCTGCTTGTCCCACACCTCCCACCCACACTGCATTTTTTGGATTTGGACTGTTTTCTCTTCCCCTGTAAACCATCTGTTACAGCTGACATTGTGGAGAAGAACAAAGCAAACACCAGGAGACTTTGGTTTTCGTCATGTGGCTTAGGAACTGTTTCCTTGCCCACCTGAGAGGAAGTCCTTCCCCAACAGTCTTTCCTGTAAGCTTTCTGTTGGCACTCTTTATGGCTCCTTGATAGTTTTAGCTCATAGTGTATGTTAATCTTTCTGGGGTTTTACCTACATATTACAACAATCACCTTGTTGTGGATTTTAATAATTTAAAATAGATTTTTCTGTTTCAAAAGGTGCAAGCCATAGAAACATTTTCATTTAGTCGGACTCCTCCCTTCCTTTCTTGCTTTCTCACTGCAGCGGCCTGGTTGCAGCCTTGGTGTGGATTCTCTGGGAAATGAAAAACTTTCCAGAGTGTGCTTTTCCTTAATTTGCTACAGTGGGGTTTGACATTCAAATGGCAACTTTGGTGTAACTTGTTTTCTTCAAGTCCATTGCTCTGATTTTCTCTCCATCCCTTCTGAAGAGTCATTAACTTAATGACCACTATCACCTGTATAATCTCCCAAATCTTTTCAGAGTAGATACCATGCTGTTTCAAGTATTATCACCAATTCTATGGTTTGGATGATTTTATTCAAATTAAGGCACCATGTACTTTATCTTTTTCATTTTTGGGTTGCTAATGGGTCTTTGCTGTGAGACTGTTCTTTTCCTTTTTGCCATTATCCAAATACTGTCACTTGTTCTGTACCTTATGTCTCTTTTTTCCTACCTAGGCTTCCCGAACAAACTCTCTATTTCCAATAACCAGTTATGACCATTTATTCATAATTCTGGTCAGGAATATAATGACTTTCAGTTCCTCCTCTTTATTACCCACATTGATACACCAGTGTGCAGTGCCTGGGTACAGTGCCAGGGACACTTTGTAATTATTATTCCTCTATTCAGTAAAATAATTTTTCTCCTCTCCCTGAATTCTTCTGCTTTCTGTATGCTTTTGTGGTTTATCTGAACCTGTGATGTGATAAAAGTAATCTGAGGGTAATTTAATTTACACCACTTACAGACAAATAGTAACAATTCTTAAGTGGGGAGCTGGCCAGACAGTCCTGCTTTTTTTTTTTTTTTTTTTTTTTTTTTTCTCCTGTGAAATGCTCTCCTTTGCCTGCTTGCCTTGCCAGCTTCCAAGACAGGTTTGTCAGAACAGTTCAGCTCAAAAAAGACCATGGAACAAATAAACCTCTCGACTCCAGTGTCAAGAAAAGAGCCTAAAATCAATGCCCACATGGACAGTCTGGCTGTCCCAGAGGCAACAGGACACAGCCCACTGGCTTTTATGCTAAAGTTGTTTTATTGAAGGCTGTGATCTGACATTCCTTAAGGTTTTGCTGAACTACATCTGAAATGTGAAGAACACAGACAAGCTGTATAAATGCTGTGGTTAATTTAAATGTAATTTGTTTCACACCCAATAAGACAAGCTGTCGTAATTTAAACATATTTTATTTAAACACAAACAATGGTGATATTTAATTAAGCATAGATATTTAGTTTTAAAGTATTTGTTTAACCATACCAAACCACTGTCTATAAGCAAACACAATCTTGGCGAAACCAGAGTTCCAAATCTGAAGGCAAACTTAACTCGTTTTTTCTAAATAGCACCATGATTTTTAGGTTGCTTCCATTGTCCTTCAGTTATGGGCAAGGATTTTGACATGTTTCAGTGCCAGCCGGATGCTTTCTGACAGGTGAGAAAGAAGCATATATCAAAATCAGTGTGGGCAGCAGGAGAGGGGGGGATTCTGCTCAGGTGAGACCCCACCTGCCTCCAGCTCCAGGGTCCCAGCACAGGAAAGACATGGACCTGCTGGAGCGAGTCCAGAGGAGGCACCAGGACGAGCAGAGGGGTGGAGCAGCTCTGCTGGGAGGAAAGGCTGGGAGAGTTGGGAACGTTCAGCCTGGAAAAGAGAAGGCTTTGGGGTGACCTAATTGTGGATTTTCGGTACCTGAAGGGAACTTACAGGGAGAAACTACTTACAAGAGCATGTAGTTACAGGACACAGAATAATTGCTTACCACTAGAGAGCAGGGTTAGATTAGATATTAGGAAAAAATTTTTCCCTTTAAGGGTGGTGAGACCCTGCCACAGGTCGCCCGGAGAAGCTGTGGCATCCCTCGAAGTGTTCAAGGCCAGGCTGGACGGGGCTTGGAGGAACCTGGTCTAGTGGAAGGCGTCCCTGCCCACGGCAGAAGGGTGCAATGAGATGGTTTTTAAGGCCCCTTCCAACCCAAACCATTCTATGATTCTGTGTTCCAGAGGGGGCACTCCCACGGGGCCGCACAGGACTCCAACACCGGCAG
>NW_008238635.1:566112-601357 GCF_000691975.1 Corvus brachyrhynchos
CCCGGTGACCTGAGGTGGTTCCTCCGCTGGCCGCGGGCCCGCAGGGCGGCGGGGCAGCGCGGGGGCGCGGGGTTCCGCCGGTCCGTGTTGTTCGGTGTTTGTGTGTGTGCGGGGAGTTCCCTGGGCAGCGGCGCTCCGGGAGGAGAGGAGCTCGAACACAGTGCAGGCTTTAAAAAATAAAGTTGTTTTCGTGGTTAGGAAAGGGAGAGCGCTATGGAAGCGTTCATCTCCCTGCCTCCTCCGCGGGAAAAGTGAAGTCACTTCCCAAGAGCCCAGACGAGCAAAGTACTGTCCTAAATCTGTGCCATCTGCATGCGTCAGTTTCACCTACGTTATGTTTTGGTTTGGGGTGGTTTTCTTTCCTTTTTTTTTTTTCCCTGGTGATTTTTTTTTCTTTGCTTTTTAAGCCCTCTTCCATTCTCTCCCGACCCGTGAGCTGGTACAAAAATTCTTGTTTTTAGATAAAAAGTACTTGAAAACCTGCTGAAACCATCTGAAGCAGGTACGGCACTGAGTGAAGTGGACTTGGTGACTCTCCTCGTGTGTAAGTTCCTGCAGCGTCATGTGTACTTTGCTCCTGCTGTCACTCTCAAAGCTGTGTTGTTAAGACTGCTCAGTTTGATAGTTCTGTAAGTCACCGCCTACCAGATTTCACAGCTGTCTGCGTGTGTATATCCATCCAGTGTGTGCCTGAGAGGGGAAAAAAAGAGACTCAAAATGTCAGCTCTTCTTTAATATAGAGAAAAATCTAGCGACAATTAAGAAATAATTTGCTTAGGTAACCATTGCTTGTCTCTTTCGGTGTCGAGCTCTAGTCTCACAACCACGTTGGTTTTCAGCTAAAACTTTCAGAAGGGCAGGTGTGCTTTCAGTTTCCAGGGAGAGATCTTGTTGGCGGTACAGGCAACATGTTATTATCCCTTTAAATGCAGAAAAGGTGCCATGGCTTTTTTTAACCAAACCTCTGTGCTATAGGCCAAATCCTGACCGCCTGTCAGACCAACTTGGCTCCAGATTGTATGAAGGTTTACTGGGCATGTAAGGTTGGTTCTGCAAGTTGTGCCTCTGCTGAGGTTTTAAGTAGGATTGTAGTTAACTCTGTTTATGTGGGTTAGATGGTATTAGTTATGTGATTAAGAACTTACTTTGTAGTTTAAACTTGAAAAGACTACAAATACAAATTTCAGTAGGCACTAATTGACTCCAGTGTTGTAAGAATGCTGCCAGTGAGTATCCGGAAAGGAGCCAGCAGCAGCTGATGGACCCCAGAACTCAGTGAGTGACAGAGCCTTCCACTACTTCCTTCTGTTTTAGGCAGAGGTGGGAAATCATGCTGGGTTTGTATTGTTTTATTCATTTGATGGATTTTTAAAGTAACTGCTTTTTTCCAAAAAGACTCAGGGGCTGTGAACAGCTTGGCTTTACGTATGAGAACTATAAAAATTGTTCTGCAGTGTTTGCTTTAAAATGATTACAGTGATTACATGTATTGCTTGGTTAAAAATAGCATTCAGTCCTTTAACAAGTGATTCACAGAGTAAGATTTGGTGGTGTTTGTAAGGGCATTGCGAAAAGAGCAAGTGTATAATCTGGCTCTCTTGTGTCCCCCAGGGTATTCCTTAGCATTTCAAGACAGTCTGAGTTGTGGCTGCTCCTTCCCTTCTCTCATCAAAGGGACTTCCACAGCCAGGAAGTGAGTAAAAAGAACTAAGCTGGTCAAAAAGTTGTACTTTTATTTCTTCTTTTTTTTTTTTTTTTTTTTGTTCCTTGAGGTACTCGGGTTACAACAACTTCCTGACCCAGCTCACTTGCCCGGCCATGTGGTCATGGGCTCAGTCTGAAGGAGGAAGTAGAGTGCTGGTAGAGAGTGTAAGTGCAGTCCTGGAACAATCACAGGTGTTGTGAGGGTCCTTAGCTGGGACCTGGCTTTATGGTCAGTAAGTTCATAGCACGAGCCAGTGCTGCTAGAAGCAGCTACATTGTGGATTTGGTTGACTTAAGCTACTTGGGGTGAAGGTGGCAATGATAGTTAGGGTGGTAGCTCTTTTTTTTCTGCCAGTACTGGCTTAGATCGATTATGAAGCCATGGTGTAATTTTTTATTTACTGTTGACAACATTAAATGGACTCGAGCCATCTCTGTGTCTGTTCTTCCATGGGCCCACAGAAATTGTTGTGGTTTTCTTCTTCTCTCTCCTTTGTTCATCTGTTCTTCTCTCTGAACTTTTTGGTGAGTTCTTAATTTCAGGGAGTGTTCTTGGCATTGTTAGAGGGTTTTGTAAATTTGTTCAGCTCTAATTTTAAAATAATTAGTTGTATATTGCTGTTACCTCTGCTGTAATAGGAAGGCTATTTCAGACTTGACTGACCTTAGTAATTACACACTTTTTGATTTCTAGTCTATATTAATTTGTCATGGGATTATACCCATTTTATTCACCCAATGGACTGATATGTTTTATTGGCACTCTTGATCTGGGTATCAAAAAAAAAAAAAAAGGCATTTTTAACAAAAAGGATGCAAAAATGCGTGGAAATGCACCATGGAAGGTTTATTTTCTCTTTGGGCCACCAGCTACACTAATCATTCCTGTAATAATTCTCAGCTTCCCCCCATGAATTTTAATCTTGGCCTATTAAGTGAGAATTAAAATGCACCTTTCAGGCATTAACATTGAGCTTCCTAGAGGTGTCCTTTTAGTGAAGGTTAAGTTGTTTTCAAGTGTATTTTGCTAAGATGTGTTCTTTGAAATTCATACCTTTGGCAGTTTGTTCTAGTCTCAGTCTTACTCTGTTACACTGGTGCAGCTGTTCAAGGAGCCTTTATTGTAACCTGGATTGCTGAAGGGATTCTTTCTTCTTTGACAGAGTCCTGGTCCATAAACAAAGCCCGACATGTTTGAAAATTATTTATTTCACCTTTTTCCTGTATTCTTAACTTTAAAAAGAAACAAAACCAATATGTAGATTGTTAGAAACACCTCTGTGACTTTTAAGGTGTTTATTTAAATTTGCTATCAGGAGTGTTCCCAGATGGGACTTTGTGAAGCTGAAAAACTAGTTTATTGGGTGTGACTGTTTGTAAACAGAACAAATACGTAAACGGGGTGCCAAAATCTGCTTAGTAAAACAGATTGCTCTGAAAGATGAGAAAGGCCCTCGTGGAAAACCCCTGTTAAGATTGTGTCTTTCATGGCATGTTTCTTACTCTTTGGAAAGAGTAGCAGGGACGACTGTCTTTCCAATGTTTTGAAGTGGACAGAGGAAAAAAGTAGCTTTTGCCACAAAATGAGATGGGTCACAGGCCTCTGCTTTCCTACTTTCACCATCTGTGTATCATGAGTCACGATATTGAAGAAGGTTTGGGGTTTTTTTGCTCAAGTAAGCTTAAAAGTGCAAAACTTTTCTGATGCTGAAAACATGTTCCCTGGTTGTGGGAGAAGCACAGCCGTACAAAGGGAAGAAGTCCTAAGGGCAGGAAGATAAGAGATACGTACATTTCTGTGTACAACACTGGGAGTAGGCTTACTGTATGTACAGGAGAACTGGAGTTTTGAAATACATGATAAACAGTAATAAACCTGATGCAAAACCTGCTGAGGGAGAGTTTCGGAAATAGAATCATTGGCAGGTCAAATGGTAAATTCTTAAAATAGAGTCATTTAGGTTGGAAGGGGCTCCTGGAGGTCATCTAATCCAGCTCCCTGCATAAATTAAAGCAGGAGTAATTTAGGTAAGATTGTTACAGCCTTTAACACCTTTCTGGGTAATCTGTTTCTGCATTTGACTGCACACAGTGGTTTTTTGTTTACTCCCTCCCTTTAAGATGAAATTTACTTTCCAGTTTGTGTTTGTTGCCTCTTAACATGTCAGTGTCCATCATCCAGAAGAGGCCAGTTCTCTCTTCTGCACCCTTTCATCAGAGAGCTGACAGTAATAAGGATTCTTTAGAGCTCTTTTCCTAACCAGATTGTGCAAACTCAGTTCCCTCAGCCTCTCACTGTCCACCATGTGCTCCTGCCATCCGGCCAGCCTGGCCACTGGCCACGGTCCAGAGTGTCCGTGTGAGTCCCGTAGCGGGGAGCCCAGAGCTGGCTGCACTGCAGGCACGGGCTCACAGGTGCTGAGCAGAGGGCACTGATCCTCTCCTGGGCCTGCTGCCTGGACTCCTGCAAACAGCCCCCGCTGTGCTCCGCTGCCTTTGCTGTGGCCATGTACTGGTGACTTGTTCTCAAACTTTTGTCTGCTGGCATCTCCAAGTACTTTTCTGACAAAGTCACTTTTTATCTAGTTGGTGTTGAGCCCGTCTTGTCACAGGAGGTTGTTCTGTCACTGATACAGGACCCAGCACTTGCCTTCACTGAACTTCCCAAGGCCTTGCCTTTCTCCAGCCTGTCCAGGTCCCTCTGAGTAGGAGCTGACCACTCCTCCCACTTCGGTGTTATTTGAAACCTAGCGAGGATGCACCCTGTCCCATCATCTAGATGATTAGTAAAGGCATCAGGTGGTACTGGTGGTTTCAGTGGTGATCCCCAGGGGATGTGACTGCAGCTGCTTGGATGGAACTGATGATGGCTGTTCTTTCAGCTCAGCAGTCCAGTCAAATTCCCAAACACCTTACTGCTCGCTTACCCTGTGCCTGTCTCACCAGCTTGGCTGTAGGGATGCTGTTGTTAATGGCCTTCTGTATTCAGTGCTCTTCCATCATCTGCTAAGCCAGTCATCTCCTTGCAGTAAGCTCTTGTGTTCATCAGGCATCATTTGTCCATGGTAAATCCTTGCCAGCTATTCCCCATCATCTTCCTGTGCTTCTTGAGCAGAGGGATGCCTTCCAGGAGAATTTGCTCTATAATCCTCTCACGGACTTAGGTCAGGCTGGCTGATCTGTATCTGCCTGGATCCTCCTCCTTGCTCTTGAAATTGGGTGTGGTATTTGCCTTTTTTCTGGTCAGAAGGAACCTCTCTCAGTCTCATGGCCTTTCAAAAAGTGGTAGAGTGTGGTATCTCAGCAACACTGGCCAGCTCCCTCACGATTCTTTAATAGCCTGTCTGGTTATATAGATTGTATGTTTCCAATTTCCTGAAGTGCTTCCAAACTTCAGCTTTCTCTTTTTGGAGGTAACTTCTTACTCCAGCAGACTGCTACTGGGCTCGAGGGTCTGGAAGGCTTGTGAGTGGACCTTGCTAGGGAAAACTGGGTCAAAAGAGTTGTGTGTATGTCATCCTTTGCCATGTGCTTTGTTAACAGGTGTCTTGTTCCACTGAGCACACTTCTTCCTTACCTTTCCATCTGCCAGTGTTGCTTTTTCCTAATGCAATCCAAAAGCCTGTGTCTTTGGGCTCCTCTTGGCTAGCCTCTCCATCTACCTGCTGGGTGCTTCTGAAGCAGAGATCAAACTTTCATATCTGTAAATAGGTAAAACTTCGAAATTGGTTGAAGTTTTGGTTAATAAATGTTTCTAACCTCAGCTTGTGGTGTTTGAATGAAACATGTCAGTTCCCCTTAAGCAAGCAGGAGGCATTATCAAGCTCTTGTATAAGGGGGCAGGTCCTGCCTGAGATGTAGATCGCAACTTATACCAAGGAGACAAAACAGTGAGGAAAATGATCCACATCTGTTCTTTTTTGTTTTTTCATTTTCTTCTCGCCTTCACTAAAATAACTAACTCCACATAGAAATCTTCAGCTTCAGTGTATGCCCTTCCCCTTTTGTGTATTGTAGTTGAAAAGGAGATGCTAATATTTAGCAGCAATATGGGTGGAGAAATACTTGATGCCATCTGTACATGAATGCTTTCAGTTGAAATTAATTTTTTTGGTTGATGCATAAATCCATTTTAGAAATCATTGTGATAAACTAAAATTTTGGAAATAGAAGCATTTTTTATTCAAGAAAAATAAAGCAAGGAGTTCTTGAGTTACAATCTGTGTAGACAGAGAGTCTGAAACAAAGTTCTTGGTTAGTTTGAACCCTCAGCATGTGCTTGATGTTTCCTACAGGTTCCTAACTGGTGTAAGTGTGATTTGTGCTGGTGTTCGGGTGACTTAATGGTATCAAGTCAAAGCCTTGGGTGTGTCAATTACTGGTCTGGCTGTTCTGTCCGAATAGGGCTTTGGTATCTGTTTGGACTAGAAATACCCTTTTTTAGCATGGTTGGGAGTCCTGAGGTGTTTTCTGGTGTAGTAGAAAGATTTTGAAGTGGAGTTACACTTTGATGCACAACAGTGCGCAGTAACTGTGGTAATTAATGGTAAAATTACAATCTGCACATTTGCCTTCATATGTGATCGTTCATTTTACGTCAGGCTACTGGCAAACTCTTAAATAGTGAAGCTCTTTACTAATGATGGTGGACAACTTCCTGTCTTAGTTGCTCAAATTCTTGATATCTCCCACATGATTTCTAACTAGGGAAGAAAAGGTAAAAGGGTAGAAAAAAGGAAAGTGAAAGGTGTTTTTAAGAAGCAGGAAACTGTCAGAACAGGATTTGAGTCAGTGAGTGAATCTGAGAGTGGAGTTTGCTAAATGGTTTAGTAAGTTTTTCATGTTACTCTTGGGCTTAGAAGTGAAGTAACTTGGTTGCTGTCGTATCAGTGACCCAGGAGAGGAACGAAACCAGCGTGAATGTGACTGACAACAAAGTCCTTTCTCATCACTTGGTATAAAACTTGTGTAGTAGTAATTCTTTTAATGAAAGGAATTAGTTTTGAGTAACCAGTCATGACCAGTCCCTGGTCGTCTCTTGCAGGCAAATAAACACAGTTGTCAGGATGTCTCTTACGTTTTGTGTGTGTATATATATATTTATTTATTTATTCTTTCATCACCAGAACATCTGTATGTTGTATTGCAAGGTGTGATGGTGTAAGTTTCCGGAAGACAATTACTTAGTAATTATGGAATAGTCTTGAGGTTACACTTCTTGTCAGTGATAAGTGATTCTTAAACCTCTGACTTTCAGGGTGTTGAGCTAAGTTAAGTAGCTGTGCTTTCAGTTCAGGTATTGCTGACCTTTTTGATTAGGTCACGTGTGTTGTATGTACCTTAGGTCACCCAACCAGGTTTTTTTGGGGTAGAAAGAAAACTGCAGATGCTGATCTGTTGCAGTTGTCCACGCATATGACTTAATTTTTCATATTGGAAGGAAAAAGAGTGAGAGTTGAGGCTTTGTCCAAGAATTTTATTCAAAGGATTGACTTTTAGTGTAAACTAACTGTATGGTTAATTTTGATAATCTTTGCTACTGTTTAGGGAAGTGGGTCCTGTTCTGGTAAATCAGTTTTTGTTTTAACCAGAAATGAATTTCCTCCTCTGTTCCCCACAATGTTTTATTTGAGAAGTACTTGCATTTGAATACTTCGCTTTTCTGTTCAGTACAGTTGCTCATGTGGTGCTAGAGCTTCACAGTGTAACGCTGTCCATGTCATTAATTGTTGTCTTCACTGATGGGGGAGGCGTTCAGATTTTTGCCAGGAGGAAAAAGGAGGCGAATGGGACTTTGTGTTTCTCAGCCTCCGGATAGGTGTCTATTAAATCTTATCTAAGGAGTACAAGCCACTGGCATGGCTTAGACATAGCACAGAGCAGAGAACGCAGCAAGAAGACAACTTATCAAGATCTCACAGCCTTTTTAAAGGTAAATTACCCAATGAAAGCTTAAAACACAAGGTATTTTCACTTTTTTACCAATGTCCAACAAGCTCCTAAATCACGTAGACAGGAACTGCGGAATTCTGTATCCAATCATCCCAGACCACTATTGCTGCAAAATATGGAGTTAGTGAAGAAGGAGAAAGAAGCTTTTAACTACAACTTATCCTCCATTTTGAGGTTTTCTACTTCTGTCTATTTACTGTGCAAATAGACCTAAAAACTCTAAATTTTTCACCCTGTGATAATCTCACATGGTATTCTATCACCTAATTCTCACCAGTGTAGATTCTAATTCTTCCCAGAGGCTAGGCAAATTTTCCCATGGACAAAGGTCAAAACCAGTACTGTCCAGGGGGGTAAAACCTTTCAAAACAGGCAGAGAAATATTCTCTGCATTCTAGGTTCCCACAGCAGTGGTGTAAGAGTGGCATGTTTCCAGGTGGTTTTGAATGTTTTGGTTATAAATTCTGTAGCAATCTGCCTTTTCTGAAGATCCCCCAGTGGAAAACAGTTTCAAGAGGTTCAATTTAGATATTTTGACTTGATAACTGCACTTTGCAGAGATCTAGAGTTATCTGCTATTTCAGCATAGTAAGACAGTTCTAATTTGTACTTCTGTTGTGTATGCGAAATACGATTTTTTTTCTGAAATTAGACAAAATTATTTTTCTGAGATCCACAGATTTGTTGCAATACACAAATTTGTGTATTGTGTGTACATGTTTATACATATTTGTATTTTTAACAACTATGTTGCAATTTAAAAAGTATGTTTTATTTTTCTTTTTGTTTTCTAACTCTTTATTTTCATCCCAAGATTTTAATTAAGGATGAAGGCTGTGCTGTGCCTTTTCAGTGCTCAGGCCTCTGCAGGCAAATCAGTGTGAAAGCAAAATGCAAGTATTCTTAATCTAGTGCTTTGTCTCTCCCTGTGTGTATTTAGATACAAAATATAAGGTCCAGAATTTTAATTTAGAAGTCAGTGGAGAAATTTAGTGGCTGGCTAAAATTTGAAAATAATTTGGAGTTTTTTTCTTTGTATTTAGGTAAGATATTGGTGTATTTCCCTTTATTAAGAGTTTGAGTACTGCAAGCTGGTATTTTTTTCCTTAGAAGCTTGGAGTTTTTTAATTAGCTGTTACTGAGAAACAAATACTAGATTATATGATTTAGAATGACTAATCTGAAATATAAGTGGCAGAAAATGGAATTTTTTTTTTTCATTCTGTAAACCCTTCATTTAATTTTTTTCCACTGGTGTATACTTTCATTATTTCCTGTTACTTTGAAGAGAACTCTCAAACAGCTGTTTGGTGGCAGCCCTGCATGGCTGCCCCCAGTGCTGGCTGCTGAGTTTGATCTGTGTTCTGTGCCTTGTTGTGCTCACTTTGGTGTGCACAATCACAAATGTGATCATAGCAGAGAAGGTAGGAAGATTTGCAGCTTTTTTTAGGCCATTTGTCACCTCCTGCATCTTCCAGATACTCCTGAAATCTGTGTAGCTTTTAAGTACCGTCGTCTTCCACTTGAACTTAAGTGCAAAACAGGAGTGGAGTTGGATGAGAACTTCTTGTGCGTGCCAGCAGTTGTTTTCAGAGTAAAAGCTAAGTTGGAGCTTGGATCAGGCAGTATGGTGAAGACTGGCCCTTGGAGACATTGGTCCCTTCTCTTTGTTAAAAATCAGTGTTGGCAGTATAAACTTGCAAAAAACTGGGAACTGATAGCTGGAATTATTCTTGGACATAACTGTTAAACAGCTCTGAGGAAACGAGTAAGGAATGAAAGTCAGTGACTGATTTTTACATTTTTACAATGAGGAAAATGATCCACATCTCTTCTTTTTTTTTTTTAAATTTTCTTCCCACCATCACTAAAATAACTAACTCCATGTAGAAATCTACAGCTTCAGTGTGTGCCCTTCCCCTCTTGTGTATTGTAAAAAAAAGCTTACTGTTTATTCCTATTAGATGTGTATAAAAGCTGTGGGGGGAGAGGGGAAAAGAGTTGATCAAAATGTCCAAGGAAATATTTTGTCAGGTTTCAAAACAGTAAGGTGAAGCTGAAAGTTCTTCACAGTTGTTCGGAGTGATAAGTTGCCTTTGACCCTTATAGCTTCCCCTTTCTGATTCTTCTTTTCTTTCATCATATTGAGGCATCAGTGAGTCAGACTGAACATAAAGGGGTCAAACTGAACATAAAGGGGTCAGACTGAAGTGTGGTTTCGAATCGAGCTTTTGATAGCCAGAGAAATCAAAGGGTATATAATAAGACTGATAAATGCAAGTGATCCTTGTTCCAGCAGTCCCTCCCAGTTTCTCTCTCTGGCCTTTGTGATTCTGTTTTTTTGTTATTTTGGCAGTAATTGAACTCCAGGGGTCTTACTGGGGAGTATGGAAAAAGCAGGTGAGTTATTGTGTGCACTTCCCAGGAAATTCATGTGAGGTGCCACAGCAATACTACGTTTGCTCGGTGCGGTTGTGCAGTTGTTACCATTGGTTTTACTCACCCAGCTGGTGAGCTTGCACAGACTCAGCTCTGACTTGGATGAGGGGTGGGATGCTGGTGCTCCTCTAGGTCACACTTCATGTTTAGGTTTGGATTCCTTGTATTGAAAATGCTTTGCTTACTCCATGGGTTTGTTCCTGGTGGGGCAGCACTACCTGCTTTGGCTCAGGCCGCTTGGGACACTCTGCCTGTGGTGGTTGCAATCTCTAACTGTGTTTGACACTTTGGTAGCTTGTCCATAACTTAACACTCTCACTTCAAGGAGACAGAGGTAGGATGCTTAAAACAAGGTTGTGGAAAAGAGGCTTATATAACTGCTTCATAGAGCATGGCCTTCTGTTCTATTTCACCTTTCTGTGATTTTTTTCTTTTAGGTTAGCTGCCTGTAACTTCTTCTCTTTGTTTCCATGAGTGAAAGTATTTTGTGGAAGTGTTCGGTATGTAAATGAGGGTAGTAAGTTTTCATATCTACATTTAATGAAAACCACGCATCATTTATGTTGAAGCTGGTGGTACAGTGTGGTAATATTTGGGAAGCTCTCTGAAACTTTGAGAGAGAGGCTCTGATAAAAAAAAAGGAAAGGATGAAAGGCATAGCAATCACAGATACAGATTTTTGGCTTCTCATGTCTTGTTTTATGCAATCAAGTGAATTTATCAAACTAGAAATACGATGAAACACTTAAAATTCAATCTGGTCTGGATAGCCTGTCTGAACAGACAGGTACTGGGTTTGTTCATGATTGTTGGCTAGTGTGAGACAAGAAAATTGCATCAAGAAAATTAATGACTTCTGTTGTATTTTTTGCAAGATTTTTGCAGTTATAAGCAGCTTATTGTATTATTTTAGAGGTACTTCCCCAGCAAGAGCTTACTCTCTGATTTTTGTAGACTGTTGTAGATTAACCTGAGGCTTAGACCAAAAATAATCGACGAGATTCATTCCGTTTAGTAAGTGAGGTGCATAAGATCTACATAATGGTAACCTGGCCAAGAGGCCAAGTTTATATATTAAAAAAAAAAAATCGAGCCATTTTTATTTGAGCCCAGTGATGGTTTAATCCTAAGAAGGATCTGAGAAGTCTTTTTGGTCTGATGTTTTTAACATAGATTTTGTCCTTTATAGAATTTCTATTTGCTAGTTTTGATTACTAGAAAAAAAACTGCAAAAGCAAATGGAAAACTTGCATTGGCAGCCCCAGATGAATTGATGTATTAATTGATTATTGAAACCCTTTCTTTCTTGTAATCATTGTGTGAGGGTGAATTTTTGAGTCTCTTCTGTAATACTTTGAGATGTGTTTGGTAGCAGTTGCAAGGAATTTTTAGGAGAAGGAAGTAACACAGAGTGATGAAATGATCCTACCTGTCTTTTGATTATATGAGTTTGTTGTTGGTTGCTTTTTTTTAAAGCTAGTTTTTTCTTTAATCCTTTAGGATGAAAAATGAATTCTGATCATTACGAATGTCTGGGATGAATAGAAGAGAAATTGTGTCTTGGAAAAAGGGCATGTGTTCTCTTTCCTATTACCCTTTTTAGGCAGTCTCTGAAGGAAATACTGATCTTAAGAACTGCTTAAGCTTTTCAGGATCTGGTTTGGAAGGGAACATTATGCACAGCATTTGCAGAAAATCAAGGTAGTAGGCAGTGTGAGATTGTTTATACACAGCATCCCTGGGTCTGGACTTGGAAGTAACTGCAGGTAGTACAACAGAAACATCTTTCTTAGTGTAACGTTTTCAATTGCTTGCTCATATAGATTTGAAGGATACTTCCTTTAGATCAAGTATTTTTTTTTTGGTGGAAATTACAAAATATTCTTAACTGTTTATTAACTGCATGAGCAAGTTTTTGTATAGGGATTAGCTGATTGATTTCATACTGCCTTTCCAAGCTGCAGTTCTCACTTGAATTAAAGAATGAATTTGAAATAATTTGATTAGTGAATTTGATCACATGGAGAAATAGTCTCAAGGAGCACACTGTCATTTAAAAAAACAGTAAATCTCTTTCAGTTAAAGAAGGTCCACATCATTCCTTGATGCCTGTCTTCCAGAAGCTTTCATATGCATAGCTCATAGCAGTTCCTAGAAGAGTTTAGGTAATTTGAAAGACTTTTAACAGTGCTCTGAATGTTGAGGCAAAACCTTGTTCTTTTCTCCTCTTTATCAATGTCATGAGCAAAGTGGTTTGCTTCTTCAAACTTCAAATGGAAAAACCAAAAAAGCAGGAAGCGAAGGAAAGCCTTTAGTTTTTTTATTCTAGTGTGGTTAGGGGGATAAAGTGGTGTGTTGGTACCAGGTATGTCTGATTTCTTACTGACCTCTTCTTACCAATGGAAGATCATCTTTCTGTTAAGGAAATGGTCTCACTGTCTTTTATGCATTTCCATTCTCCATTTTTCTAAGACCTGTCAAGGCCTTTGGAATTAACAACAGAGCTGCATTGTGGAATATATTTATAAAAATGTGCCCTAGCAATGTGAAATGCCAGCAGATCTGTTCTGGCATGTGGAGTGCGTTGAGAATTCACTGGTAAGTAAAAATTAGAGTGGTAGTTGAACCAGCACACTTCATCATATGTAGGACTGGGAGGGCCAGTGGTTAGAGGGAGGGTCATTTGATGTGGCTTTTTGTTGTCATGCACGTTGTTCCTTATTTCTCAACTTCAAGCAGGTAACTTTCAGAAGGTTTCACTTGGTCTTTAAAATAACTGTGGTTTCTCACTCCATCTTCTCATGTTATATCTAAATATGTAGATGTTCAAGTGATAATGTAAAATCTTGGCTTCTAACCTAAAGGGTTTTAAATATATGTAAAATTTGTTTTCAACATAAATGGAAATGTTTATATTTGACCTATGTGGGAGTATTTTATTTTTACCAAGAAGCTTGGTTTTGTTTCATATTACAAAGGAAGGGGGTTTTGTGCTTATTAATATTATTATAATTAATTAATATATATAATATTAATATTGTTAATTAATACTTATTAAGTATTGGGGACACTGTTGAAACTACAGTTTTGATACAACAGCAGCAGAAGTCTAGATACAGCCGTCTAATCACAACTCATAGTCCTTGCAATTTTGGAAAATCTTTGAACTATGAAAAAGGCACCCAGTGTTGTTAGTCATTTACAACTTGTGATTGCCTTTGACAACTATTAGAATGAAAGACTTAAGATTAAAAAAAAAATCTGAAGAGAATGAGATTGGAAAGGACCATGAAGCATTGTCTAGTCCATCGCACAGTCAGTGCTGCGCTGACTGCAGGTTAACAGCTTTTGAGAAATACTCCCTGCAGTTGGTATGAGCTTAAGAACAAAACACTGTGATTTCAAGCTAAATCTGCAAAATCTAATATTCCCAGAATGCATGTTGCAAACCTCAAGGTAATAATTGTCATAACTTCTAATTCTGGCTTTGAGGAAGGAGGATTTTACTAACTCTGCAGGTGGTCGGTGCAGGGCAGTGAATCAGGATTTCTGGTGGGTTTCTCTGACGTTGTGACACAGCATAAGGCACTTGTTTGGCACAGAGAGGGACTGGCCTTGGGATCACTGCTGCGTTGGCTCATACTGCTCTTCCATATGGTCTCTTTTGCTCTCCATCATGTGATTATTTCTGGACATTGTAGCATGTGGAGAGAATTCCTGGTTGAAATACTCAATATATTTAATGGACAGAGGTTGTTCCATTGACTGCATCAGAGCAACACTGTTATTTTTACAGTTAGGGAATAAACCATTAAATAATCTCCTTAAAACAAGGATTGCATTATGCTGCTGCTTTCCTCTGGAATATAGGTCATTATTTTTTTGTGTGAGTGATCACACGATTCAGTAACTTGGCTGGTGATTGGTTTCAATTTGAATGCTGCCTACAAGCTTCATGTCACAATGAAAAAAAAATAAGCAACTTGGGTTTGCCAAACTCCAGCTTTGAAAAATTGCATACTCTTATTTGCTACTTTATATTTTCCAAAGTTAAAAATGAATTACTGGCTGCAGAAATGAAAGTGTTCGTTTTTAGTTGGTGTCAGGGAAACAGTGTGAAAATGTACTAGAGTTGCTTTATCCTTGAGGCAGAATGAGCTACTGCTTAAATGAGTAAACGTGTTTGCCAGAACTTGATGTATAAAGTGTGGTTTGTTGTTTTGTTTTTTTAATAAGATACACATAAAGACTAGTAACATCTCTATAGAGTAGCAGAAGAACACTTATTTGTTATATACTTTGGAAGGGAATAGATAGAGAGGAGAAAGGTTTTTCTCTGAAGTGGCTGAAAATAAAATGTATTTCCTCAGGTTGGTTAAACACTAATTGGATAAGCTAACATCAACTATGCTTTTAAACAGCATGAATCAGTCTGTGTCAGCACAAAGCATGTGTGCTCATGTAATCTTCTACTGATGTTTCTGCTGTGTGTGGACAAATCTTAGGCCTGAAAGTTTATTTAAATAATGGTTCAAAAGAATCCCACCAACATTGTTTTTAGTTCTGTTTTGTCTAAGGTGTAGCTTGTCACCCAGGACTCCTGCTTGTTCAAATTGTACAAGTAAACAGAAGGAAGCCCCCAATTTGCTGGGAGGTTGCCTTTGTAGCCAGCACCTTACCAAGGCATGCTTTCACTTACCTGGCATTTCATTTAGTGTTCATGATGCTTCTGCCACCCCATATGTAAATTTTGGGGGTTGAGATCAGTGGTTTGTTTGGTTTTCTTTCAGTTTGCCTCTTGTCTTCCTTCAAAGCTTTAGCTTGCAGTGAGTGGTGGTCTCTGCTGAGGAGGAGGGGTGGTGCTGCTGTGTTTAGCTGTAAGTCGTGCTCCAGCTCAGTACCAACCATATGGCACCACGCCTCTGCAAGGGTTCTTCACCTTGGTGGGTTAAACTTTAAGAGAAATAAAAGCAGTATTTTCTCCCTCAAGCAGCTCTGTACTGTGACTGTGTAATATTTAAATGGTTCAGTGAGTTATGTGCAACACAGAGATTCAAGTCAGGAAAGCTGCTTCTCTCCGTTACAGTAAATCTCTCAGTATTCACGCTGAGATGTGTTTGACGAGTGCTGCTTATCATTTATTTGAGGAGATGCAGATGTTTTTGAGGGAGAACAGACATTTTCTTGTTTGTGTAGTTCTCTTTTGATTCTGTTTTCCTTAAATTGTTATTCTTTGGCTGTGAGATTGAAGTGTAAAAAGAATCTGGAAAAACCTCTGTATCTAGGCAGCCGGTACAACAATTCCAAACAGTTTGCCATCATGAACAGACTAATTATTTGCTGTTGGCTACATAGTGGAGGTTTGCTTTGTCAGAGGAGACAGTGCTGCCAGAATAAGTCAGTGGTTACTTTCTTGTGGGTTTTTTTTTGCTTTATATTTCATGGGTTTGTTTTTTTGTTTTGTTTTGTTGTTGTTGTGGTGGGTTTTTTTTTTAATTTCGGAAAGAGGTTTGTTCTTAACAGTGCGTTTAGGGAAATAAGAAGGATCTTTTATATACATATATGTATGTGTTTAAAATACAGTGATACAGCTCTGTTGCTTATTAAGTTGATTTTATTCCTGGAAAGTAGTATCAGTAGGCCAAATAAATGGTTGTTTGTTTTTTCCATTATGTGCTTTACATAGTGTTTCAGAGATAAGACACTGGGAAACAATTTATGGGTAATAAAACAGTTTTTAATATGAGCACAGAGAGAGTTTCTCATAAAAAGATTACACAGAGAGAAGTTGACATTAAAGTTGAAATTAAAATTACGGTGCTGTTGTGGTCAGTGAGATTTAAACAAACTGGTTTTATGACACCTAGAATTTTCTTCTGCATGTGTGTCCACTCAGTCAGGGGAGAAAGGGTTTTGGGGCAGATGGTGAGCTGTACTGCCTCAGCATAGAGTATAATACGGAATTTTACCAGGTTGTTGAGTCTTTCAGTGAAGAAGCATTGAAAAGGTAAAGCTTTGTGTATTTGCAGCACATCTTGTTTCCTGGGGAAGGCGTCCCCCATTAAAGCTAGAGAGCTCGTGGGGTGGGTGCCAGGGGAATGCATAGTTCTGATACATTTCTTAAAAGAAGGTGCTGTGGCTGAGACCCTTGGTTATGTGTGTTTGTGCATGTGGAACTGTCAGGGTCCTGTTCCCTGAGGGGCAAGGTGGAGTGTCACCCCCCCACTTCAGTAATCCAGAAATCTGAGTCACGGAGTGATTGCAAGTCCAGTTAGCTTAATGCTCGTTTTGCTGTCATTCACTGTATCCTGTAGCTCAAAAAAGGGAATAAAGCATGCCTTTTGGTGTATATTTCTACTTCAGACTTCTGTTAGCAGAAGGTGAATTTCTGCATAGCTCAGTTAGACCTTCCTCTTCACAAAGGTCCCGGAGATTCTCTTGAGGAACCATAGTTCTGAAAATAGGTATAACTTACTTCTCAGTATTTTTTTTTTTTTTCCAGTTTGAGATTGTCAGGCAAACTGTATGGCCTTGAAGGCTGCCTTTAATACAAACCTGTCTGTAATACAGGATGATTTTGTTTCTCTGATAAAAAAGGGTATGAATTAGCCTGCTCTTGACTGTTTTCTTTCAAGCAGGTGAGAAATTTCCTTTCAAAACATGTTTCTTGTTGCTTACTGAAAATAGGTCAACATTTATCTTCCTGAATTGCTTTCTTTTCATAGCTCCACATTTTCTGATTTTTTTGGTGCTTATAGTGCTGAAGCAAAGGACTTTTTTTTCTTTCCACAAACCAACAGTGACCTAGAGCAGTAACTTTGAAATATTTATTGAACACAAACTGGAAGTAAACACAAAAAAGTCTGGTAACTGCTTCAGAAGACTGATTCATGTTAAAATTGTGTTTACTTTTGGGGACCAGTTTGCAGAGGAACATTTGAATCTATCAGGTCTTCAAAGCAGTTTCCTTCTGGAAAGTCAGTGGCTTTCCAAAACCTTTGATTCTTTCTCCTGTGATGATGAGTGTGTGTTGCCAGCAATGCCTTGTCCTGTGTTGCTCTGCCCAGCAATCCCATGGACATACATCCCTACCTAGGCATTTGTGTTCTCTCTGTGATGTGTTTTTGCCAGTCTGGATTCAGTGTGATTATGTGGAAGAGTTATGGAGGGAAGGAATCAGAAGTATTTCTATCCTGTGTCCCTTACTCTGATTCAGTGCTGAAATGCTCTGGATTTTCTAGGGTCACTGTTCTTCACCTTCTCTTGCTCTTTAATCACTTAGGCTGCTTTACAAAGGGAGCTGTAGTGAAGGTGGGATGCCTAACTGGAATGAAGTGGGGAAGCTGCTGAGTTTGAGCCTTCCACAGCTTAGTACTGTACATATGTGAAGGTAAGTTCTGATCACTGGTCCCAAAACACGTATAGTCCAAGTAGGATCGCTTAGTTACCTCTTATCAAGGACTTTGTATAAGCAAAGCACTGGAAACTGATGTACATCGGAGAGGTTGGCTTGACCAAACTACATGATAAAGCTCACAGAGAAAAGCAACAGTTTTTCTGCAGTCCTTGTATTGTCCCTATGGCTTAAAATATATTTTGGAGCAAGATCCACACACTGTCCCGCACCTCCACACACACTCTCTCTTAAAACTATGTTTGAATAATTTCTTTGTGTCTCAAAAGTTCTTTGGTTTGAAAATCTTTTTGCCAGAAAACCTTTTCTGAAACTCTTATTTTTAAAAATTTTAATTCTTTTATCATAGGAGGCTTTATTTCACTGAGTTTAGAAAAATTTCCTCCTGTGTATTTGTTCCTGACTTTTTGTGTGTGTGTGTTTGTGATATTGTTCACCAAAGTGGGGGGGAAAAGCATCTTCTCTGTAGGAACCAGCATGACTGTTCAAGGTACCCCTTTTGTAGCGTTGACTTCCTCACAGTAGTAGTGCACACTTCCCAGTATTTCCTACTGTGAAGAGAACTTTGACAGCAGAATCTGTTGTTGTCTTTTGGAAGGTGTTGTTGGAGGAGCAGCTCTGACTCCTGGCTCTGATGATTTGGGAAGGTACCATCTGGTGTGAGGTTTCAATCCTTGGATCAGCGCTGGCAGAACAGAGAGTGTATTTTTCATTTGGAACTGAATTCCACCAGCAGCTTAAACTAAGGAACTGGGCTGGGAACGGAGGTAGCTGAAGTGCATTGTATTTGCTGTCTTTCCTGTCCCTCACTGTCAGCTCCTCACTGCTGGTTGCTGCCCTCCCAGAAACTTGAAACTGGTAAATCAAATGGTAAACCTCATTCCCTCAGGCTTCTGAGCCAGCATTCAGCTGCTGAGGTCATCAGGGAGTAAACCCAATGCACTTGTAGACTGCACTACTGTCTGTATGTTCTTGACTAATGCAATCAGAAAGAAATTCTTACGTTCTTAACTTGAAACTTTTAATCAAAAAGGACGATTAAAAAAGTGTGGTGCTTGATTTTAGTAGTAGGGGTCTCTTCTTAGATTTTGTTCGTGTCTAGTAGGTCAACTGTTGTTTTTTCTTTACATTTATAGGAAAAGGGGGATTTGAAGTGAATAATTCAGTAATGATTAAAAAAAAAAAGGACTAGAGCCAATGACACAAGGGAAGTGACAGTAATCATCCACTGACTGCAGGTGACTGGAAAGTCCAGAATGCATGTGTGTCTCTTCTTGTTACTAAAGAGTAAAAAAATCTTCAGATGTTTTCCCCTTCCTCAAATAACCTTAATGCATGATTCTTTCAGAGAGCTTTTTATTCTTTTTACTGCTTTTCCTCAAAAGCACTTAGCTGAAGTGTTAGATAATGTGTCTTTATAATGAAAAAATAAAAAATTTTTCTCTTTAAGTAGCTTACTACTTAAGATGGTGTAAATCTCAATAATCTTCATGAGAATCACAGTTATACTCTTGAGTAAAGTTCATGTCAGAGTTGAAGTTGTTTAGTTTGAAAAAATGACTTGTTGGTGATTTTTGGTGCTTAGTTTGTCTCTGGCATTAAAACCTATTTTTTGGTCAAAGACTGATAATAAGATATGGTGTATAAAGCTTTTCCTGAATGCCTGATCTGCTTGTGTTTGTGTTTTACTGCTAAACTGAAGCTCTAGTGGCTTGCTTTGTACTGCAGTGGGATTGGGTAACACTGACAGGGGGTTGGAATAGTCTGTAATGAAGGACTGGAATTAGGGGTTCTGGGGTGCTAACTTATTCAGTTAATATAGTTTATGTAGAAAAAGGGATGTGTCTGCACTGGCTGTGGTGGTGTAAGCTGGTTGTAAAGGCAAGCTTGGAGTACACTCTTAAAGGCCTTGTAACTCGAAAGTAATTGCAAGAATGTGTATGGTATGCTTTGGAGTATCTGATCTGAATAAGGAGCTCCTTGCAGTCATCTGATGTTTATAATATATTCGTTACTTTCAGGTTAATATTTAGGAAGTAGAAATTCTCCTAAACTCCCTTTACCCACATGGGGCAAGAACAAGTATTTAGTGTGTCAGTGTGCTTCTGTAGTTGTGTTATCCTAATTTTCTTTGGCTTTACAAATGGTACATTTTCCCTCATTTTGTTAGTGAGATACTGCTACAGAAAATATTTTGTAGTTCACATTGTTCCTGTTGGTTCTTACTTCATTGCAGAAAGAAGAACTGGTGATAAACTAATGTTAGCAACCTGCATTTGGCTTTGATAATAGGTAGAGTAGAACCATCTTGCATTGGAGTTTCTGTGTTACTCTCCCATATGTAAGCCCAAAAATTAAACTTAAATGGACTGAAACACAAAGAACTGTCAAAATAGGATATCTTGTGATCCCTTACTTTTGCAGATGTGCTGGTAGCGGTCGAGGCTTCATTTTTGTCATCATCAGGTCCAGCAATAACAGGTGTGAGGTGGGAGGAAGAGAGGCCTGTGATAGCCTGGACCTTTGCCCCTAATGTGGTTGAGAGTCACCTCTGCTGTTTTCTCCAGTGGTGCTGTCACTGCAAAGATGATGATTCCTCAGGATATGCTGTATTTGGGGGCCATAACTTGCGACCTTTCATTGCCTTCAAAGAGTTCTGTAATAGTTGACCTTCACTTTCATATGGAGGATTTACTTTGACATTAATATTTTGAGCTAGACTTGCTGTTCATTGCAAACAAGCTCTTCAGCAATGTTTTTACAGCACCTGTTTAAAAACACATGGAGTTAACAAACTGTTTGTAACATACTTAAAATCTTGTGTAGTAAAACCTTGTCTTTCTTGCCAAGAAAATCTTTAAAGCAAAGATGCTTTAAAAAAATTGAAACAAAACCTATTGCAGCAGTGAGTCCGTGATGTATGCTGGGTGGAGCTGAGATGTCATAATTTGTCAGGAAAATATTCCTGCCTGTGAGTTCATGGTTAGTCTGGAGACACAAAAGATGTCAGAGCATGTGAAATTGTTCGTCCAAATTTGTAGCTGCTCTCTAAATATTCCAGCTGTTTAGTGGCTTTTTTATAAGATGACTTCTGATGAGATTTTTTGTGCTGTACAAGTCAGTTATCTGAAGAACTCAAATTCTTTTTTCTGGGATTCCTACATGTAATACCCTCACTGGATGGGTGGGTAAAACTGTGGCTAGGTTAGGGAGAGGAAAAAGCTTTTTGAGGAGTTGCATGTAAGTTATGCCAAGCCATGTCTTTGAAAGGGCAAAAGCATGTTGACTGTAGTTTCAAAAATGATAGAAAATACTACAGTACTGAAAATTGTTGAAGTTCCCACACTTGCCTTTTGGGTTTGAAATTGCTAAACTTTCTCTTCTGGCTAACATCATAAGTAACTCCTGTTCAAAATGGTGGAGAACATGCACATCTTGGTTCTTTTATGTGCTGTTTTTGTGGTCCCCTACAGCTAGACCTAAGTTAGCATTCTTTTCTTGATCACTGGGTGGTTGGAATTGCAAGAGAAGCAGGTGTGGCGCAGTTCTGCTCCTTGGTGGTGCTGGGAAGGGCAGGGTGAAGCTTAACCTCTTCTTGTTCCTGGTCACAGCAGATGTGGGTTGTGCTGTCCCTCCTTGGGCACTTTCCAGCCTTGCAAAGGTGACAGATTTTTCCCCCTGTGCTGTGTGTGACTCTCCTGAACTCTGAGTCTTAAGCACAGTGTATCCCAGCACTCAGCCAGAGTAGTATTTTTCAGGAAACTGGAATGGAAGTAGACCATATATGGAAGTGCATGTTCTTTATAAAGTTTATAAAGTCTGAAAGTCTCTTTTTTGACACAGAAAGTACAAAAACATAGATGCATTTAAAATGCAAAAAGTCTATGATCCAGCTCTTTATTCTCTAAGGAATCAGGGAAGACATTCTGAGTTAAGGTAGGTGATGCTGTCTTTGGTGGATACCTACAACAGCTGTCCTCATGCTGGCATGCTTGCAGTGTTTCAGCTCTGTATTTTTGTACGAATTTGTAATGTATGGGCTATTTTTTTTCCCTTTTTCTTTGTTTCTAGATTTATTTTTATTCTTGTGCAGACATGGGAAAACTTGTTCTTGGTTGCCATAATAATTATAGTTTTGTTGTGGCTTGTATTTATATTTTTTAAATTGGTGTAGTTAATTTTAACTGTTGCAGGTGGTTTCAGGGAAATTAGGTGAGAAGGAAATGATTGTGGTTTAGTATCATTTTTGACTTCACCACCTGTAGATCTAAAGGATAACAAAAGCCCCTAACATAAGCAATTGCTAAATAAGGTTTTTATGCAGAGAGCATACACTCTGGTATGCAGTTTTTGGGAAATTAGTCTTCAGGTAATCTGTATCTTCACATGACCTTTGTGACACTCTGGGTGAAGAAAATACCTGTATGAGGGAGAACCAAGGGCACAAATTAGGTAGAGAAAGCAGTCTCTGAAAGATTAAAAACAGGGGAAGTCCAAGCTCTGGGGTGAACCTCTTCATTTGTTATCTATACACATTGATAACAGCCATTGCTGTTAAATCAGGATTTTTAAACACCAACCTGAAAATCATAAGATTCATTATACCAATTGTCATGGTTTAGCATAGTTTGGGTTTTTAGTTAAAGACCACTACACCAATGAAATCAGAGTTTGAGAAATACAGTATAATACAGTAGTATAATTTTAAGTATTATAATATTCCACAATAACTTATTATTATATCTATTAACATATTATGTACAGCTTCAAAACTAATTATTTTATTTTTTTTCTTTATTAAATAGGTTCTGGTGGCAGGAGGAGAATACTGACCTGAGATGGAAGTCAAAACATCATTTAGTAAAGCCAGGAGGATTCCTGAGACTGTATCCACATTAATTAATGAAGAATTTGTCTTGGTTCATCAGAAATCCGAGGACACCTCTGGAAATGATGGAAAACCACAGCTAAAGGTTTGCTATGACTTTATTTTTAAATGTGTGGCAGGGTTTGTATTGATGAAAAGAGTGCATACTTGGTGTGTGCTTGGTGAGGAGAGTCTTGGACTGTAATTTTTGTCCTTGCTGGCTACCAGTGAAACTAACAGCTCAGATGAAGCAAATCTGTCCAAAAATGGCAGTTCAGGTTTTCTTTCAATAACATCTTCGGAGGTTAACTTTGTTATATTCTGTGGATCTATACATTAGTAAAGGACTTTACAAAGAATGAGCTTTGGTTTAAAGCTTAATATTCTTTATTGAGGGATCAGAGACTCTGTTAAAAGCGTGTAATTAGACTATATAGGAATAGATTGCAGAGGGTATTGGACTTCAGTTTCTGATTTAGTTTTCCTGCTTAGTGCTACTTTAGGCACGATTACAACCTTTCCTAAAAGCTTTCTACCTCTAAATAGCAGAATATTTTAGCACTTGGGTGGCAGCTGATTGGTTAAATACAAATTTCTCCACTCGAGCTGCAGTAGCTGATGTACTGGTTTTGGTCTGCTTGGAACAGTAGGAATTTGTTCCCCCTGCAACGACAGTAAGTACCTAGTCTGTCTTTGCAGTACTCTTTGGCAGTCATTTACAGCTGATAATTTGTGCCTGTGTTAGACATTATCTGCTTCTTTAGTCTGGAAAGGGGCTGGTGAACTGGAGGCAGAATCTGTGATGCAGCTTTGGCCATGGTTTTCTTTTGTCTGAAAAGCTGGTCCTTGTGAAAGACACTATTTTTCTTTTAGGGAGTGTGTATCTCCAGGTTTTTTTTTTTTTCATTTCTTTAGGCTTGCACCACTCGCATGTGTGGGAAAATCTGTGAAGCAACTGAAATGGACTGGTTATGACTAAGAAAGTAAAATTTTCTTTAAGACTAATCTGTAGCAAAGTCTGTTGACCTCTAGTCTGAATGGAGGCTCTAAATACACAAACCTGTTATTCTAAGAGAAGTCTGTAGTTTTTTGATGGATGGTTTTTGGATTAGCAATGAGAACGTGCATTTTATGTAAGGGGATGTGACACTGGATTATATTTGATTCAATTTTGTTGATTCTGGGTTGGTTGTTTCATTCAGCAGCGTTTCTTAACATTTGCATTTAGTAAGGCAGTATGTTTGAAAAATAATAGTGAAAATAAAACTACAGGTACCTTCAAAAAGTAATTTCCTTCTGCTTACAGGTATTTTCAAATGGAGATGAGGAGTTGGAGAAGGCAATGGAAGAGATCCTGCGGGATTCTGAGAAAGACCAGTATGTCACTGCACTCCGAGAAGGTTTCAGTGATGCCAGTGGCCAGGCAGCTGCAGATAGGACAGCAGGACAAACAAGCCAGCCCTCTTTGCAGCTGGTTTTGGACCCTTCTACTACAGGTATTGTCTGGGTGCTTTCCCCCTTAATCACACAGGGCAGGTTGTTTCTTTATGCAGTTTCAAGTTAACCCTAAAGTGAATACAAATCTTCCCAGAGCTTCCTTCCAAAACTATGTTGGTGAATACCTTGGGGCCTCCTCTTATTTATTAGTTGAAGATTATAGATAGGAATAGATTATCATCAGATTGATACCCTAAGGTGCTCTGCTTTGGTCAAGATAATGTTCATTTTGTCTTCAGCCAAGGGTTAGTTGGGACTAAGGATTGTATGAGTTGCTGAGTGGACGATAGTTGAGGTGGATGTGCTGCTGCTGGAGCTCAGGAAGGTTCAGGGCAGTGTTCATTGATGGCGCTACCTGCAAATGAAATACACCCTGAGCAAACTGATTAAACTGTCCATCTCTGATCTTGTCACCAGGTAACAGCAAGGCTAGCTTTGGATTTGATATTTGCTTGGAATGATGGTGGTACTTCCCTGGTATTTGAAGTTTTCGTGAAAGGCGGAGGACTGACAGCTTTTAATGTAAAACTATACTGTATATATTTTATGTAAAATATATTGTAGCTTTTTTAGAGATAGATATAGATATATATATAGATATATAAATAAATATATATATATATAAAGCTACAATATAAAAATACATGTATTCCGTTACATATATTAGGAATACAAGGCTGTGGTCATCTCTGTGTGCCTTGAACTACAATTCTTTTTTCCTCAATAGCATGCAGGGCACTTCTGTGGTATTCTGTCAGCTAATTCTCATAGCATCTGTTGGAAATAAAAGAAAGATGTTCTTGTGGTAGAATAAGATAGATAGTTTGTATGAAATGGAAACACCCATATCTCAATTACATGTGTGCTGTATATCTGAGAAACTTACCTCACTGTCTTCCTGTTTGACATTCTTCAAACAGAACACACCCTTAGCATGAGTGAACAAAGAAATACTTGTAGATGTGTTTCTCTTGCCCCATTCCAGCCCCAACAGGAATAATTCAGTTTCCCTGCCTTCATGATTCTAAGTATTATGGCAGTATCAGCCCTGGTAATAAGAACTAGAAGTAACAGGGCACAGAGGGGGGTCGGGACTAGGTGATTTTCAAGGTCCATTCGAACCCCTTAACGTTTTATGCTTCTGTGATTCTGTGACTGCTTAGAAAGATTTAGAATGTCTGTGCTGTGTTCCAGTGGTGCTAAAGAGAATCAAAATGCAATTTGTCCCCATGCCACACTTGGAAACATGAATTAGAGTAGACTTCACAGTAATATTAAACTGCCAAATGGATTTCTTGCTATTGGAGCTGAACTGTCTACTCTCATGTCCGTTCCTGGAAAATATAGAAGATTTTGCCGTGGAACTCATTGGAAAAAAGAAACATGTACAAGTAAAAGCAAATGGCTAAAAAGTGGTTTCTTCATTTTCAGAAATCTCTGCACCAAGGGCATCTTCTCCCAGTGAACCCCTGGAAGAGGACAGCGTGTTGTTTAATAAACTGACTTACTTAGGTTGCACCAAGGTGTCAGCCCCACGGAATGAACCAGAAGCTCTGCATGCCATGGCAAACATGAAGTCCTCAAGTCAAGCCCCTTTACCTGTAACGCTCTATGTTCCAAACATTCCAGAGGGCTCTGTAAGGTAACACACAAGGGTTCCATTTGTTGCTTAAGCAGACACATGAGAAATGGTTTCTGAGTTTGTTACTTGCACAGGGAAGTAGAATTGCTGGATTTGTGCCTGAGGTTCTTGCTGAAGACAGTTAATTTTGAGAAATTCCTCTGAAGCAACAAAATGTGTGCTCAAATTTACCATGCAGTGCATGGCTGGTGGTACCAGTTGCCACACAGTGTCAGCAAAAGCATTTTACCTATGTATCTCTTTTTACCTTAATATCTGTTCAAATATGATAATAAGAGAGCTACTGGAAAGGGAGAGCTGATAATACCTGTGCTCTCCTGACCTCCCTAGTCTGTCCACACTTCCAAGGTACACGTGTTGCAGGAGTCCTTCTGGCCTTCGGTTTGCTGCAGAAGTGTCAAGTTCAGACTCTCCCATCTACGTTGCAGAGTTGAGATGCTGGTCTTTGCTTCCAGTCATTGCTGTGCAGAAGGCAGCTCTGACCTGTGTCTGCCTCGTGATGCACATGCTGACAGTCTCCAGATACTAGAAAAGATTTACTTTCCCCATGTGAGAAGGGTCTTTTAATTGGTGGTGAGAGAGTGAAAGGTTCTTAATCAGAGTGCACCAAACATGCACCGGTAGCATTCTTGCATCCAGAAGTAGGGAGCATCTCAATGTCCAATTTGTTTAAGCTCTGATACCAAGGTATTTGAAGGATATGATTAGATTTCCTTTCTTGCTCAAGCTGTGCTTATGGATTGACTGTCACCTTGTGGAGAAAGAGAAGGACCTTCAAGAATCTGTATTATTTTCTTCCATTTTATTCTTTGAACCCAATTTAAGTTTCATTTGCCATTAGAAAATATTTCATTTGTATACTTCTACTATGGCAACAGTCAGCCAGACATAAGATGTAAGGTGTTCTGTGCCATTTTTTGTACTCAATGTGGCCATTCAGGAGGGTTATTTAGCAAGTGAAACAGCAGGTTCCTTTGATTTTTAATGTCAGAGGATATCAGTAAATGAGGGACTGCCTATGGACCTGCACAGAACTGGAAGGGTGAATCCATGTGTGACATAATACATTCCATCAAAGCTTAGGTGATACCAGTGTTGGCTTTTAAGAGTGTGTCCATTCCTGGTGTCTAAATACTTGTCCTGTGAGTTTCCAGTTCTCATGTCCCACCAATATTACAGCATGCTGAATCCTCCCAGGGCTTCTCTTACCTTTAGATTAGTCCTGTATTTTTATTGTTACAGACTTGGGATTTTAGGTGACTGATGTTTATTGACCCTTGATGTGAATGTGCACATGGACGAGTAGTGAAAAGACAGAGGAGAACACTGTGGCTCTAACTATTACTCTTTAAAAGTCATTATCCACCAGTCTGTTCTGAAACACCGCTCTCCTGCTTCTAAGTTTCTGGAATATTCTTTGGGTTCTGTGTTTGAGAATATTTTAAATTTTTGTATGAGGTCTTAGATGGGTGATGTGGCAGCGTTTGCTAAGCTATGTAGTCCTGTTGATTCCAAAATTGTTTTCATAACAATTTCTTAAACAGGTATTTAAATTCCTTTATAATGTTGCATTTTCTCTGGTCTGTATACAAATCACATTTTCATGGTTTCTGTGGTTTCTACATTTCTTCTTTCATGTTTTTCACAAGCAGTGGCCATTGCTTATGATACAGAGGTACTGTATTTGTCTATATTATGGCATATAAAAGAAATTCAGTCAGTGTTACAACCAGAAACATTTACATCTTAGCTGTGTAAAGCATAACATTTCTGTTCCTGCTGTCCATCTCATCTACTCGAATTTAGTAGTATTTAGAGTTCAGATGGCTGTTTATCTAATTGCAGAAAAGCCTTTTAGGTAGGCCTGTCTGTTTTACTGACCTGTTCCTTTGATCTTCCCTGTTCCTTTTCTTGCAAGAATAATCGATCAATCGAGCAATTTGGAGATAGCCTCGTTTCCCATCTATAAGGTGTTGTTCTGTGTGCGGGGGCAAAATGGGACTTCAGAGAGTGACTGCTTTGCATTTACTGAAAGCAGCTGTGGCACAGAAGAGTTCCAGATCCATGTTTTCTCCTGTGAGATTAAAGAGGCTGTAAGTATTCTGTGTTGTGCAGTCCTGCCTGGGAAAAAGGACCCAAGCAGTATTTGAAGAGGTCATTCCCAATGTGGAAATGGGAATTATGTATTTTTATATTTTATATTTCATATAACATATGAAAAATATGTTAGCACATGTTCATGAATTTTGAATATTATTACAATTTTAAGTTTTTGCTGTTAGTGTCTCAACAACATTCCAAAGTGCACTGTAGTGGGAAGATCTGGAAAGCCTCATCTGGGGCTTTTGCAGGCCTCATTTGAGTCTGTTTCATACTGAAGTTGTGATGTATACCTTTTGAATTACGGAGAACCATGTTACGATACTCTCCCCTAGATATTTTAGGAAGAACTGTGTGACAGTTTGGGAGAAAAGGACTTTCTTAGGGCGGAAAAAGAGAGGTTGAAAAAGAAGAAATCTCCTTGGGTTTTGACATCTGCCAGAGCAAGCTGTATGTTGCATTGTTAAAAACACAGCCTGAGAAGTACGTTGTCCAGGTCCTCTAATGAGCTGCATTCCTAATCTGTAATCTAATTTATATTAACTCACTGAGCGTGACATGAGCAGGGAATGTGACAGGAATGGAAATAGGAGATGTTGTTGTTGAAATGGCTTGGTTAGTGAACACATCATGTTGAGTGCTTTGTGTTACATGAGGCATGATTTGTGTTCAGTATAAGAGGCAAGTGATGTTGTGACCTTCAGAAACATCACAATGCCTCGTTAAAAAGACCCTTATTTTCCATCAAAATACTAATGGTTTTGCTTTTCTGCAGGTCAGCCGAATTTTGTACAGTTTCTCCACAGCATTCAAACGTTCTTCCAAACAAGCATCTGATCATGTGAAGGACTTTGTTCTTCCCACGCCAGATAGTGATGTGTACACTTTCAGTGTCTCCTTAGAAGTCAAAGAAGATGATGGAAAAGGAAATTTTAGGTAATCAGAATGGGAAGGGAAAAGTGGGAATGTCTTTGGAAAAAGCACACAGCTACTTTGCACATGCACAACTACTGTGTTGCAACAAAATTCGTTTGACCTCTTTTCATAAGCAGACAAGCTATAAATAGGAAGTTGCTCTTTTGATGTTACAATTTTCTTCTCTGTATTTTTTCTGTAAAAAGATTAAAATTCAGGATACGTTTTTTCAAGTTAGTTTCTTTTCACTACATCATTTCTTTTAGGGATGCTCAATGTAGGCCTGTGCAAATGGAAAAGATAGTAAGAAGTCTGTTAAAAACTTCAGTCAAACCAAGTTTCTTGAGTAAATGCAGTCTAGTGGTCTCTTTTTTGGATTTTTTTTAAACCTAATGAGTTTTGAATTAATTGAAAATTTAGGAAATGGAAAATCTTTTCTGTATTTAACAGTTCATGTTCTATACCTGCTGAAGGATGTTTCTATTCTTTTAGCCCTGTGCCAAAGGATAGAGATAAATTGTATTTCAAGCTTAAACAGGGAATTGAGAAGAAAGTGGTGATCACAGTTCAGCAACTCTCGAACAAAGAACTGGCCATTGAAAGGTAAAAATCTTACAAAAGTGATGAAGGTTAGATTTTTGAAAGAATGGTATTTAATGTAGTTTTCTCTGACTTTGCAATTTATGTGATAGAAAAAAGAATGTACCAATAACACCAAATATGATTGCACGATGGAATTAATGCCACCAGATGGCAGTCTTATCAAAAGAGTAACAACAGGAGAATTCAGTTCTTGTGAAAAGGAAATGTAAGATAACAAGAAAACCTGCCCCCAAACCCTCCCAAAACCTGACTGATCTCTTGACTTGGTTTCAAGCTTTTACTTCAAAACAGAAACTAAAATTTTAGACAAGTAGACAGTATTTTAGACAGTGTTTTTGTGTTGTAAACTTAGGCTTTTGCTACTCATTGACTTTAAAAAAAAATATCTTCAGTGTAATTTTAATTTAAATAATTTTGCCTTCAGGATTCAGTTAATGAGGAATTTATGAATAGCATTTGATTATTGCTTTTCTCCCCAAAGTGCAACTACTTTTCTTAGAAATTAGCTTTTATTTTGGTGACATTTAGAATATTCAATTGGGATGTTATTTTTATCACCACAAGCTTTGCTGTGAAAAAGTTACTTACTTGGAATGACATACATGGGCTTGTAAGTCATTTTATGTACTTAACCCGATAATATTAAAATTCAAAACTGGTGAAAGATGAATGCAGGTTACATCAGACTGAGCTTCTGAGCATTTTAATGTGTCTTCAAAACTATTTTGAAGTGGAAAATACAATGCAAAGAAATATTTCTAAAGAAATTTGGTCTCTGGTCTAAAGATTTCAGTAATCTTTTGTCGTGGTTTCAGGAGATCAGACTTGGTTGCTGCTCAGAGAAATTGCCCCCTCCTGGTGTTCAGGCAGAGCCTAGGGTTGGGTCAGGGTGATGGAGAAAGTTACTCTCGTGCATTGCTTTGGCCCTTCCTGCTCTCATGCCCTGTTTGACCTGGGCTTTGCCAGTTTGTATTTGGATCAAAGCAGCTAAAGAGATGGTGTTTGCTTCTGAGTCATGTGTGCCCCTCCATAGGATCAGTCCCACAGTGGGGGGCAGGTCAAGTCCCACTTGGTTATAGGATTCCGGAAGAAAATTCTGGTTAATGATCAGGGGGTTTAAGGAACTTGTTCTGAAGAGTGAAATAGCCTTTCATTCTGAGAGATGGAAGGATTGATACTCCTCTCAATGCAGTGGTGTTTAGATCCAGTTTGCTACCACTCATACGCGAGAGTTAGTCCTGAGTTATGTAGGTATACCTTAGGTTAAAGTCTAGGCTGGTATCCTTAGAACTGAATTACAGAATATTGGTTGGTTTCACATCAGTAGTGGAAACTCTTAAAGATCACAGAATACCAGAATGGTTTGGGTTGGAAGGGACCTTGAAGACTACCCTGCTCTGTCATGGGCAGGGACACCTTTCACTAGCCCAGGTTGCTCCAAGCCCTGTCCAGCCTGGCCTGGGACACTGCCAGGGATCCAGGGGCAGTCACAGCTTCTCTGGGCAGCCTGTGCCAGGAACTCACCACCCTCAGAGGGAAAAATTTACTCCCAATATCTCATCTAATCCTGCCCTCTGACAATGTGAAGCCATTCCCCCTTGTCCTGTCATCATGTTAACTTAATACTATCAGCCTTGTGCATGGGTAGCATTTGTATTTTTATAAATGAAAATATACATTAGTGAATAACAATTACAGTTCTTTTTGTTTTTTCCTGCTGCTCTAGAAAGTAGTGGAGTATGTGCAGTTGCACAGAGCTGCTCACTAGCCAGTTTCAGGTGCAGAAACCCAGCAAGTCTGAAGTGAGACCGAGGCCCACAGTCTGTACAGGTCATTTTGAATCTTGGGTGTGTGGTTGAGCCTCCTCATGTTGGAGGCTGAATGTGTTGACAGCTGTTCCTGTAAAATCCATCTTCTGCAAGTGAGGGTCCTGACCTGGTTTGAGCTGATTTTCCTTTTTGAAATAAGAGGGAGAAGCCCTGACTCTTCTTGCAGCAGGATGCTGCTAGGCGTCATAAGTCTCTGGTTCTGTGAGAGGCAGGGGTTAGTTGTTCCTGACTCCCATTCTTTTGGAAACATACTTCCCCAAAATTTTGGCTGTCATGCATCAGAACTTCTGTACATCTGAGCAGTGCACAGCAGTAGGATCTGGCAGCTGTTGTCTTTGAAAGGCACAGATATCTTGCCTGCCTCTGGATCTTGGCCTTACGTGTCTCTGTAGCAGCTGTACCAGAAGCTGGTGACCCCCCTACTTCATCAATTACAGCTCTCTCAGAGCTATTTCTGCCCCAGGGACAGCAAGTAGTATCTCTGCTGTTAGTTTCTGCCCACTTTAATTAGTCCCTCAGAGAATCTGGTTTGTGTGGCTAAATCCAAGTCCTGTATCTGAGCTGCCTTGGGTGCTTTCCATGGCACTGCATTATGGATATAGATAAATCAAAATTGTTGTCTGCTGCTTTATTTACCACTTAGATTTGTATGATTCAAAAAGTATGGAGAATGGGAAGTACAACTGTGGATGTAAGATCCTGTTAAGTGTAATGAGGTGGCAAAAGAAAGCCATATACCCCTAATGTAACAGGGGAAAGCTAGGTGGTGTAGTAAGTGCATATCTTGAGACTCCTACAGTTAATAGTGTTATTAAAATTTTAGTTGCTGGTTTTCATATGTCCAAGCAATATTGTTCAGCATATTACATAATTCTGAGAGTCAGTGAGAAAAAGTGGTTTGATTATCAGAGAACCAAACAGAAGAAAAGTTCTTGAAACAAAACCCTCTGAATTACAGCCCCAGTTTTCCATAATATTTCAAATTGCACTTACTTTCAATTTTTTTTTTGCTTTTTTCATTTGAGATCTAAGGTTTTTAAAAACCTGTGCAAATATGTAGTTCTGTTTGGTGTTTTTATTCATAATGGAGTATGTTCAAAGGAGAGAAAGATACAGATGATTTACAGAAACCTCAGACCTGGATTTGTGCCTTCAATAGGCAGGAAATTTGAAAATCTGAATGTCTGAAGAATTTTTGGGTTTGTTTTGTTTTTAGGGTTGGGTTTTTTTTCTCTCTTAAAAATATCAAGAAAATTATCTTGGAAAATGATTGGACTGGAATTCTAGAATTCAAGGCCCTATATAGCACACAAATTCAGATTTTAAAAAATGAAGAATGAAGTCATAAAATTGAGCAAATTGTTGTTTCTTGTTTATTTTTTAAGGGCCCATGATGCTATGTGGTTTTTTTCAGCAGAGCTATTATGAGTGGTAGAATGAATGAATTTGTATTTTTTCCTATGATTGCATGAGAACAATTTTTAAAATGACCTGGGGAGACAGTGAATTTCTTCCTGCCAGTCTCCACCACTAATGTATAGGAATTGTTGATATCTTTGAACTCAATATTATAAATGGTCTTCAGGAATAATTGAGTTTTCACAGGTCCGATGCTAATTTCTGCCATCCTCATTCTGGAAAATAATTTCATTGTCTTTTCTGTAACATGTATTGTGTTGTTTCCCGAGCGTTGCCATAACAATAACAAACAACTTCTCTGAAAGGTACTCTTAAAATTAGAAGCAGTAGGTGGCTGTCCATTATGTTCAAGCAAAAACTTTTGTATTGTGAGAAGCTAATACATGTCCTTTGTTTCCTTTTATGTTTTTTGTTTTAAATAAACTTCACAGGTGCTTTGGGATGTTGCTAAGCCCTGGACGAAATGTGAAGAACAGTGACATGCATTTACTAGACATGGTAATACTTAGCCCTAATAACCTGTTAAATAAGATAAGGTGATTTGGAAAAATAACCAAAAAACAAATAAACCCCAGCAAAATGAGCTTCTGATATCTTGTGCTGTGTTTGTGTTTCTGTTTCTTAAATCCTGGGATTTGATATCTGCAATCATAAGATGGACAAAACATTTCAATTAATGTCAAAACCTGGGGCATCTGGCTTTTATTGAATTAGTGAAGCAGAGATTAGGTTGTTACAAATAACTGAGCATTCTGTATTGTGTTAAGCATGCTCCCTAAAAATTCAGAGCGAATAATTGCTTTTATATTTCAGTGCCAGGGGAGTGCTCTTATTTTTCCAGGGGGCTGAAACCTTTGCCTTTATTTCCTTCATTTGATTTTAAATTCTTGCCCAGAGTTTGAAGTATTCACTTGTCTTCTATGATTTTCGGTTTCTGAGAGTTGCTTCTGAGAGAACTGCAAAACAGTGTGATATTTTCTGTGATAATACCAGTTTACTGTCTCTCTGTGGATAATACAGCCATTTTCAAGTTATGAAGTGCTAGAGCTAAGCCCATCAGACCTTTTGTGACTCTACAGTTGTCCCAGTTTTGCCTAGTTCATTTCTGTACTCATGCTGCTGGTTCTATCTATCGGTACTTAGTTCTCTTGTCAGACTCATTTATTGGCCTGATTGTATTTACTAGCTCATCCTTTTCCTGGTTTTATTTGCTGAAATTAGTTCAGTTTTTCCCTTTTTATTATTTGATTATAAAACTGAATAAATTATGATGAGTTTTGGAGTGGTGTTGTTCCTATAAATCTGTGTAACACCTCTTTACTGTATTTGAATTCTTGTCTTTACTCCACCTTGAATTCTCTCTATGTTCACACTGCAAGGACGTTTTAACTGCTGGATGTAATGAGTTGTTAGTTCATTTCTTGACTATAGCACAGAAATAGACATTTGTGATTTCCTTTCCACCTCCTTTCTCCATATGTAAATCTGGAGAACTAGTCACTTTTATTTCTCTTAACTGGGTTGCGGAGAGGGAACATCAGTCTCCTTTCATCTCTAGAAAGGCTGCCAAACAGGCCTGTTGGATCCCTAGGGACTGTTGCAGAAAACTTGAAGCATGTGCTTGCCTCATACTAGTAGTAGTTCATTCCACTTAATTCATTTTCTCTAAGGTTCCTAGAGCTGTTTCTCATCCCCGTGCTCCATCTCTTTGATCTCAGACCACAACTGTAATACAATCCTGTATGATTTTATTTTTAGGAATCCAAAAGAGTTCTGATGGGAAGGCTTATGTCATTACTGGAATGTGGAATCCTAATGCACCCATGTTTCTAGTACTTAATGAGGAAACTCCTAAAGGTAGTGGAATGTAATCTGTGTGTTTGTTTCACCCAGCAGGGGTTTGGTGTGTGTACTCTCTCCTGGCAATCACGGTGCATGGCTAAGTACATGAACCATTATGTTCCAAGAGTCCATTGCTGGGAATTTTCCTGCATAAACATGTGCAACACAGAGTTGTGAAGAATTGTTCACAGAGCAGTGTGGTGCTGATGTGGAGGTGTGACATTAGTGTGTGGGGCTGATGTGCCTGTCCCTGGTTATCAGGACTTTTTGGTTCTAAGCATTTCCAAGTTGTTTTCTACCCATTGTACTCAGCAAAGCAGTGTGAATAGCAGGCGTTGGGGTTCTTCTCCTTCTAGGTGTGAGCTGATTACAAATAGCATTTCATCCCCTGCCTCTTGGGGCACCTGGCAGTGATGCATTCAAGTGCTTGATGATATAGCACAGTTTCTTATTGCTGGAACTTACATCCTCTGATGGGATTTGAAAACTTGGAATGTAAATCTGGAGTTCGTTTTCTGTCCCAAGGTAGAGCTCACATCAGCTTGCTTAAAGGCATGTCTGAGTACCTAAAATCCTGCTGATGGATTTTCAAACCACGTTATTTACAGAACTCCTTACACAGTGTGACCTTGTCCTCTGCATGCTCCTTTCGTTTGATGGGGATCATGTACCTTAATGGTGTTTGCTTGGTGTGATGTCTTGCCCCTGTCTTTAAAACAAGAACATAATATCTTTGTTTTTGAAGTTATCAGAGTTCCTCGGTGCACTGGTTAATGCACACTTTCATTCTGTGCAGCAGACACGGAGGGTGTAGAACTCAGGCAACTAAACCAGGTGCAATAGAACCATTAATTAAACAGAAAGGATTTTCAGTTTGAACAGCAGTGTGCAGTTTGAACCTGACTAAATGCTTCTCATTTTTGTGTTTCAGATAAGCGTGTGTTCATGACTGTGGCTGTGGATATGGTCGTCACTGAAGTAGTAGAGCCAGTCCGGTTTCTGCTGGAGACTGTTGTGCGTGT